>NW_026988460.1:8207500-8807500 GCF_030222135.1 Aotus nancymaae
CTGCTTAGGGTGGAAATACTAATGACCATGTTCTGGTTACTCAAATAATATGAACGTACAATTTTTAGAATATTTTCCAAAGCCAGTGATTCCCTGTGGCCTAACAGCACTATAAAAGGACAGGCTTGGTTTGGTGGAGCTGAGATATACCACAGCATGGTTTGTTCTAACAAGAGGTGTGTGTTTGGAGGTTACAGAAAGTTTGAGTAATTTTGGTTAAATCACCTATGCCAACATCAGCCTCGAGGGAGAAACAACTGCAAATAGAACACTGGGGTTTATCTCATACGAGTCACAATATAGGGAGCTGAATGAGTTCAGCCTGAAATGAATACTTTTTGAAACGACAAAAAGGAAAATAAAGAAGAAATAAGAGGGTCTAATTTTATTCTTTTTGAATCATACTACTGTTTCCTAAGTGTCAGATAGTCATGTAACATTTTTGTCATGCTTTGCTATTTAAAAAAAAACTTGGTTTAAGAAAAATTAAACATCTATTTAGCTTCATCTCAATAATATTCACACAATAATTAGCTTGATATGCTAGTTACATTTTTGGGCATTCTCTATAATAAATGAATTTAATGCCTTAGACAAAAATTTTAAATTTTAAAAATGTTCACAAATGACCTTATAATCATCTCTTACCACCACTGGTAAGAATAACACTATTTGGGAAACCTTTGGACTAGATATACTTTCACTCATATTCAAAATGCTGTTGTTGTTAGTAACTAATACTTAGTAAACTTCACCACAAGACTTGCTTCAACCAATGGAATGTGGGCAAAAGGGAATGTGTTAGGCATTGCAATGTGTTAGGCATTGCAGAATGTGTTTAATATCATTTGCTTAACCCTCATTATATTGCATTATAATAATGCCCCTTTCTGTACATACATCATCTGGACCCAGAGAGTTAAAATTTAAAAAGATTGTATAAGCATGTTCATGACAGCATTATTCACAATAGCCAAATGTGGAAGCCACCCAACTGTCCATCAAAAGATGGATGGATGAACAAAATGGGGTATTTACCTATAATTGAATTACTCAGCCTTAAAAACATAAAATTTTGACATATGCTATAACATGGATGAACCTTGTGGACATTATGCTAAGTGAAATAAGCCAGATACCCAAAGACAAATACTTCATAATTCTACTTATTTGAGATATTCAGAATAGTAAAAAATTCCTAGAGATAGAAAATAAAATGTTGGTTGCCAGAAGCTGGTAGAGGGGAAAATGGAGAATTACTTAATGAGTATAAAGTTCCAGTTCTGCAAGATGAAAAGGGTTCTAGAGATCTATTGCACAGAAATGTAAAATACTTAACGCTATTGAGCTGTATGTTTTAAAATGGTTAGTATGGTAAATTTTATGTTACGTGTACTTTAATACAATCAAAGGTTTAAAAAAGCTTGCTAAGATATACAACTAGTAAGAAGTATTATATGAATTCAAACTAGCTCAGTTTAAATCCTGTGCCCCTTGAGAGGATTATGCTTCTCTGCCTAACTCTCACTATGTTGGCCTTGGCTATGGAACTTGTGTAGGCAGCCTACTGCATGTAGGCGGGCATAATTCTCCTTCTCATTGGCATCCCATAGACATAGGACTTCACCACAGGACTTGCTTCAACCAATGGAATGTGGGCAAAAGGGAAATAAGCCACCTCCAAGTGGCAGCTATAAAAATCACTGAAGAGCATGGTTTGCTTTTTTCTCTTTTCTCTCTGCTATGAGATTGACATGTTTCAGAGATTGGCTCTCCCATTATTCTGGGTTCAGGAGTGAAGACAGAATGGATCAGATCTGAATCTCACTCATGATGAACGTATAGTATGAGTTGAAAAAAAAAAGTATAGTTTTAGGCCACTGAGGTGTAGGGGTTTGGGGTGCCTTAGTCTGGACTAGCCTGATCTGATAGAGCTATTAATCAGTAGTTTAGATAGCTTTGAAACAACACAATGAACTTTTGTTAAGAGTAAGGAGTCAAGTAATGAAGCAGGAATGAGCAGGAGACAGTTGACAGCCTAACTCCTGGGACTTCTAATTTTACTTTTTGTATTTGAATCCTCAGAGAAGTGGAACCCGGAATAGGCTGACTGAGTTCCAAATTTTAGTGGACCTAAATTGATAGTCTACAGTTTGAAATTTTTTGGAAATCATTTGTCAACATTCATATCCTACAGGTTTTTCCTGACAATTTCTACTGTTGGCAGCATGTTAAAGTAGAAAAAAACTGGTAAAAACTAATTCTAGTAAAATGGTGACATATCACTAGATTTATATCACAACACTAATTGACAGGATAGATATAATTATTTAAGTAATTTTAAGTGTTACGTAACAAAATAACTTTCTTTCTAGAGGTTTTTATTATGGTTGTTCCTTAAGCACCCATCGTGATCCTTCAGACTCCTCAACATCAGTTTCATAGATTTGACTTATTCTGCAGACACGTGACTGAAAACAAGTGATTACTATCATATAACCAAGATTAGATGAAGCTGGGAAGCTGGGAATATAAGGCATGTTTATTCACGGGAACATGGCTAAATTGTGGTGTTCATCACAATGGAATATCATCCATGGGCAGTTATGATACAGTATATAGGTAACCAAACACACAGCATAACCTCTACTCTATAAGAGAAACTTTCAGAGAACCGAAGTCTGGAATGAAAGAAAAATAATATTAATCATGGTATTTCTGAGTGAAAGTATTATGAGTGATTTTTTTCTCTCTAATTTCTTTTTCCCCAAATTTTCTACAATGAATGTTTTCCATTATATAATAAAAAGTAGAAGCTGTTAAAATAAATAATATCATTGCATGGAGTTTTCAATGGTGATGTCTCATAGTGGTAACAGTGAAGCTGGCATTTACTTTCAAAATGTGAAATATTAAGAACATATGCTTGCTGTGATAATTATGCAAACCCCACTATGTTTCTCAATTCTTTTTCTTGGCCACCTGATGGCAATAAGATGACTTACATGATAAAAAGTTGTTGTAACCAGTAGCTAAAAGTTATACTTTGCACTTAGAGTTCACTTGAGATGACCATTAACATTTGTAACTAAGCTGCTTAAACATGTGGCATTGTGCAACAATCACAGTAATCAAAAGCAAAAGCCAATTCTGTGCCCTCCCCTGCCTCACCAATAATAAGATACAGTTGTTTTGGAATCACTGAAAACTAACATAAACAGATCTAATTTCTTATCAAAAGAAATTGACAAAATGTTTTAAAACACAACAAAAACATCTACGTTTTAACTCATGTGAAACCCAACCTACAATGCCAGGCAAGGTCTTTCTTTGATTTTTGGTTTCAGTGTCTGGGAACTTCCTTGATCAAAAGTTCTCCTTTAGATCAATTGTCTAGAGCAGGGGTGTCCAATCTTTTGGCTTCCCTGGCTCATAACAGAAGAAGAACTGTTTGGGGCTGCACATAAAATGCACTAACACTAACAGTAACTGATGATCTTTAAAAAAATATCACAAAATAATCTCAGTGTTTTAAGAAAGTTTACAAATTTGTGTTGGGCTGCATTCAAAGCCGTCCTGAGCCACATGTGGCCCGCCAGCTGTGGGTTGGACAATCTTGGTCTAGATCTTGGTCACGGGCAAGAGGGGCAGATTTTCAAAAAAGTGCCAAGGCTTTTACAAAATAAAGTTCCTAAGTTTTACACATTTACTTAGAGATTTTACCTAATTCTGTATTGGCAGAAACTTCCTGTTTGAGTACGGTAAAGTTTCAAATTATATTGTTATCTTTCTTCAGAATTTACAAATCCAGGAATAATGGTGCTGAAGCCCATAGACAAGGAAAAAAACCTCTTAAATCTAAGGAATGCACATTAACAGGCTTGTATTCCATTATCATATGCGTGATTTTTGGTACGTCATATAGAAACATGATTAGGTCACATGCACTGTGGGATATGATACACAGAAAAGCCAACAAATAGCATTCAGTCACCTGCAGAAAAATTCCCTTTTAATCTTCCCATGGCTTGAAGAAAATGTTAGACTGGGGTCTAGTAGGTCTTTAATATCCCCTCCATACTAACATCACAAACAAAGAGGGAGTGTGCTTGGAGATTTCTATAGGCAAGAAAATGTTCCTAGCATTTCAAAAGAAGGGTAGCCTATTTTTCATTGTACTTATTATACTTATTATTTGTATTATTAAATTGTATTGTTAATTTTTTCATTGTATTATTAAACTTCTTATTTGGTTAACATTTATTTATGGCAATGATACTGGTTCTCCATTTCTCAGATAAAATGTTAGTTTCCATTTTTAAAAAATGTATCTAAAAATAGTAGGTCAATTTTTAAGAAAAAATAGTAGGTAAACATTAATAGAAAAGGGTGAAAGAAATGGCAAACTAGGTGGATCACATATGAAATTTGGGAAACTTTGCAATAATGTGTATCCCGAGCCAAAGTCTAGACTGGACGATTATATAATTAAGTCATATATATGAAAATTTTAGAACTTCCAAATTATTGTTTGAGGTAGGATTAGTCATTTAATAAAAACCCTCTGAAATACTCAGACTCATTCTTACAGTGCTTGCCTTATTCACATTTCCTTTTCACTTCCTCAAGACACACCTGCTTGGAACTGATCATGGTAAACGGGAGGCAGGGCTAGACTGCAGCTCTGACTCAGATGGACAGAGCAGTGTGTGGAGGCTTGCACTGTGCATTTTAGCTCCAAAATGACTGGAGGAATAAAACAGGAAACCCAAGAGGACCCAAAGACACTCTGAAGGAAGTGGATTGCTCCTGCAAGACCCAGGAGACACTCCAAACACTCTGAGTGCTCAAACTGTGGAAGTGGGAAAGAGAGGTCCTCCACCCCCAAACACAAACCCCCACTGGGGGAACTGAGGTCAAGTTTATACAAGAAGATTCTGACCTTACCTGGAGCTGAGAGCTGAGTTACTTTAGAGAGCTGAGCAAAATACAAGGGTAGAGAAAGCAGTGGAAGTGGCTCTGTGAGTTAGCTGGGTCCCCAGGCAGGCCATTCCCGCATGGCATCACAAGGATCCTTCAGGAGGGTGGGCAGAGGCATGGCCAAAACACCACAAGGAGAAGGAAATCTCCAGCTGAACTTTGTAGCAATTTGAACTGGTTGAGAAGCCTCCTGGCCAGAACTTGAGAGAGGGAGTTAATCTGGTGTGCAGATTTCACAGGTTGGGGAAGAATTAGGGCCCTTTTCTTCCCCAGCTGGGAGGTGGGTAGCCTGGGGAAACTTCTCATCCCTGCCTGTCCACTGCTTGAAAACAGACTTGATGCTGTCAGTGGGGACATGGTGGGAGTGAGACCGGACCTTTGGATTGTGTGGGAGCTGCGTGAGGCCTGCGACTACTGGCTTTCCTCTACTTCCCATACAACCTAATGACTCAGCAGAGGCAGCCATAATCCTCCTAGGTACATAACTCCATTGACCTGGGAACCTCACTCCTATCCTCCACAGCAGCCATAGAAGGACCTGTCCAAGGAGAGTTTGAGCTCAGACACACCTAGTCCTGTCCCACCTGGTGGTCCTTCCCTACCCACCCTGGTAACTGAACACAAAGGGCATATACTCTTGGGAGTTCTAGGGCCCAGCCCACCAATGGTTCCTCTCCATACTACCATAGCTGATGCTGTCTAGAAAGCACCACCTTGCAGCAGGAGGCCAACTAGCACAAAAATAGAGCACTAAACCACCAAAGCTAAGAACCCTCACAGAATCCATTTCACAGTGCTGCCACCTCCACTGGAACAAGTGCTGGTATCCATGGCTGAGAGACTCATAGCTTAAAATGGTTTACATCATAGGACTCTATGCTATGCAGACAACCCCCAGTACCAACCTGAGCCTGGTAGACATGCTGGGTGACTAGACCCAGAAGAGAGATAACAATCACTACAGCTTGGTTTTCACAAAGTCACATCCATAGGAAAACAAGGCAAGTATTATATCAAGGGAACACACGGTGAGACAAAAGAATCTGAACAACAGCCTTCTAGACTTTCCCTCTGATAGAGCCTACCCAAATGAGAAGAAACCAGAAAACCAACTCTGGTAATATGACAAAACAAGGTTCTTTAATACCACCCAAAAAATCACACAAGCTCACCAGAAATGGATCCAAATTGAGAAGAAATTTCTGACTTACCAGAAAAAAGAATTCAGTAGGTTAGTTATTAAGCTAATCAGGGAAGCACCAGAAAAAGGTGAAGTCCAATGCAAGGAAATCCAAAAAATGATACAGTGAAGTGAAGGGAGAAACATTCAATTAAATAGATAGCATAAATAAAAAACAATAAAAACTTCCAGAAACACTGGACACATGTATAGAAATGCAAAATGCTCTGGAAAGTCTCAGCAATAGAATTGAACAAGTAGAAGAAAGAAATTCTGAGTTCTAAGATAAGATCCTCAAATTAACCCAATCCAACAAAGACAAAGAAAAAAGAATAAGAAAATAGGAACAACAGCTCCAAGAAGTCTGGGATTTATGTTAAACAACCAAACTGAACAATAATTGGCATTCCTAAGAAGAGCAATCTAAAAGTTTGGAAAACATATTTGGGTAATAATCAAAGAAAACTTCCCCAGCCTTGTTTGAGACCTAGACATCCAAATACAAGAAGCAGAAAGAACACCTGGGAAATTCATCACAAAAAGATCATCACCTAAGCACACTGTCATCAGATTATCTAAATTTAAAAGAAAGTATCTTAAGAGCTGTGAGACAAAAGCACCAGATAAGCAATACATAAAAACCTATCAGATTAACAGCAAATTTCTTAGCAGAAACACTGCAAGCTAGAAGGGATTATGGCCTGATCTTCAGTCTCTTCAAACAAAACAACTACCAGCCAAGAATTTCATGTCCAGTGAAAATAAGCAACATATACAAAAGAAAGATATAGTGTTTTTCAGACAAACAAATGCTGAGAGATTTGCTACTAAACTGCCACTACAAGAACTGCTAATTGGGATACTGAGGTGGACTGATCACAAGGTCAGGAGATTGAGACCATCCTGGCCAACATAGTAAAACCCTAACTCTAACAAAAATACAAAAAATTAGCCAGGTATGGTGACACACACCTGTAGTCCCAGCTACTTGGGAGGCTGAGGCAGGAGAACTGCTTCAATCTGGGAGGTGGAGGTTACAGTGAGCCAAGATAGTGCCACTGCACTCTAGTCTGGGGGACAGAGTGACACTTCATCTCAAAACAAACAAACAAATAAACACACACTGCTAAAAGGAGTTCTAAATCTTGAAACAAATCCTGGAAATACATCAAAAGAGAACCTCTCTAAAGCATAAATCTCACAGGATCCATAAAACAAAAATACAATTTAAAAAAAACAAGGTACACAGGCAACAAATGGCACGATGAATGAAATAGTACCTCACACCTCAATACTAACATTGAATGTAAATGGCCTAAATGTTCTACTTAAAAGATACAGAATTGCAGAATGGATAAGAATTCACCAACCAACTATCTGCTGCCTTCAAGAGACTCACCTAATACATAAGTACTCACATGAACTTAAAGTAAAGGGCTGGAAAAAGGCATTTCATGCAAATGGGCATGAAAAGCAAGCAGGAGTAGCTATTCTGATACCAAACAAAACAAACTTTAATGCAACTGCAGTTTAAAAAGTCTAAGAAGGACGTTATGTAATGGTAAAAGGCCTTGTCCAACAGGAAAATATCACGATCCTAAATATATATGCACCTAACACTGGATGTCCCAAATTTATAAAGCAATTACTAACAGAACTAAGAAATGAGATGGATAGCAACACAATAATAGTGGGGGCCTTCAATACTCCACTGACAGCACTAGACAGGTCATCAAGACAGAAAGTTAACAAAGAATCAATGGATATAAACTATACCTTGGAACAAATGGACTTAACAGTTATATACAGAACATTCCATCCAACAACCACAAAATACACATTCTATTCAATAGTGAATGGAACTTTTTCCAAGATAGATCAAATAATAGGTCACAAAATGAACTTCAATAAATTTAAGAAAACTGAAATTATATCATGTACTCTCTCAGACCATAGTGGAATAAAACTGGAAACAGACTCCAAAATGAACTTTTAAAACCATGCAAATACATGAAAAGTAACGCTCCTGAGTGATCATTGGGTCAAAAACGAAATCAAGATGGAAATTTAAAAATTCCTCAAACTGAACATTAATAGTGACACAACCTACCAAAACCTCTGGGATGCAGCAAAGGCAATGCTAGGAGGAAAGGTCATAGCCCTAAACACCTCCATAAAAGAGACTTAAAGAGCACAAACTGACAATCTCAGTCACACCTCAAGGAACTAGAGAAACAAGAACAAACCAAAGCCAAACCAGCAGAAGAAAGGAAATAACCAAGATCAGAGCAGAACTAAATAAATTTAAACAAACAAAAAATACAAAAGATAAATGAAACAAAAATCTAGTTCTTCAAAAAGATAAATAAAATTGATAGACCACTGGCAAGATTAATCAAGAAAAGAGAGAAAATCCAAATAACCTCTCTAAGAAATGATATGGGAGATACTGCAACAGACACCACAAAAATACAAAAGATCATTCAAGGCAACTATGAACACCTTTACTCACACAAAATAGAAAACCTAGAAGAGATGGGTAAATTCTGGAAAGATACAACCCTCCTAGCTTAAATCAGGAAGAATTAGATACCCTGAACAGACCAATAACAAGCAGCGAGATTGTAATGGTAATTAAAAAATTAGCAACTAAAAAAGTCCAGGACCAGACGGATTCACAGCAGAATTCTATCAGACATTCAAAGAAGAATTGGTACCAATCCTGTTGACACTATTCCACAAGATAAAGAGGAAACCTTCCCTAATTCATTCTATGAAGCCAGCATCACCCTAATATGAAAACCAGGAAAGGATATAACTGAAAAAGAAAACTACAGACCAATATCCCTGATAAACATGGATGCTAAAATCCTTAACAAAATACTAGCTAACAGAATCCAACAACATATCAAAAAAATAATCCACCATGATCAAGTGGGTTTCACACCAGGGATGCAGGGATGGTTTAACATACCCAAGTCAATAAATGTGATGTACCACATAAACAAAATTAAAAACACAAATCACATGATCATCTCAGTAGATGCAGAAAAAACATTTGACAAAATCCAGCATTGCTTTATGATTAAAACTCTCAGGAGAATTGGCATACAAGGGACATACCTCAATGTAATAAAAGCCATCTATGACAAACCCACAGCCAATTATATTGAATGGGGAAATGTAAGTATTCCCTCTGAGAACTGGAACAAGACAAAGATGCCCACTCTCACCACTCCTCTTCAACTTAGTATTGAAAGTCCTAGCCAGAGAAAGCAGACAAGAAAAAGAAATAAAGGGCATCCAAATCGGTAAAGAGGAAGTCAAACTGTCACTGTTTGCTGATGATATGATCATTTATCTCGAAAACCCTAAAAAGTCCTCCAGAAAGCTCCCAAAACTAATAAAATAAGTCAGCAAAGTTTCTGGATATAAGATTAATATACACAAATCAGTATTTCTTTTATATACCAATAGTAACCAAGCAGAGAATCAAATCAAGAACTCAACCCCTTTTACAATAGCTGAATAAAAAAACAAAACAAAAACAACAACAACAAAAAACATTTAGGAATATATATAACCAAGAAGGTGAAAGATCTCTACAAGGAAAACTACAAAATACTGCTGAAAGAAATCATAGATGACACAAACAAATGAAAAACACCTTCCATGCTCATGGATGGTTAGAATCAATATTGTGAAAATGATCATACTGCCAAAAGTAATCTACAAACTGAGTGCAATTCCCATCAAAATACCACCATATTCTTCACAAAATTAGAAAAAATAAATCTAAAATTCATATGGAACCAAAAAAGAGCCTGCATAGCCAAAGCAAGACTAAGCAAAAAGAACAAATCTAGAAGCATCACATTACCTGATTTAAAACTATACTATAAGGCTATAGTCACCAAAACAGCATGGTACTGGTACAAAAATAGGCACATAGATCAATGGAACAGAATAGAGAACCTGGAAATAAACCCAAATACTTAAAACCAAGTGATCTTTGAAAAAGAAAACAAAAACATAAAGTGGGGAAGGACCCCCTTTTCAACAAATGGTGCTGGGATAATTGGCTAGCCACATGTAAGAGAATGAAACTGTACCCTTATCTCTCACCTTATACAAAAATTAACTCAAGATGGATTAAGTACTTAAATCTAAGACCTTCTAGAACTATAAAAATTCTAGAAGATAACATTGGAACAATCCTTCTAGACATTAGCTTAGGAAAGAATTTCATGACCAAGAACCCAAAAGCAAATGCAATAAAAACAAAGATAAATAGCTAGGGCTTCATTAAACTAAAGAATTTTGCACAGGAAAAGGAATATTCAGCAGAGTAAACAGACAACCTACAGAGTGGGAGAAAATCTTCACAATCTCTTCATCTGACAAAGGACTAATATCCAGAATTTACAACAAACTCAAGCAAATCAGCAGGAAAAAAACAAACAATCCCATGCAAAAGTGGGCAAAGGACATGAACAGACAATTCTCTAAAGAAAATAGACAAATGGCCAACAAATATATGAAAAAATACTCAACATCACTAATGATCAGGGAAATACAAATCAAAACCACAATGCAATACCACTTTCCTCCTGCAAGAATGGCCATCAACAAAAAATCAAAAAACAGTAGATGTTGGTGTGAATGTAGTGATCAGGGAACACTTCTACACTGATGTGGTAATGTAAACTAGTATAACCACTATGGAAAACAGTGTGGAGATTCCTTGATGAACGAAAGTAGAACTACCATTTGATCCAGCAATCCCATTACTGGGTATCTACCCAGAAGAAAAGATGTCATTATACGAAAGAGATACTTGCACACACACATTTATAGCAGCACAATTCGCAGTTGCAAAATAGTGGAACCAACCCAAATGTCCATCAATCAACAAGTGGATAAAGAAACTGTGGCACATACAGATGATGGAATATTACTCAGCCATAAAAAGGAATGAACTGACAGCATTTGCAGTGCCCTGGATGAAACTGCAGACTATTATTCTAAATGAAGTAACTCAGGAATGGAAAACCAAGCAGCATATGTTCTCACTGATATGTGGGAGCTAAGCTATGACTATGCAAAGGCATAAGAATGGTACAATGGACTTTGGGGACTTGGGGGGAAGGTTTGGAGGGGTTGAGGAATAGGAGACAACAAATAGGGTGCAGTGTATATCGCTTAGGTGATAGGAACTTACTCATGTAACCAAACACCACCTGTACCCCACTAACCAATGAAAAAATATAAAATAAAATAAAAATTAATAAAAGTCACAACAGTTGAACTTACGGAAATAGAGAGTAAAAGGATGATTACCAGGGGCTGGGAAGGGTAGTGAGGGGTTTAGGGTGGTGGGGGTAAGTGGAGATTAATGGCGACAAAAAAACAGAAAGAATGAATAAGACCTACTACTTGATAGCATAACAGGGTGGTTATAGTCAATAATAACTGTACTGTACATTTTAAAATAACTTAAAGAGTGTAATTATGTTGTTCGCAATTCAGTGGCTAAATGTTTGAGGGGATGGATACTCCATTCTTCATGCTGTGCTTATTTCACATTGCATATCTGTATCAAAACATATCATGTACCCCATAAATATCTATACCTACAATGTACCCACAAAAATTAAAAAACAAACAAATAAATAAAAAAATAGTTGTATTTTTTTAAAAGGCACACCTACTTGATTTCTTTAAATTCAGGTAACCGATTTTGGCTCCACTTACACAGATGAGCATTTCATTTAGAAAAGCAAAAACTAAAATGCAAAAGTGATTGTATCATTTGGTATTCCTCTATTTCTCCAAGTGCGCTCACACATACAATAATTAGTGAAGACATAAAAAGAGTACCCTTATGCCAAGGGAGTCTGGGCATGTGTTCCAGGCCAGGCCAGGCCAGTTTTTGTCACAACTGGAAACAACAACTGGTTGTTCACCCAAAATAAATCAATGAGAAGCCTACTTAGTTCTGAGTACAATAACCAAAGAAGCTGCCCACCTTTCCCAGTGTTTTTGGCCGAGAGACAACAGTCCTCTTGAGGAGTTGGTGGCAATCTTTCTACCACAAAGAGAGAACTTGGTTAGAGTGATGCTGTCATGGAGCAGAGACAGTGATGGAGAGAGTCATTGTTCAACAAATACTTACTGGGACTGACTATGATTACTTAAACACTGGAGCAGAGCTCTGGGGACAGAGCAATGATCAAACCAGGCCAAAGCTCTGCCCTGAAGGAGCTGATGCTACAGCTAAGGTAGGATGGGGAGACAACGATGCAATGAGTACAAGATACTGTACATGTGGTAGCTCTGAGACCATGCACAAGGATAAAGCAGGGAAGGAGAGGAGGGTGTTAGGAATGGTGGAGCTGTAGTCAGGTTGCAACCAGGTGCTATCTGAGTGATGACCTGGAAGAAATGGGCGAGTGTGTTTTGTGGGTATTTGGAGGAAGAGCTTTCGAGATACAGGAAACAGTGCATGCAGAGGTCCTGAAGTAAAGTGCAATGAGCAAGGTGGAAAATAATAGGAAATGAGTCAGAGCAGAGATTGGGGAATGGAATACATAAGGCCTCTTGGGCATTTTAAGGATTTAGCATTTATCTGTAGTGGGAATGGGAAGCAACAAAAAGGTTCTGAACAGGGAGGGGACACTATCAGGATGTTAAGGCAAAGGCAAAAACAGGATGAACAGTGAGAGGTCATTGCCCTGATCTACAGGAGAGAGCTGGAGGCAGCTTGCCTTGGTGTGGCAACAGCGTAAGATGTGGTATATTCTTTTCTGTTTGTTTGTTTCGTTTTTGAGACAGGGTCTCACTCTGTTGCTCACACTGAAGTGCAGTGGCACAATCATAGTTCACTGTAGCCCTGATTTTCCAGGCTCAAGCAATCCTCCCACCTCAGCCTCCCAAGTAGCTGGGACTACAGGCACATGCCACCACATCCAGTTAATTTTCTTATATTTTTCTCTGACTCAGCATAGTGAGACAGAGTGTCACTATGTTGCCTAGGCTGGTCTCAAACTCCTGGGCTCAAGCAATCCTTCCACCTTGGCCTCCGAAAGTGTCGGGATTACAGGGGTGAGCTCCCATGCCTAGCCGGAAGTTGTAAATTCTTGATAAATCTAGAAGATTTAGTGTAGGGTATGAAAGAAAAACACTAGAGGGTGACTGAGATTTTTGGCTTGAGAAACTGAAACAATGGAGTGAAATTTACAGAAATGGAAGAGAGAGGATTTAAAATGGCTGGAAGGAGCAACCAAGAATTTGGTTTTATTCCATTTGAGATCTTACTACATGATTCTGGTGGGTGTTGTTTGCGTGTCTGTATCCATTCATACTGAATGTCAGAATTATCACTTGACTTTTTGATGATACAAAGCAGAATATTTATCCTACAGATTATTTCTTGCAAACTCTGAACATAAAATTCTCAATGTTTCTTTTTAGAAACTAACACATCTTATCATTTTTAAGCCATCTGAAAATTTTCCTCATCAGTCCCTTGAGATGGAAGATGCTGTTA
Source organism: Aotus nancymaae (assembly GCF_030222135.1). Taxonomy (NCBI): domain Eukaryota; kingdom Metazoa; phylum Chordata; class Mammalia; order Primates; family Aotidae; genus Aotus; species Aotus nancymaae. The sequence goes on from NW_026988460.1 coordinate 8,221,210, forward strand.
AGAGTTTGCTCTCTTTCGGTGGCAAGTGACAGAAACCCATCTTAGATTACTTAAAGATGCTAATTAGTGTTTAACTTAAAAATGCTTTTAAAAAAACACAAGTATTTAGATATCAAAAATTAAGTGTTTAATGGAAGCTACAGTACTTAACTTGAGAATCCTTGTGTTATTTTATATTAATCAGAAATGCCATCTAAAATCTGTACTGATTTAAAGCCGTGCATACAAAATTCCATAATGATGAGTACATGAAACTCGCAAATTTTAAGTGAGATGGCAAAAGACTGCAGCATGTTTTGAATTCACAATGTGCAGTCAAGAGGAAGTACATTTGATTAATAATAGTACTTGAGGTTTGACCTGCTTTTTTAGGTTTCATTCATCCATTCAATATTTAATATGCTGCTCCCATGTGCTGGGTTTATGCTGGGCACTGTGGCTGGGTAAATAAGACACAGAAGGACTCTTTCCCTGTAAAGTTTAGAATACATAGGGGAAGAGAGATAGCAAGCAGGTAATCAAAAGTGTTATTTTAGCTCTTTATGCTCAAGGCAGAGGAGTAATTCTCTTCATAGTGCTAATCACAGGAGCCTTACCAAAATTCTTAAATAGGATTTGCAGTTAAACCATGTCAAAGCTTAGGATGACTATTAAGAGCTACCAGTAACAATACTATTAATGGCTTTAAGATATTCTGTTTTATTTATAATCTTGATACATATTTAAAAATTATTAACATAAAACTTAAAAATTAACATATGTTCTTTACATGCCATTTTAGGATGATTGGGGATTTTAATGATCTATATGAATTTCCCACCCAACATAAGAAATTGTCTGTAATAGCATCTACAGATCAACCTAAAGACTCCAGTTGAACTGTGGCAACAGCAGAGCATTGTTTTTGAGAGATTTCATTTAGTTGCTGGAATTCCCATAAGCTTAAGTGCCATGAGCATAGAAGCCATGACCACCTGTGATCATCTTACCCAGTTCCTAAGCACAGAGAAAAATCACAATAAATAAAGGTATTAAATGAGTGATGTAATTCTAACTATATGGCTGAAAGCGAGGATACCATAGTGTTTAAAACTATGGATTTCGACATCCATCCTGTTACTTACTCTGCAATCTCAGTACAGTTATATGACCTCCATATGCCTCAGCTTCCTCCTCTCTAAAGTAAGCATACTAATACCTTCATGTCATGATACTGCTGTGGGAATTAAGAATCAGTACATGAAAATCACTTAGAACCGTGACTGGAAATTGCTCAGTAAGTGTCAATCATAATTATCATCATCAGTGTTACGTACAAATTTCTACTTTAGGTTGGGTGTTTATATGCTATCTATAAATTATAAAGGGGTTTTGGTTCTTTTTAAAATTTTAATTCATTCATTGTAGGTTATCATGACATTTCTATTGATTTCTAATCAGTCTCTTCCTTCTGTCTTATCAATTCACTAAGTTCTTCACTGATTCCACTATGATGTTACACTATCTTTTAAAATCATAATTTCCTAGCAAGTAACCACATCATTATTAAGTCAGAGAAAAAAGCCAGATAAACTTGTTTGCATATGTTTTTGCAATCAGAATTTTTGATTGATGCTGTGTTTGGAATATATAAATAATGGTGTATATTTAGACCATATTAATTCAGTAAGAATTGTTGAGACAACCAAACATATTTGGCAAAGAGTTGTAAATACAGAATTTTGTGTCTGTATTTCCAAACCCATGTGCTCCTTGGTCTAATAGCAACTAAGTGGTATGAAAAAGAGATAGATCAGACTTCCCCTAATAATTAGATAAGGACCATGTTAAATTGGTACATTAGTTGGTTGCTTACAAATGGGTCTTGCTATAGAAAATCAAATGGTTTGTTGCTAAACTTGGGCTCTGCAACGCTCACTGTACTAGCCAATTGTTAGCCACACTCTTTTTTCTATAGATAATACAAAGATCAACACACAAACTTCTCTAATAAGATCTACACCAGTTAATTAACATCGCAAGTAGTAGAATTACATCTTACATTACTTTAAGTTAACCATAAAAAACATTAGCCAATCATATTCAATTGTATATTATTGGAGTTCTTTGCAATTTTAGACAAAAAATGTATGTTTTCAAAAACAATGGAAATGATATATGGAAACAGAAATGCATCAGTGAAATTAGTGTCTTATTCTTACCAAAAGTTAGTTAAGCAAATATTTGTATTCCATTAAGAAATCTGAGGCTGGGCTTGGTGGCTCACGTCTATAATCCCAGTACTTTGGGAGGCCAAGGCGGGTGGATCACGAGGTCAAGAGATCAAGACCATCCTGGCCAACAAGGTGAAACCCCGTCTCTACTAAAAACTAGAAAAATTAACTGGGCGTGGTGGTGCACGCCTGTAGTCGCAGCTACTTGAGAGGCTGAGGCAGGAGGATTGCTTGAACCCAGGAGGTGGAGGTTGCAGTGAGTTGAGATTGCACCACTGTACTCCAGCCTGGATGACACAGCGAGACTCTGTCTCAGCAAAAAAAAAAAAAAAAAAGAGAAAGAAATATGAAAATAAATTAAGAAAACAATTTTCTGTAAGTAAAAGTATCACTGCGTGTAAATTACCTAATCCCTTCAAGCCATGCTTTCATCATCTTCAAAATAGAGATAATAATAGCACCTACCTTGTGGAGGTAGTTATTAGGATTAAATGGGGAATGAGCATAAATTACTTAGTGTATCCAATCACCATTAGCTACGATGAGGGCAATGACAACGGTAACTCAAACATTTGCATTGTGAGTAAGTACCAATACAACACAATGATTAAATGTATACTATGCTATTAGATTAACTGAAATATGTGGGGAACATTCCAAATTGTAAATCATTGACTTTCTTGTAGATTAATTTAATTATAACTCATAATTGGAGCTGGAGAATTTACCTGTGAATATACAGCTAACAAAAATTCAGCTTTGAAAGCAACACTGACAACTCTGGTTAGATTTTTTAAAGTATCAATACGTTCACATGGACCATCATCTTCTTCATCTTCTGCTGAAAACCATTTAATTCACATTGCCATTTTTTTGAATGATGTAGAAAAGAAAGGTAAAGAAGGAAAAAATCACAACTGATTCTTCAGCATTAACTTTAACTTATTCTTGCTTATCAGAAATCCTCAAGCTTTGGGAAACTAAAAATACATGAAAGTAAATCCAACTAAGCTTATCATATTTTAAAAGAAAAGGGGATAGATTTAACCTAACACCCCACACTAAGATTTTTTCAAAAGTGCACATTCATTTTCACAGGGAGTCTCTACCTAAAGATTTAGGGATATCATGAAGACAAGGGTATGTGTGGCTCTGCGTATTAAGGTTTTGGAGTTAGGTTTATATAATCTGGTGAGATTCATGACTTGGGTTGTCCATTTCAAATGATGTAGAAGGCTATCATTTTTAATGCAAACTATTTTTCTTGCCATTCAAAGAAATCAGCATATACTTACGCGTTTTCTTGGTGGTTGCATTAACTGTGGCGCTAAAGGGCCCGGTGCCAGCGCTGTTGTAAGCCCGGACAGCTGTGTAATAGGCCAGGTTGCTCTTCAGGCCCCGTAGTCTGACTGATGTCTCATTTCCTGCCACTTTCACTTTACTGGATGATTCCTCCTTTCCACCACTATTCCAGTACCGCACCTGGTGGGCAGAAGACACCAAACATGTGAAGGCTTAAAAAAATTCTGCCCTTCCCATTAAGTGATTTTCATTAAAATGGGCATTGATTTATTCAACAGATATTTACTAAAGACCTACTATTTTCTAGGTGCTGCATTAGGCTGTGTGTCACAGCAGTGAAAACAGAGAAAAGGGACTCTACGAGGAGAAAAGTAGTGAGGAAAGAAATATATGAAACAGATAAATCCAAACAGAGCAAGTGCTGAGTATGACCAGACTATGAGATTACAAGTGGGAGAATGAAGGACAAATATACATATAACTAAAACATAGAAACAAAGTGTTAACATTAATATTGCACATTTTCTGTAAGTATTACTATGTTCTATAAAATTTGGCTCAAAAACGTTTATATTAAGTCCACATCATTTTTTTAAAAGGTGGAAAAGTCAAGAAAGAAATACAAATGATAATAACCCCATTTTCCTTCTCAGTTGTGTTTTGGATTTAAGTAGTCAAATTGCTACAAGTGAAAGAACAGACTATCTCTATGCTAATTTGGATTTTGTAGGCACAACTACAGCACAGGGATGGAGAAGAAAAAGCGTCTAGGGTGAAGGAACAAAATTTGGAAATGTAATTGAGAAAAGAGTGAATATAAGGTTGACAGAACATGAAGGTAGCATCTACAAAAGGTAAGCAGAGAGACAAATATTGCAAAGCATACGAGAAACCCTGCTAGCAAGAAAATGTCAGCAGACCCGACTGGGGAAGACAAGCTGGAATACACTAATCTGAAACAAATTTTAAAATAACTCTGTTTAAAGTGTCTAGATTTATTAAAGAAGAAACTGAATCTACCATGCAACGACAGAAGATATTTTTTAAAAAAGGACCAGACAGATTTGAAAAATAAAACACAGAACTCTTAGACCTAAAATATACAATTATTAAACAAATAAAATCAGTGACAGAATTAAGCTGAAGACTTATGGTGAAAAAGGGAACTAATTAGCCCAGAACAGAGCCCGTATAAAGAAATAAACATTATGAAAGCAAAGTTAAGAGACACTGAGGGTAGAATGAGAAATTCTAACTGGAGTTCCAGAAGGAGAGACTGAGGAAAGAGCAATGTTCAAAGGGAAAAAGGCAGAGAAATTTCCAGAACTGAAGAAATCCAGCAATTGTCATATTATAAATTCACTCTGAGTTTAGAGTAGGAAAAATAAACGGCAAATCCACTCCAGAAGAGAGGGTTGTTAAGGCTGAATTGTGGTTCTCAATCATTTTTCATTGCTGGACACCTGAGAGTTACAGGCTATCTTCTTGAGCAGTCGTGGGTGACTATACCTTGGTTTGCCAGTGAGAATGTACACGTGGGACAGGAATTAACTGCATTTCCTTGCCCAGCAGACAGCAGCAGGGGAAGGATGGTAAGGTGGATTCACACACCTGAGGCAGGGGTTTGTCTTTCTTGGTTATCAACATAGCTTTACTGCCCACAGCAAAGCCTGTGCATACTAACCATTAAATGCTGTGGAATTGTTGAATAATCTGAACATAGTTTAAAAATGCCTCCTCAAGTCCTATGGCAGAGATTCATCAGGCTATGTATTCAAGTCCCAATATTCTATTTATCTATGAAACATTAAAACTCCAATTTCTTGATGAGACAACACAATTTTTTTCCTTTAGAATCATAAAACCATTTCACAAACCAATATATTTCTATTTGGGTAAGTAAACAGAAACACAGTTGAAAAATATCAGAATTTAAAGTATCTCTATTACTTCCAGTAATTTGGTTTTTCCAAAAAAGAATGTTCCTATTGTGAAGAATCCTTAATAACACTGCATCAGAGATTTCACTTAATTTAAATTTAAAATGAAATGCAGTTAATAAAAATAATCTCTAAAATGGCATTTTCAGCCATTAAAGAGTAGGTATTAAATCAGAAGTACTCTTTTAATAGACAAAAATAATTATGTTCTTACTTATAGATTTTCAAAGACAAATATTTTAATTTAGCAGTTAAACCAGACACATTTAAATAAATAGAAAGCAGGTAAAAATGCATTAAAGGTCTTTTAGGAAGACAAATCCAGATCTGTCTCCCACGCTTCTTCATTCTGCTCTCAGCCCCTAGGAATGCTGACTGGTATAAACTGTCATCAGTCTGGTTCCTTTGCCCTGTGGCTTTGCGCTGGGTGTAGCTTATAGAATGCTGGTAGTGGGAGGGTGGGAGGAGAGAGAGACTGGGATATTTATTCCCTTGCATTCCCCAATGCTGAACCACTATTTGGTAGGGACTATCTTTGCCTAATAGAGAATAGAGCACCGTTTGGGCAATCTTCACTCACAAAAGGCTATGGCTACTGCTCTCTCCAACCCTTTGACCCTCTTCAAAAGTCTGCATTATACATACTTGAATGCATTTTTTTTTTTTTTTGCCTGTCTTACATTTATTTCAGTATGCCTCAACTGTCTGTATCCTATTTTCCCATGTGCATTCGACTTGTGCTAGAATGAATTCTTTGCCTAATTGCAGGCAATTAGACCTAATGCATACATCTTTTATTCCTGTGGGATTTTCATAGTGTTAAAAAAAAGTACTCACATATTTGACATCTTTTTTCTTTTCTGTTTTTTTTTTTTTTTTTCCTGAGACAGAGTCTCACTGTGTTGCCCAGGCTGAAGTGCAGCAGTGGCATGATCTTGGCTCACTGCAACCTGCACCTCCTGGGTTCAAGCAATTCTCCTGCCTCAGCCTCCCAAATAGCTGGGATTACAGGTGCCCACCACAATGCCCCACTAATTTGTGTATTTTTAGTAGAAACAGGGTTTCACCATGTTGGCCCTACTGTTCTTGAACTCCTGACCTCTGGTGATCCACCCACCTGGGCCTCCTGAAGTGCTGGGATTACAGATGTGAGCCACCACACCAGGCCTATATCTTTTTTCATTCTAATTGAGATATTAGGAACTAAACACATTCTGTACAGCTGTTTGGAACAGGAGGCTGGAAGAAGGCATCAATGAAGTTTAAGACTGGCATTCTATTATGGCACATTAGTTACGTTCTGCCAAACTTAAAAAAAATTGATTGATTCCTCCAAAATATGCTAATCTGTATCATTTCGCAAGTGTAGACTTGTTTTAATCATTTATCAATACCATTCTCCCAAATTTGGCTTTTTTCAAAACAGAGAAAGACTTTAAAGAAATGGACTGTAGATACTGCACTAGAACGTGGGAGTTTTCATTCCTCAGGCACCCAGGATCCATGAACTTAAAGGCTTCTGCCTTTCTTCATCATGTCTGTATATCTTGTTCCTACCCAAAAGGGCAGCAGAAAAGATCTGAGCCTGAGTGAAACGGCTTAGCTGATGAAATAAATTGGAGCCCAGGGAAATGAGCTTCTCAACTACTGCTTGGTCAAATCAGAAAGAAAATTAGTCTAGATGCTAATGATGATGTGTGCTCAGCATGCTACATGGCACATGACCAACCCTCACTGAGATGAGAGAAAGGCAGGAGCTATTAACAATTTTAAAGCCAAATTGGAGAAACTGCAACCCAGAAAGTTAGCCACATGACTGATAATTAAATACTCTGCCAAGTCCTTCTCCCCACCAAGGTTAATTTTTAAATCATCACTGAAACTAAGAAAAGACATATTTTTATCTTGGTATAATTACATAAATTATTTTGTAAGATTTTCCCAATTAGTACTTCTTTCAGCTTGTTTCCTTTTGCTTTATACTTACGAAGCATTTGGGGAAGAAATGTTTAATCGTTGTTTCCTTTCAATACTGTATTCATGCTACATTTGGACATTCTATTTGCTACTCTTTACACAAACAGGCAAGCAGCAGTGCATTTCAACCTGTAATTAATTTCAAGAAAGTCCCATTTTCCCATAGCTCTTCTCATCTTTCTGTGTCCCACTTTGATGGCAACATCAGCACGCATTAGAAATGGTGGCCACTGGGTCCCACACTGGGACTGTGCTATATTACTTCACTGTTTTTTTCTCTTCAGTACAATCTCATCCCAAAGCCCAATATTTAAAACAGAGAAAAGTGGAACCCGTAAGTCTCTTTGGGCCATTTTGACAACTGCTGCTTTATCTCATTTAATTTGCAAACAATGCTGCGAGTTATTATTATCTCTAATTTAACTGAGCCTTGGAGAGCTTTAACAACTTGCTCAAGGGCATACAGCAACAGGGTAGCAGAGGCCAAACTGCATTTATTCCATCAACATATATTTTTTGCATGCCTCCTAGATGTCAGATACTGCTCCAGGTACTTATAGATTGGGGAACAAAAAGGCCAAGTTCCTTGTCCCTTGTAGAGTTTATATTCAACCTAGTAGGTCTGAACACAGGTTTGTCTAATTCTAAAATGGCGTGGACTCAACTGGTCACTATGATGGCCCCATAGGGCTTTTAAAATTTTCTATCTTTCAGTTAAACTCTCTATCCTGGCATGACCAATAATGGTGTAATTCTACTTTCTTATAAAATATCCTTATCTGGATGACTCCTTATCAACTTAAATTTATATACAGTTATGTGTCATAATGACAGAGATATGTTCTGAGAAATGTATCGTTAAGACGGTTGTGGCACTGTGTGAACATCATAGAGTGCACTTGTGCAAACCTGCACGGTATAATCTACTACACAATTAAGCTAGATGGTGTAGCCTAGTGCTCCTAGGCTATATACATGCACAGCATGTTACTCTACTGAATACTGTAGTCAACTGTTAACACAATGGTACATTTCTGTGTATTACCTAAACATAGAAAAGGTACAGTAAAAACACAGTATTATAATCTTACAGGACTACTGTTGTATATGTGGTCTGTCCTAAACTGAAATGTTATTATGTAGTACATGACTATATTAAAAAATCAACATCTACCTGCCCCTAAGCCATCCAACAGCCACCAGTGACTGCCAGCACTCTTGTTCTACTTGGAATCCCACAAGCCATTCATGTATATTCCTCCATTTATTTTTCTTAAGTATTTTACAGGTTAAGACCAGGTCAAGAATTGTGATCCTGTCATGATGTCTGTAAAGGACAAAGTTGTTCATGGTGAGTGTGTATGTCAGTCTCCCATCTGAGGAGTGCCATATGTGTTCATCTACATTCTTTAAATAAATTTGATCTAGCATTGAATCCCATATCCTGCTCAATGGGAGATTCAGCCATGATCATTTCTGGGGCTCCCTTCCCAAAGCTCCCAAGTTTACTTATTTTTGCATTTGATTTGAGTCCTTTAATTCTAGCAGCCGGGGGCCATGTTTGGTGAGTGGGAAATCACTGCTGGGTGTGGGAAACACAGTCTTTCACTTTTATGGCCTTGCCATCAACCTGGGCACTGCCTTAGGAATATGTAGGTCCTAGGAGGCTTTGTAAGCTTCAGACATTTATTTCTTCCAACATCATTAGAAATTTCTCTTCTATGTTTTCCTCAGTTGCAATTTCTCTCCTCTAACCCTCCAAAAAACGTGGAACAATCTCCCTAATGGCCTGAACTTTTGAAACAAAGCAAGCAAGGGAAACGACCTGCAGGCAACTCCTTCTGATAGTTGGTAGCATAATCTCTTGAGTTAAGGTAGCTTACAGTCAATTATTTGCTACAGAATATTTACTGGGGAGAAACAGATACATTAATATCTCAAAAATTATTCTGAGTCGTGGCTCACACCTACTATTTATTATGATGAGCAAAAAATTATGAGAAGCTCATTACATAACTAATCTTATCCTAGCCTCCCAATATCCTAATGAGATTAGGCCTATTAGCGTCCTCATTCTACAGGTGAGGAAAATGAGGCTCACAGAGTTTATGTAACTTTCCCAACATGGAGGATAAGTGGCAGAATTGGGATTTGCTGTGGGACTAGCCTCAGAGTCACACTCCCTTATAGCTGTGTTCCTTCCAGCCCACGTACCTTCACCTCATTGCCAATGCCACTGCCAGTTATCTAACCATGAGGGAGATACTGTTGGCTCCCCATCATCTTTCATTGCTTACATCCATTGTGATGGAATTAAATGAATCTTTCATCCAGCTGTTCTTGGCTTCCTTTAAGATGCTGTTCAAGTTGTTCTTCTGTATTTATGTGGTGTTTTACTTCTTCATACTCCCTTTCCCTTCCTTAAGTCTGGACTATTCTGTCTCTGATCAGGCTTCTCTGTATCAAGACCAGTGTTTATTATGTTTAAGTGTGTAGGAAGATGTTTCCTTACAGACACTTACTAAAAATATATACAAACAAGACCTAGTCCTAAATGTTTGGATTGAATGGGTCATGGGAGAGTTGCAGGAGCTCAATTTTAATAATACATTCAGGTAATTCTGCTGTTGGGGGTTCACAGTCCATACTTTGAACCTCATTGCTCTATTCCCTATCCTTTCTTTTCTTAATTTGTTAGTATTAATTCAAGTCAATGCTTGTTCGGTTACAAGGAACAGAAACTCTCTCAAGGAACTTCAATTATGAAAAGAATTTATTAAAAAGAACCTCAAGGTAACATTATGAAAAATAATAAAGCCAAGTCATTTGAGAACTGAATGACTGTCAAAGAGCTATTTAATTCTGGCTGTTCCCACTTTTTTTGAGACAGAATCTCACTCTGTCACCCAGGCCAGAGTGCAATGGCATGATGAGGGCTCACTGCAGCCTTGACCTCCAGGGCTCAAGCAATTCACCCATCTCAGCCTCCCAAGTAGCTAGGACTACAGGCATGTGCCACCATGTCTGGCTAATTTTTGTATATTTTGTAGAGATGAGGTTTCACTAAGTTGCCCAGGCTGGTCTTGAACCCCTGGGCTAGAGGGATCCTCCTGTGTTTGCCTTCCAAAGTGTTGGGATTATAGGGGCAAGCTACCACATGTGGCTTATTCTGCCCTCTTGAAGGTTCGATGGGCCCTTGTCTCCTCCACTCTTTAGGGTTGCATGGGAGTGTATCTCATCTCTGCAGATTAGCTTTGTCTTGCCTGTCTATGGCCTTAGTTTGGGAAGTTTGAACTGAGCCCTAAATCTGACACACTACTGCATTACACTCACTCACTATAAACTTGTTATTTATTTAAATTTCTTAAACAAGAATCTGACTTGCTAGGCTTCACAGTCCACAGAGCATTTATACCTGATCAAGAGGCACCCTGGAGCCCTCATTTGAAGGTGTGTTGGCAAGTGGAGGGACATGTGGCCCTGTGATGCAAACCTGCCCATGTAAGCCTGCCACTGATTCAGGAGTTACAAGCTTTCTCAGGGAAGCTTGGAGGGAAGCTTCATAAGAAGACAGCTGTGGGTGGGATGAAATCACAACTATGAATCCCACAATGTCATTGTTGGCAAAATCTTCTTAGAATTTTATTTATCTTGCCAGTTCTCAGCTCCACTGCTCCCAGTTTCTTCTAACTGCTCACTACTAAATATGGGACCCAGTCCAAGGCATTCTTCTTAGCCTTTAAAGCCACCTGTGACCTGGTCCTTCTGTGCCTATCTGTAGTCACCTTTCCAAACAGGAACCTTCTGTAGGCGGGGCCTCTATCCCTCTGCTTTTCCAACATGCCATGCTCAATCTGGAATGTTTTCCACTTTCTTCACCTTTATTTACTTTCTCTTGAAAGTCCTGTTAAACCTTATTACTCTTATAAAGACTTCCAAGACGTCCCATCCTTCTTGACAACTGAAACATTTCCTGTTTGGGTGATCTAGTCAGACCTTCATTATATTTGTTCTTACATTATCCTCTCTTTCAGATGTTTCATCTTATTTCACTAAACAGAGAGGTCTTTGATGTCTCGAATTATGTTACAGACAGCTGACTTCTCTAGAGCCTATGAAAGAACCCCACATTGTAACAAAGACACCAAGAAAGTAAGACAAAGAGCTGGAGGACAGTGACTTGCTGTTTACAAAAATACTCTATGAACTTGATACTGCAGTTCAATCTCACCCTTATTTTTTAGTCAACTTGTCTAAAATATTAGGCTCACATGATACATGATTTCGTTTCACATTCTTTTTTTGTTCCTTTTCTACTCCAACTAATGTTATTTTAATTCAAGTGGTTAAATTCAGTATACGTTGAACATCAAATAAAACAATGTGTTGATAAAAAAAATTTCAGCTAAAGACAGACTTCAAATAAGATGTCATTGTTAAGGATTCTAAGGGCAAGGAGACAAAGTAGCATGGTGACATACATACACGATTTAATTTGAAAAGAAATTACCTCATAGCCCAGTAAATGTCCATTGCTCAACTTCCAAGGAATGGTGTCCCATGAAACCTCAATTTCTGAGGAAGATAGGCTATTTGCAGAGACTTGAGATGGGGCCACTGTAGGCTCTGTGCAGAAACAGAAATTGAAATACTATGATAATTTTGGTAGGTAGTTTAAAACATATATTAATGTTCTTATTTTTATAAAAGCATTTTAACATATTTGAAAATTGTATGAAATATTCTGGCACCATATGTTGAAAATAGAGACATCGGTCCATTTCCGTTTCTTAGGAAAAGACGGTGTCATAGCCACAGGCTTTTGCTTGCTAAATAGCTGTGACAACCTGTACTTTTTTCCCTTGCACATCTTTCTTGGCATCTTCCTCTTCTTACTTCTTTTCTCTTTTGTTCTTCTCACCTTGTCTTTATTTCCTTCCCTTCATCTCATTCTTACTGCACGGAAACTTCTCTGCCCACAAATGCTCAGTTTTCATTTTGCCAAACAAAGGTCTAGGTCAAATAAAGCTCATTTACACCATAAACATTGAGTAAATACCTTCTCTAACGAAGCCTACAGAAGGGACAACTGAAATGTGGTGGATGGCATCCTCTTTTGAAGGAGTAGATAGACATGCAGGTGGCTTATTATACAGCAAGAAGATCCCCTTTGTAATAAGCACGGTTGAGGTCCTATGGGGTTCACAGTGGTTCTCCCCTCTCAGAGCCCAGTTCTGAGCAGGAATCTCCCCTCCCTCAGGTGCATTTCTCTGTCAAATGATCCTGCTTCTCTGCCAAGGTGACTTGATGCTGAGATGAATTCTTGGTCTAAGGTTGGGTCTCTTAGACTTTCTCTCCTGAGAATTTGAAACTTGGTTTGGAGAGTTGGGGAGTACTTGGAGCCCACTGATCCACTGTAGCTACTCTAGAGGAGCAGAACATTTTCTGAGGTTCCAGGGCTTCCGGATTAAAATTATTTGTGGGGTTTGCTGCATAATTCTCCCTTGGATTCACAGAGACACCCTGTAGATTTCACAGAAATCTTTTGCTTCTTTCTTAGGCAAGCCCAATTAATTTCTCATGTTTGAACAGAAAGACTTTTAGCTAACTCTTCAGTGGGAGCAAAAATGGTAACAGGAGAAGGAAAGTGAGGGAGTCAAGAATGGGTAAGAGGCTGTGGCTGCCCCTCTTTTCCAGTCGCCAGCACCTAGGTCCTGGTTGCACAGGTTGACAGTGTCCAAAAACTCCCTGGATAATTGCCATCACTCCCCCAAACCCTGACTTGCCCCTGTAATCTCTGGCAGCTTTTGGAAATGAGGTCTGGATATGAATTTAAGACTCTTCCTTTTGCAAAGACTTTTATAATCCTTTAAAAAAATCCCTCTCAGAACTCAATGGAAAGTGAGAAGACAAGAATAGGGGTGGGGATCCGAAGAAGAATCACCTCTACTTACTATTCTTAGGAATGACAACTGCAGACCATTTTTTGCCACTTACTGTCAGGAGGGTAGAAGAGACACTGATGTATTTCATGAGCTCAGAATGGTTAAGGGCAAAGGCCCTTGGTTAAAATACTGGCTGTACCACTCACTACTAGGAATTTTGGCAAATTTATTACTCTCTTTTACAAGGCTTCCATTTTCTCATTTGTAAATGGGAAATAATAGTGCCTACACTTCATTCTTCATTTGAAGTTTCAAATTAGGTCATGTCTAGCAGATGGTAAAACTTCCGTACATGATAGTTTCTACCAATTTTTGTGTTTTTTTGGTAGAACTACACAAGACAGCCAATAGTTTTGGCTGATCTACAAAATGGCAATTTCATATAATTCTTCTACCTTTATTGTTTTCTAAAGTGGCCATAAGACAAAACATAGATGTCTCGATATCTGGGACAGACATAAAAGAAAAACAAATAAATGGAATGGGTTCAGAGTGAAGTATGTCTGTATCTCTCATATATCTCAAACCTGCACATTGCATTTCTGTTGAATGAGATATTGTTGTTCCTGACTCTTAATCCACTAACATTCTTTTCTTAGGCCATGGGAACCATTGTACCACTTAGGACTAGGGTAGCTCTAAGGGGTATATTTTTATTACCCAAGGTAAGGCCGTGGTTTTCCTTGCTTCACAAGCTGGAACTTAGGAAGTACTTCTCATAAAGAGATTTTTAACTGATGGTTACGATCTGAGACAAGTCTCAATCAGTTTTGGAGTTTATCTTACCAAGGTGTTAAGGACATGCCCAGAAGAAAAAAAAACATGGGTTCACAGACACACTCTGTGGTCTGTGTCCATTTCTAATGGTGAATTGAGGTATTTAATATTTAGAGTGGGCTAGAGTGGAAAGAGGAAGGGTATGGTAATCCACATGTTGCAAGGGAAAACAAGCAGATAGGAAACTAGTCAATTAGGTCTCCTGCTCACTAAATCAGCACTTTACATAAGGTAAGGCAAACACAGAGTAGCTACCTGTAGAGATTTAACCTTTTTCTGTAGCTATCTGGTTAGGAACAAAAGGAAAGGCATTTTCTTTCATGACTTGGCTTTCAGCTTAATTTTTTTCATTTGGCCTAGTGAACTGGGGTCCCGAGGTTTAATCTTCCTTTCACGGTTACATCCTCTAACTATCCATTAAGTCTTATACTTCAAGTCATTTATGATTGATCTTTATGACTTACACTGGGAATCTACTACTTGGGTCATTGTTCTTTGGAATAAATATATTTGAAGTCACAAAGAGACTCCAAATCAGTTTTTGGAACACAAATAGTTTTTACTAGGTTGGAACTGATACACAGTCATGTTTTCCATACCTTCTTCTGCAGAGAACACTGTTGTCACTGGGCTAAATGGTCCTTCACCTTTGTTATTATAAACACCCACTTTAACTTCATATGGTGAATATGGCACGATGCTTTCATTCCTAAAGACATATCTTGGGGTGTCAGGGGATGTCACCACTGTCTGGATCCAGGTGGTAACCCCAAGAGGGCGGAAAGCAACAACATACCCAAAACCTTCACCATTCTGTAGTTCCTCAGGGACTGGCTATAAAGGAAAGACATACTCAATCACCCTTACACATAAGGGCAAGGCAAAAATGAATGGAGCTGTAATCCACAGGCATTTCTAAAAGTCATCAAATAATCATCTACATTGTATTAAGCAGTTAGATTTAAAAAAAGGAGAAAAACATCAACAGGAGAGTCATGTCAGTTGCTTTTAAACAGATATATGCCACCATTTCATAGCCATCCAGAAACTGAACTGGGATTTTCTGTGATTATTCAGATAGCTGATCACCTTATGGCTCAAGTATGAGTTTCTAATAAGATATACTACTTTCAGTTGAAATTATCTGATCTCTTAAATCAAATAAAAATCATCTAATTCTTTATGTGGACTTTATGGGAAGAAACATTGAAATGTTAAGCACAGTAGGGTAAAACTGAAAAAAAAAAGGAAGTAAATACAAATTCATAAATTAACAAATTACATCCCGGTAATTCCAGCACTTTGGGAGGCCAAGGAAGGGGAATCACTTGAGGTCAGGAGTTTGAGAGCAGCCTGGTCAACAGAGCAAAACCCCGTCTCTATTAAAAATATAGAAATTACCCAGGCGTGGTGGGATGTGCCTGTTATTCTAGCTATTTGAGAGGCTGAGATGGGAGGATCACTTGAACCCAGGAGGCGGAGGTTGCAGTGAGCCGAGATTGTGCCACTGCACTCCAGACTGGGCAACAGAGCAACATTGTCTCAAAAAAAAAAAAAAAAGGAAAGAAATATTAAAAAAATAAACAAAGCTATACTTGAGTCATGTCAAAAATTTTATTGACACATCATCAACATCTTTAAATAATGCAGGTAATTCTAGTACTTTCTGACTTAAGACATGTTAATTAACCTTTTTCCTAATGATGATGCAAAGCAAGAGCTGAGAGAACAGCCAGGAAAGAAACAGACTCAAGCACCTGCTGGAATAAGTGACTTCACCAGTGGGGGCTGCACAGCTGCATGGAAAGTCATAAGAGAAGTTTGAGGGGCAACAGCCACAACATGACTCATCCATATGTCTACCATCCTGGTGACCCTGGGCTAATTATTTCTTATCTCTGAGCTGGAGTATTTTCATCTGTGAATTGTTGCAAGGATGACATGAGGAAGATATATGCTAAATGCTAGGAACAGTAGGTGGCTCAGAGAAAGTATCAAAAAATATTAGCTACTAGAGCTACCACCACTACCACCAGTCCCACTCCCACTAACCCTACCACCACCACCTATATTATCACCATTAGCAGCAGCACCCATCAGCCACACCCCAGCACCACCACCAACACCTGCACCATCAGTCGGCACCACCACCCAGGAAGCCATAATGATCATGGGAACAGCAACACCCTGATGGGGAAGATGCTGCCCAAACACTTACATCCCAGGTTATCACAAGTTCAGACCGGCTTCCGCCTCCTCCATTGACTTCAGAAGGAGGCACTTCTGGAACTGCATGAGTCAGAAAAACAGAGATGAAATGGCACTTGCATTTAGTAATACTTACCTGATTGATAGACAATGCAATTTTTAAATATTTAAAATAATTTCATCATTGGCACATTATTCATACATGTGTGTTTATGTACATATTATATACATATATATTTTTTATGAGATTATCAAACAACATATTTACATGAAACCACAAAAAATTCAAAATCTATCAAACAGTAAGAAAAACATGACCAAGTTGGAAGAATACTTTACTAGTATGAGAGTTAATGAAACAAGAAAAAGTGATTTACCGGAGATGATGGGTAATCAATCCAGCATGAATGTTTAGCTTGTGACTATTCCAAGTAGGATATAATTCTGACAACAACATTGGCTATACATAAGGATGACCCAGACTCAAACCCTTAAATCTTGTTTTGAGGTATTATTTATAAACTTCACAGGGGCATCAGATTCTGACTTACACTGAGAACTTTAGGCTTAGTGAACCCCATGACACAACTAGAATATAAGTCCCATGAAAGTGGGTCTTCGGTATGTTCACAGCTGTACTTGCAATATCTAGAAAGCACTGAGCACAAAGAGGATGCTCCCTAAAATATGTGTTGTGTGAACAAATGACCAGAACACGAGGGAAAGCACAGTTCCTCCGTTTCTCATATTTCCTAACATAAACATTATGTGCATTGCTCTGAATAAAACAACATCATGAAAATTACTGAAACACATTTGATGACTTCCATCTTAGCTGAGTTCCTAAAGTGATATACCAGCTCTATTTCAAACTTCATTTTAGTTGATATTAACTAATATTACAGATTCTGAAAAGGCAAGTCTTTAGGTCTCAGCTGTCCCTATAATGTGATGTTATGTACACTTTCTAAGTTTGAGTTTTAATGCTAGGATATTTTTAGAATAATAAAAGCAGTCTTATGGTCTATGTGAATAGTTTTCCCACATGGAGATTCTTATCAATGATTCTTTCTTAATTCAACACTTGAAGTGACATAATATACCTATTTATCAATTGCTTAAGCTCCTTCACTAAGCTTGGTGGCAGAATGAGATTTCCTAGCAGCAGAACTCCCAAATGTCATTATCCTACCAATTTGTCAATGCTTGTTATAAATGAAAACAGCACTTCCCTATTAACAGGGTAACTATGTCAGATAGTAATTACAACCTTAAGTGACAAAAACATATTCACTCAACATGCACTAATGATCATTTGCGATGGACTGAACTCTTGGAAATGTCACACTACATCAGAATCACTTACATGTGTTTCTTTTGACAAATGCCATATGGCCAGTTCTGCCATTAGAAAGGTCAGATAATTGAAACAATGGATTATTGAGGCCGACCCCCTGCTGGCCTGTTCAAGACCAAGGGAAATGGAAGTACACATCCACAGAAATTTATTAACCTATTACTCAGAAAACAAAAACACTAACCTGCCTCTTCAGTTCTTACTTTTTCTGAGGGTAAACTGGGTTCTCCACCTCCAATTTTGTTACTGGCTACAACCCGAAATTCATATTCCACCCATGGGTTTAACTCGACTACAGTAGCTGTGTGTGTTTTCCCATCAATGACCTCAGGCACTGCAAAAGAATATTTAAGAGGTAAGAGTCTGCATGCTTTAGCATTTACCTGAAATCCATTAATATGTGTGCAGATGATATATGCCTCTCCCCCTTTACCTGTTGTGATGGTTTGCCAACCCACGGAGAAAGGTGTCCGAGCCTGGATAGAATAGGATATAACCGGGCTATGGTTATCTGTACCTTCTTTCCAAGAGAGTTGGGCTGTTGTATCTGTAATTTCATCTACCCTCACATTTTCTGGTGGTCCAGGTGAACCTAGAAAAGGCACAAATGCAAACATTGGGTAGCAATTCCATAAATGTCACCCTCCTATCAAAGAGAAGAGAATGTCACAAGACCACTTCAATACCTCTGACCTATCCCAATTTCAAAAGTACTTAGAGAAAAGGTCATTTACCTGGCAACAAAACAACTACTTCCCTCTACTCCCCCACATTTCTGTTGTTAGATCTTAAATTTAGATGTGAGGCAGTAATTCCCAAACTATAATACTCTCTGACTGAAGATGACAGTCACTTTTAAAAACCTCTGTTCAGCAGGATTCTTTACCTTTCCAAATTCAATATCCTTTGCTCCTGTTGTGATGCCTTTCCCTTTAATCCACTGGTGTATCTCTGTAGTTCCCAATTTGATATCTAGATGTGTTTTATTCTATGATGCACTCTGGTCATTTTTCAGCCCAGTAGCAAATCAGCACCCTGGACAGCAGCTCAGGTTGGCAAATTTTCTCAGGCATTCTGAACAAATTTTCTCAGGCATCCGGATACATTTTTTCTATTTTTAGAAAATTGTCCCCCATGCAATTATTCCCAAATCCTGATGCTTTTGTAAGCAGACACACTGTACAATATTCTCTCTCAAATTAATTACAATCGTTGAATTAATGACATGCTCAAAAACGCATCAGCTTGGCAGCAGCTGTGGAATGCCAATTACAGTAAGAGCTATTTGAAGGGCAGAGTTGAGATTTTTATTTCTTTGAATTAGCACCCACCCTTATTGTCATATTCTGTGGTGTATGAGGGGGAATTAAATCAATATTATAACTCCTATGCTCATATACTATCTCATCATGGTTTTTCCTCGAGTAAGGAATGCTGTTAAGATGTGAAGTTACAAACTCAAAGAGTCATTAATGTGTTACCTCTTACTATGAGGTCAGCAGCAGATGAAACACTGTCCACTCCTGTTTGCACCATACAAACATATTTCCCACTGTGTTTCAGCTGAATGTTTCTGATCATTAAATCACCAGATGAACTCTGTTGGAAAAACAGGTAATGAATACACTGCTATTTTAAAAACACAAAGAATCTTGAAGTCTATGGCCAAACAACAACAACATTGCAATGAAAACTATTTAGGGAGCAAACCAAGGTGGTATAAGAGAGAAGATTGCTGCAATGGAATGTATGCAAATAAAAACAAGTTAAAAACCATACATGACTGCAGTCAAAGATTTCTGTAGCCAAGTAAACAACAAGCTTTCCCCTGGGCATTTATCATTTCAAAAATAAATAAGGGCAGAGATTACAGTTTCAGAGTCTATTTACTTCCACCAGAGTGACACTTCTTTTTATATCTGCTGCTCAGCACCAGCTCAACTCTTTTCTCTGGTTCCAACCCCTTTGCAATTATCTGCCTGAGAAGAAGAGGGATGCATGTGGATATCTAGTGGGAGATAAATGCAGCACGACAAGGGGATTACCACAGTTGAAACACTTTTCTGAACACGTTGGAGCTTAAAAAGCCTAAAGCTGTTTAATTCCTTGGATGCAGAAGTTAGGGACAGTCAGCATGAAAACATGAACCCCCTCAAAAAGAAGAAATCAAAATATTTTAAACCTCAAAAATAACAGGTAGCTGGGCACAGTGGCTCATGCCTGTAATCCCAGCATTTTGGGAGGCTTAGATGGGTGGATCATTTGAGGTCAGGAGTTTGAGACCAGTCTGGCCAATGTGGTGAAACCCCATCTCTACTAAAAATACAAAAATTAGCTGGGCACGATGGTGTGCGCCTGTAATTCCAGCTACTCAGGAGGCTGAAGCATGAGAATCACTTGAATCTAGGAGGCAGACGTTTCAGTGAGCCAAGATTGAGATCACACCACTGCACTCCAGTCTGGGTGACAGAGGGAGACTCTGTCTTCCCCCTCCCCCACAAAAGTAAATAATAGTAACAGTTGTCCTTAAAGACATTTGATGGCATTCCTCAATAGCTAATTAATGGAGCAAATATATTTCTAAAAGCTCAAAGTTAAATGGACCTCATTTTAAAAGAATGTAAAATTGTGTTCATAAAATGACTAACTGCAAGCCAGTTTCACACATTAGTAAAAATATGACTTGTAATAAAATGATTTGGAAAGAAAAGCCCTTTGAAAATGATCACTGGTTTATGTCTGAACTGGTAAAGAGAAAGAAGCAATAAGTAATATTTATCTTATTAATTAAAAGAAAAGTTTTAGTCTTGAGTTTTTGTGGTATATATTGAAAGATGAATTCTACTATCCTATCTTTAGGTAATTTTCTAAAATCTTCTGTAGGGTAATTTCTTAAATATTGCTTCCCATCTTTAGGATTCTTAATGGATTACATATTCTCTGTAGTTGGATTATATAGCTTTAGATGAAAGTCGAGAGATCTGGAAGAAGACAGATGTGAAGTGATTGATGGCTGTAATTAAATGATAATCTAGAAACTGTTAAGCTTGCATGTTTTGCTTTCATCAAGTTAAAACTTTTTTCTTTCCCTCTTTCCCTCTCCTTCTCCTAGGGTTATTTGGAAATGTATCCCTAGGACAAACACCTTCAAAGCCTGCTGACCTTTAGAAACTCTTCAGGTTTTACAGGCTCCATATACTCACAGGAGGCTATCATTTCTATAGAAATTTCTTGTTTTCAGTGAAGAACTGTTACTATTAAATGCCATCTAAGGCATTGGAGTAAGGTAGTTATTTTTGCCAACCTTTATTTGCTTACTTGAAGGCATCTGGGTTAAAGAGAATTGCGACAGGACTTTATGTCCTCACATATCTGGATACACCTTTTAGGCACAATGGCTGGCTTTGTTTTTTGAAGGAGTATGGAAGAATTTGGTGTTCGACTTGTGACTTCTGTTCACTTTTAGCACGGATAGGTGAAGAGAGAGAAACAGCTGTATCATAAAAAATGAAGCCATCTTCCTAAAGAAATTTAGTCAGGGGAAATATAATTTTTAATTATCCTTTTACATTGCACAGTAGAAAAGGGAAGCAATTAACTAAGACAAGTAGAAATGGAAACCATTTTATTTCAGCCCCAACATGGAGTGTATGAATACACAAATGGAGAATAAAATTTAACAGAGTATAAGTGAGATCCTCTCATTTTTTGTCTCTATCAATAAAATATATTTGTGTTGTTTCTCTTCTAATGCCATCTCTCTCCCACTCTCTATGGCCTTTTAATAGAGCATGACATAGAAGAAAGATTTATCTTAACAAAAGTGCATCCATTGCTTACTACGTTAGATTCATTCAAGGATAGAGAAGTGTCTAACACATGGCCCTTGCTCTCAAGGGTAAAAAAGGTGGTATATACATGTGAAACAAGTTATGTTTACAAATTTAGAAAGGATAATTCACAAAGTTTAAATAAAATCACATGGCATATGCCAGGTGTAGATGACAGCAAAATGAAAGAGACAGATATTTCCAAGTCCTGCTGAAGATGTGAAAGTGGAACTCTTATTGATGAAAGGAGTGTAAGTTGGTACAATTACTCTGGACAATTGTTTAGAAGTTACGAAGGCAAGATATACATACAATTTATGATCCATCAATTCCATTCCTAAATCTATACCCTATAGAATGGCATGCATCTGTTTACCAAAAGACATTTATGAGACTGTTTATAGTCATTACCTATAATAGCTAAAAATAGAAACAACCCTGTCACAGTAAAATGGACAAAAACATAGTGAAATAGTTATTTAACAAAATACTATTAGGCCACAAAAATGAATGAACTGAAACTACATAGATCAACATGGTTGAGTTTCAAAAGCATGAAGGATATAAAACAGATGGAAGAGTATATGATCATGACCGAGCATGCGAGAAGTCTGGATTGTGGCTACCTTTGGAGGTACGGTAGTTTTGGGATGAAGCACCATGAGGACATCTGGGATGCAGGTCATCTTGTTTCTTGTGTTCAGTGCTGGTCACTTGAGTGTGCTCATTGTGCGAAAATTAACTGGGCTACCCTCTTATGACTTGTGCATTTCTTGGTAGAATACAATGCTTACCAAAATGCATTTATGATTATGTACAATTATATTCCTAAATGCTCAGCTTTCAATAGGGTTATAGATGGGAGAGGTCAAGTAACATGTATGTAATTCTAAACTCCAATTTATTTCACAAGAATTAAACATTTAATAATGGTAATTTAATTAAAAATGTTATCAGTATATCTTGTAATTTCTTATCAAGGTGTAGTTGAGTATACTCAGGCATTTAAGAAAAAAATAGAAAAGGAAAAAGATATTCCAAAAGGAAGTTTCACTTACATAAAACTAATTATTTCCCCCATCTATTTGTCATTGTTAGAAAACCCCATCGATTTGTCATTGTTACAAAATATAGTTATTAATTAACTGTGATAAAGGATGTGGGAGAGGAATGTCAAAAAAAAAAAAAAAACACCTCAGCAAAATTAGTTGAAATGTGATGAAATAGTGCTCGATGGATTATTTACCTTTTTTATAAATAAACTTAATATCTAATATTTAGAAATAACTAGAAATATATTTGCCATTATTTAGGTTATAAAAGAATTCAAATAACACAACACTAAATATCTTTGGATAAATTCTTAGAAACACTAATACTTTGTATAAAAAATAGCTTATCTGTTAAATTAGTTTGCCTTTGTTTGCATTATTTTCTGAAACTTCCCTTTCCCCACCTTCTCAAGCAGAATGGACCACAGCAGGGAAGGTACAAATTCACAGCTTTATTTTCTTCTCCTAATATCTCTTTTTTGCTTAAAACTTCCACTCAAAGCCCACTAGTGTAATTCCATTTTCCAGAAAGCACAGCCTTTTTCTATGCTGTTGTCCACAATTTTTGAAAGTGAGAAAGGCCTATTCCAGTATCTTAAATAGGACTGTAAGAAGCAGGATAGGATCCCTTAAGTCATACAAATTGAGTTCTTTTTTCAAAGCACCACCTATTAAAAATAAGGTCATTCATTAAAAAACTGTTTCTAAAGTAACTACTCTACTTTAGTTGTTGGAAATAAAATGTTGAAGGCAAGAAAAAAAAACAGTCCTCATGTGCATAGAGATTACAGTTAGAAGACAGGCATTAATGACTACACAAATCAATGTAAAATTATAATGTAATGCAAACTCAAGTATATTAGGGGAATCTAAAACTTTTTGAGGTTTCAGTGAACTATTCATTGAGCTAAGATTTAACATGTGAGCAGAAGTTGTCCTGGAAAAGCGGGAAGAAAAATGAATTACATTAGGGTACTCATGAATGTGCAAATACCTAAGGTAGGTAAGAACACGGTTTATTTGAGTAACTCAAGAAAAAGTAGCTGAATGGGGTGGGCAGGGGATAGAGATGTCAGGGTTAGAGTTAATCCACAAATTGTTTATCTGTCACCAGAAAATGAAAAGTTTATTGTAGCTGACTTTGAGTTCATATTTACATCTTAATGACAGTAACATTTTTTCTTTCTTGTATTTTTACAATATCTACTAAGCTTTGCTAGAATTACCTTGTTATTCAAGTAATTGTCCATCTAATCACATGTGTTTCTCCTAGAAAAAAACAAATCAGGCCGAGGCAGGTTGATCACGAGGTCAAGAGATCGAGACCATCCCGGTCAACATGGTGAAACCCCGTCTCTACTAAAAATACAAAAAATTAGCTGGGCACGGTGGTGCGTGCCTGTAATCCCAGCTACTCAGGAGGCTGAGGCAGGAGAATTGCCAGAACCCAGGAGGCGGAGGTTGCAGTGAGCCGAGATCGCGCCACTGCACTCCAGCCTGGGTAACAACAGCGAAACTCCGTCTCAAAAAAAAAAAAAAAAAAAAAAAATGGATTTGTAAGCCAAAGCATCCTTGAAATAAATGCTAAGGGAAAATCCAGTATGTATCAAATGAAATAGGAGAGGATCTTAGTAACTTTTTCCTTGTATTTCTTAGATGATGACACGAATGGAATTTCTGATGTAATTTCAAAATCACTCTGCACTAAAGAGAAAAAAAAACACTACCTGATTTGATAATCCATGCCAGATAAAAATAAATAAGCAGACAGATCATTACTAATTACAGGTAGGCTGAAAATACAATGTGATATCTAACACATGCTAAAAATCAAGGTTTAAAATAAACCTTGGAATTAGGTGAACCTCTTGAATATTGCAAATGTTGTATGAACTTTCAATATAATAAATTATAAGCAAAAAACAGATTCCCTAGTAAGCACTCTCAATGCAAATGCTTCCACTGGACCGCCAAGAAGCACAATTTTCCAGTTTAAGAAAAAAAATTACATTTTGATGGCTATTTGGAACCGAGGTTGAATAGGCAGTCCTTTTTTTTTGTTTTTTATCACTTTACACAGCCTGTTATTGCAGCGCCTCAAATATTAATCATTCATGCCTTCACTGGGTTACCTTCCAAACCCTGACATTACATGTAAATCATCTCCAGGTGCCTTGAAAACAGTCAAACCTGTAAGTTCCTTCTGGAACCTCATTGGTGTTTTCCTCTGTAAGGGTTCCTCAAGGAATAGGTGGTGACATGACCCCGCATTTTGGTCACGCAAATTAAACCTTGCCCCCACCAATGCCAAATGGCTGCATCAAGTTCACCTTTGTTACTAATGTATGCTTCCCATCCAGGAAGCAGCAAGTACTGGCAGCCACTGAAACATGAAAACAGGTCCTAACATTGTAAACAGTTTTAATTTTTCTGATTGATTAACAATTTCACCTGTCACATGGTTGTCTGAACATGCCACATTTAAGACAGGTAAGATGCAATCAGTTAATATCAAAATTTTCTCGACTTTCTTGAGTACCAATAAACTGGAATAATTGCTCCATTACAGGATTTTTGAGTCCCAGCTTGCTCCATCATAAGTGTTTCAAAAGAGTGACACATCAAAGATCACAAAAACTTGGTTGAAGGCGTTTTATGAATATTTTAGGTTGTGACAAGTGCCTGAGGTGCCTCAAAGGTATCAGCTTTTTAATTTCAACATCGAGTTCATATTAACAACTTGGGAATTTTTTTTTCTGGGCAGTGTGGTGTGTTGATGTTGATGGAGTAGGAACTGGTGATCTCAGGATGCCTCGTCTTTGCTGTACCAGCAATCTTAACCCAGTGTTTTCTACACTTAGATCATTAGAGTCACATCTTCACAATTGTTTTTGCCAAATCCTAGTACCAAGTGTTCTATTATTACTTACTTTTTCTTAAACTGATTAATTTTCTTCAACTTAATATGGGAATTGACATATAAAATGTATATTTTTATCCTAAGTGGAAATCTGCTCACCAAAATAACTGTTAACTAGTAAAATTAATATAGTGAGGAGAAAAGTATATAAATGGACACTGACCAAAATAAATTAAATGCTCATTAAGCTAGACACTGTCAAAGTTCCTGAGCTGGAGACTTTGGCTCTATTACAGATTAGCAAGTATTAGAAAATAGCTAATGACAGACATAATATCATGTTTAACCATTCTCCTTAATTAATTAATTAATTAATTAGTGAGATGGAGTTTCATTCTGTTATCCAGTCATGCAGTGGCATGATCTTAGCACCCTGCAACCTCTGTCGCCTGGGTTCAAGTGATCTTCCTGCCTCAGTCTCCCAAGTAGCTGGGATGACAGCCATGTGCCACCATGTCCAACTAATTTTTGTATTTTTGGTAGAGACAGGGTTTTACCATGCTGGCCAGGTTGGTCTTAAACTCCTGACCTCAAGTGATCTGTCCGCTTTGGCCATTCTCCCCGATTTAATCTAAATGATTGAAACAAAACTGAGAATAAGTCTCTCATTCGATGTTACATTATTTAATGCTACCTGTACATAGTCTGTGTTTTAAAAAAACACTGTGCTATCCAGTTTGCTAAATCCATTAGTTCTCAGTGATGGCAGTACTGTAAATTCACCTGGGGAATCTTTTTAAGAAAAGACCAGAAACACCTAGGTCACATCTAGAACAATTAAAAATTAAAATGGACTAGAAGGAGGAGACTCTCCAGGTGATTCTAACGAGCAGTTAGGGTCAAAACATATTAAACCTCCTGGGATACTATATTCCTAAACTTTACTCTTCTTGAAAGTTATAAAAGGCTTCAGATAATTGCTGTGTTTTCTCCTAACTCTAATAATTAATGTAAGCTGTTTACTGCTGAACTCATAAGTTGAGAGCAATACTCTTATACATATTTTCACCTCGGGAAGATGGGCAAGAAAACTAATATTTGTAAAACAGATACTCTGTGTCAAGAACAAGGCTCATTTCCTTGACATGACATTGCCTTGGTGTGCTCATCATAATTTTAAAAGCAATAGTCGTTGAAGTAATTCAACACGGTGATAAATTGCTATAGATACATACATAAATTTACTGCTAATCAACCTGAGTCACTTTAGGATTACTCTTGATTAATGTGACAATTCTTGCATTGAATTAAAATATTTCAAGCCAAAAGAGCTTACTCTGAGTAACAGTTTAACTTGTGGATTAAATTTCATTATTTTTGTCTTACCTTTATATTGGAAATATAGAGAGTAGATCTGCCTCTTATAGAACGATATCAATGTTACATAGGAGAAAAGGAATCCACTTATATAAAGGAATGAAGAGCCACTGTTTCATAGAAACTTGATCATGTTATGCCAAATGCCTTACATTTATTTTGAGTTTCAATTACTATTGCTATATGACAAATTACCCCAAACCTTAGTGGATTAAAAACAACTATTTACTCTGTTCAGAAATGTGTAAGTTGAACAGGCATCACTGAGGCCTCATCTCCACTGCACACCTCACTAGGACGGGTGGCTTGATTGGAGATTAGCAAGCTTGTTTACTTGACCAGCAAGTTGGCATTGGCTGTTGGGAGTTTAGCAGGACTAGCGCGCTGGGACCTTGGTTCCTATTGAAAAGGACCTGTCCACAGGTTTGCTTGGGGTTCTTAATATTATAGTGGCTGAATATCAAGAGTAATTGTGCCAGTGGAACAACATAGAAGTGCATGTATTTTTAGAAACTAGCTTCAGGAATCATACTGTATCACTCCTATTGTTTTGTATTGGTCAAGACATTCACAAAAGTGTACTAAGTTCCAAGAGGAGAAGCATAGATTTTACTACTTGATAGGGAGCAGTGTCAAAGTCATGCTGTAAGAAGAGCATGTTGGATAAGATATGTTGCTGCAGCCATCTTTGGAAAACACAATCCGCCACAGCCTTCCAGATCCATTCTGCACCTGACATACTGCCTCTGCCTTGGGCAGCTGACTTATGTGGACCAAAGGAATGGGTTCCCTTATACTTTGCCATTTTCTTGGGATCATCTTATGAGATCTGAGGGAGAGAGGACAGCGAGTTTAGGGTATTTATTCACTAAGATTCATCCTTGCAGGCTCTTTTGAGCTAACTGTGCCAATAATCCAAGAAAGGTTATTTATTTATTTAATGCAAAACTCTGGACTAGACACCCTTCAATTTATGTCAGTAGCCTGTGTGTGAACCAGAGAAAGGACTCCCAATGGCTCAGAGAGGATAAATTTTACTCTCTCCCAGAAGAGTTGCTCCCAAAGAGATCATACTATTTTTATTGCAATCACAGACCAACGCAGTCTGGCAATTCTCTTGATACTTCAGAAGTGTGAATTTTTCATCTCAAAGTCATATTGAAAAAGATAAAGAAGGAAAGACTAGGTTTGATATCAAATGTGACTATCAACAGACTATTTTTCTGGTAAAGAGCATGATCTAAAATTTTAAAGTTAGTATAAGAAAAAAAGGCTTATAAAATCAGAGTGCTTTCTATAAAAATAATTTAGAAAACCCAATCCACCTAAAATTTGAGTCTCTGAATCTAAAATTTTAAATAACCCCCAACAAACCATTTATTATTCACTTTCTTAATTATGTTCAGATCAATTAAATGTTGTAATTAAATGTCATGCCTTGCAAAATAGAATGATTTTCTTTCTGAAATTAGAGCATACCATCTAAGCCAGCATAAACAGTTCCAACTCAATAAGAAGAAAAAAGGAACCCAATTAAAAAAAGGTTCAGTTACCCTGACTTTCGGTTTCTGATGGGCATGTAAGGAGCTTAGAAGATGTCACTCTCTCCTAACATCAAGTAAAAAGCTGAACAAGGCTGGAGGCGTGGTGGTTCACTCCTGTAATCCCAGCACTTTGGGAGGCCGAGGCGGGTGGATGATGAGGTCAAGAGATCGAGACCATCCTGGTCAACATGGTGAAACCCCATCTCTACTAAAAATACAAAAAATTAACTGGGCACGGTGGCGCATGCCTGTAATCCCACCTACTCAGGAGGCTGAGGCAGGAGAATTGCTTGAACGCAGGAGGAGGAGGTTGTGGTGAGCCGAGATTGCGCCACTGCACTCCAGCCTGGGTAACGAGAGCAAAACTCCAACTCAAAAAAAAAAAAAAAAAGCTGAACAAACTGAAAAATTAACAACTATTCTTAGATCTGGCAGAGAAGTGAGGTCACAGGGCAAACGGCTTCCTCCAATCAGACACACAGGTAGATATAGATAATCACAACTTGGAGTGCAAACATCCCCAAGAACAAGTGCTAGGGCAGGAAAACATGAACGGTAACTGAGTAACTCCTGAAGGTTCATGTGGACAATTCCCTGAGTTAAAACTTCAGGAAGAGCCAATCATAGGGGTGCTGCACACCTGTGCTAATTTTATCTCAGAGTGTTTCACTGGGTTCTCACAGTGAATATCAGGGAAAAAAAAAATCTCATGTTTCTGGTAGTTGGGGGAAGAAAACAGACCATTTTGAGATACATTAGAGTATTCTATTCTTAAAATGCTCTTCCCTCAGCAGCTTCAGTCTAATCTGCTGGTGTTTTCTAAGAGTCTAACATATCTGAAGGGAGAAAACTAGCTAACTCCAGACCCCTTAAGCCATCCTGTCCCATGTAAAAAGGGAAAAAGACTGAGAAGTTCACAGTCCAGGGGTATAAGTTCACTAGAAGACTGAGACCTACTCATAGGACTAAAGAATTCTGTCCCTCCTCCTCACACCTTACCAATACATTACTAAAGGCTTATTTATGGCGGTACGTTTTACCTAGTACATCACATCTGCCTTTCAATAAAAAATTACAAGGCATACTAAAAGGCAAAAGTACATAGTTTGAAGAGACTGAACAAACATCAGAACAAGAGTAAGATACAGCAGGAATGCTGGAATTGAAAATCCTATGATTTTAAATTTTAAAAATACAGGAATTCAAAAATCCCAATGTGCTAAAGAGTTTAGCGTAAAAAGTAAACAACATGTAGAAACAGATGGATAAGGCAAGCAGAGACAGACATTCTAAGAAATTGTCAGAATGTATCAAAAAGCCTAGACCCAGTTACATATTGTCTACAAATCCCCACATTATATATAAAGACACATATAGATTACACATTATATATAAAGACACATATGGATTAAAAGGGATAGTGAAAGATATACTATGATTTTACTAATCAAAAGAAAGCAGGAGTAGCTATATTAATTTTAAATATAGCATAATTCAGATTGAGGAAAGTTATCAGGGCTAATGAGAGGCATTACATAATAAAGGGACACTCTAAGAGGATGTAACAATTCTTTATGTGTATGTATAACAACAGAGTATCAAAATACATAAGGCAAATACTGATAGAACTTCAAGGAGAAACAGAGGAATACAGTATTATATTTGGAGACTTCAACACCTCTCTATAAAAAATGAACAGATGCAACAGGCAAAAAACCCATAAAGAGACTTAGGCTACCTCAACAGCACCTTCAATCAATTGTGTATAATGGACATCTACAGACTACTTTATCCAACTGCACTGTCAGAGGCGTTTCAATCAGAGGGACTCCATCTTGAATACAGCCAAAGAAAAATGAGGCTGGGACCTTCTGTGCTGCATTCCTAGGAGGTCAGACATTCTTAGTCACAGGAGGTTGCCACAAGATACAGGTCACAAAGATCCCACTAATAAAACAAAATATACTGAAGAAGTCAGCCAAATCTATCAAAATCAAGATTCCAATAAAAGTGACCTTTGGTCATCCTTGCTGCTCATTATATCTTAATTATAATGCATGAGCATGCTAAAAGACACTCCTGCCAGTGCCATGACAGGTTACATATGCCATGGCAATGTCCAGAAGTTACCACATGTGGTCTAAAATGAAGAGGAACCGTAAGTTCTGAGAAATCCCTGCCTCTTTCCTGGAAAACTTATGAATAATCCATCCCTTGTTTAGCGTATCAATAAACAACCATAAAAACAGCCATCCAGCAGACCTCAGGGCTGCTCTCCCTATGGAGTAGCCATTCTTTTGTTTCTTTACTTCTCTAATAAAATCACCCTAAATTCTTTCTTGCACAAGAACCAAGAACTCTCTTTTGGGGTCTGGATTGGGATCCCTTTCCAATAACAACAGCAGGTTACACATTTTTCTCAAGCTCATATGGTATGTTCACCAAGAAAGACCACATACTGGGCTATAAAACACACCTTAAAAATATAGATGTATAAAAAAAATCATACAATGTCTCCTCTCAGCCTGTAACAGAATTAAACTAAAAAGCAATAACAGAATGGTAGCTAGAAAATCCCCAAATACTTGGAGATTAAACTACACACTTCTCAATAACACATGGATCAAAGAAGAAATCTCAAGTGAAATTGAAAAAAGATTTTTGTGGTGCTGGATGATTGGTTATTCATATGCAGAAGGACCCTTCCCTATCACCATACACAAAAATTAAGTCATGGCAGATTAAAGACTTAAATGCAAGACATAAAACTATAAAAATCCTAGGAAGTATCCTGTGAAAATATTTTGTAGGGAACTACCCCATAAAAACATAGGAAATACTCTTTTCAATACTGGCCTTGCCAAATAATTTATGACTAAGTTCTCAAAGGAAATTGCAACAAAAACAAAAACTGACAAGTGGGACATAATTAAACTAAAGAGCTTCTGTACAGCAAGAGAAATGATCAAGGGCATAAACAGACAATCTACAGAATGGGAGAAGATATTTGCAAACTATGGATCCAATAAATGTCTAAGATCCAGAATCCATAAGGAACTTAAATCAACAATCAAAAATATAACCCCAGTAGAAAGTGGGCAAATGACATGAGCAGATACATTTCAAAAGAAGACATACAGGTGGCCAACAAACATATGAAAAAATGCTCATCATCACTAATCATCAGAGAAATGCAAATCAAAACCACAATAAGATTCCATCTCACACCAGTAAGAATGGGTTTTGTTAAAAAGTAAAAAAATAACAGATGTTGGCAAGTCTGTGGAATAAAGGAAACACTTATACACTGTTGGTGGGAATGTAAATTAGTACAGCCACTGTGAAAAGCATTTTGGAGATTTCTCAAAGAAGGAAAAGCTGAACTACCATTTAACCCAGCAATCCCATTACTAGGTACATAATCAAAGGAAAATAAATCATTCTGCCACAAACACATATGCACCCATATGTTCATCACAGTGCTATTGACAATAGCAAAAACATGGAATAAACCCAGGTTCCCATCAATGGGAGACTGGATAAAGAAAATGTGGTACATATATACCATGAAATACTTTGCAACCGTGAAAAAGAATGAAATCATGGCTTTTGCAGCAATATGGATGCACCTGGAAACCATTATCCTAGGTGAACTAAGAGAAACAGAAAATAGTTTTCACTCGTAAGTGGGAGCTAAACATTGGGTATACATGAACATAAATGTAATAACAGTAAACAATGGGGAATATAAAAGGAGGAGGTCTAGGGGCACAAGGGTTGAAGAACTATTGGGTACTATGGTCATTACCTGGGTGATAGATTCATTCATACTCCAAACCTCGGCATCATGCAATATGCCTTGTAACAAACCTGTACATGTACCCCCTGATTCTAAAATAATAGTTGAAAACAATAAAAATAAAATAAAATGTGTACATACGATTTTATCTCAATAAAAGATGTTTTTAAATTAAAAAATAAAAAAGATTTTGAACTAAATAAAAACTAAAATATAACTTACCAAAATTTGTAGAATATAGTGAAAGCTGGGCTTAAAGGAAAGTTTATAGCATTGAGTGCATATAAAAGCAAAAAGAAAGAAACAAAACCAATAATATAGGCTTTCTACTTTAGAAAACTGGAAAAATAGGGCAAATCAGATCCAAAGTAAAGAAATGGAAAAAAAAATCAGTAAAAATGAATAAACTTGAAAACTGCAAGTTAATAAAGAAAATCAACAAAAGCTGATTATTTGAAAAAAGGAGTAGAATCAATCAATTTCAAGTTAGGCTACTTGAGAAAAAAGAGAAGACACAAATAACTAATATCAGAAATTAAAAAGAAAACATCATCACAAAGCCTATGTATATAAAAAGATAAAAAATATTATGAACAATACTATGTCCCCAAATTTGAGAACCTAGATGAAATGGATCAATTCCTTGAAAGATACAATCTGCCAAAATTTATACAAAAAGAAACAGATAACACAAATAATCTTATATCTAATAAATACATTGAATCAATAATTAATAATATTCCCTAACAGAAAGCACCAGGTCCAGATGGGTTCAATGATGAATTCTCCTAAACATATAAAAAAGAAATTATACAGATTTTCTATGACATTGCCCAGAAGACAGAAACAGAGAGACTACCTCCTAACTCATTCTGTAAGGTTAGCATTTACTTATCCAACCCAGACAATGACATTAGTAGAAAAGAAAAATATACACCAATATCTTTTATGAATTTGATGAAAAAATAGTCAACAAAATATTAGCAAATCAAATTCAGTAAGGTAGAGAATTATACACAACCACCTAGTGAGATTTCTCTCAGGTGTGCAAGGCTGGTTCAACATTCAAAAATCAATTATTGTAACCCATTATATCAACAGGATAAAGAAGAAAAATCACATGATCATATCAATAGATCCAGAAAAAGCATTTGACAAAATCCAGTACATATTCATGATAAACACTCTCAGCAAACTAGAAATAGAGAGGAACTTCCTCAACTTGATTTTTAAAAATATTATATAAAAACCTACAGCAAACATCATACTTGATGAGAAACTCAAAGCTTTCCTACTAAGATCAGGAAGAAAGCAAAAATTGTCCCTCTCACCACTGCTTTTCAACATTGTACTGGAAGTTCTAGCTTATGTAATAAAACAACAAAAGGAAATAAAAGGTATATAGATTGGAAAGAAAGAGATACACTGTCTTCATTCACAGATGACATGATAGTCAATGAAGAAAACTGGAAAGAAGTAAAAACAACAACTATAACAACAAAGATTCCTGGAATTGATAAGTGATATAGGATACAAAGTTAATACACAAAAGTCAATCCCTTTCCTATATACCAGCAATGAAGAAGTAGAATTTGAAGTTAAAAACACATTACTTCTCCCCAAAATGAAATATATAGGTATAAATATATTTACATTAATATATCCCAAAATGAAATATATAGGTATAAATATATTTACATCAACGTGCCCCAAAATGAAATATATAGGAATAAGTCTAACAAAAGATGTACAGATCTATGTAAGGAAATCTATAAAACTCTGATGAAATAAATCAAAGAAGAACATAATACATAGAAAGACAGTCTATATTCATGGATAGAAACACTCAATATTGTCAGGATGCCAGCTCTTCCCAACTAGATCTATAGATTTATTCTAAGGCTAATCAAAATTCCAGAAAGTTATTTTGTGGACATCAACAAAAAAAAAAGTTGATAAAGTTTATGTGAAAAGGTACGAGGCCTAGAATAGCCAACTTGATATTGAAGAAGAATAATGTCAGAGGATTGATACTATCGAATTTCAAGACTTAATATAAAGCTACAGTAATCAAGATAGTGTAGGCCCGGCATGATGACTTAGGCCTGTAATCCCAGTACTTTGGAAGGCCGAGGTCAGTGGATCACTTGAGCTCAGGAGTTTGAGACCAGCCTGGCAAACATGGTGAAACTCCGGCACTACAAAAAAATACAAAAATTAGCTGGGTATGATTGCTTGTGTCTGTAGTCCCAGCTACTTGGGAGGCTGAAGTGGGAGGATCATTTGAGCCCCAGAGGTTGAAGCTGCAGTAAGCAATGATCATGCCACTGCATTCCAGCCTGGTGACAGAGTGAGATATTGTATCAAAGAAATAAAAATATAGTGTGGTATTGCTGTAATAACACACAAACAGACCAACAGAACAGAACAGAATGCCAAGAAATAGACAAACAGACTCATACAAATATAGTCGACTGATATTTAACAAAAGAACAAAAAATACAGTGAAACAAAGATAGTGTTTTGAACAAATAATATTGGAACAATTAGATATCTGCATGTCAAATAAATTTAGACACAGACCTTACACCCTTCTCAAAATTTAACTCAAAATGAATCACAGACCTAAATGAAATGTAAAATAAAAAATTATAAAACTCCTACAAGATAACATAGGCAAAAGGCTAGATAATCTTTGATATGGCCATGTCTTTTATATATAACATCAAAGGCACGATTTATGAAAGAAACTATTGACAACTTGGACTTGATTAAAATTTAAAACTTGTGCTCTGTAAAAAGCAATGTTGGCCAGGCATGGTGGCTCACCCCTGTAATCCCAGCACTTCGGGAAGCTCAGGCGGGCAGATCAGCTGAGGTCAGGAAATAAGACTGAAATAAGACTGGCCAACATGGTAAAACCCCATCTCCACTAAAAATACAAGAATTAGCTGGGTGTGGTGGTGCACACCTGTAGTCCCAGCTACTGGGGAGGCTGAGGCAGAAGAATTGCTTGAACAAAGGAGGCAGAGGGTGCATTAGCCGAGATTGCACCATTGCACTTCAGCCTGAGTGACTCAAAAATTAAAAAATTTTAAAAAGCAAAAAAGTGATGATAACAGAATGAGAAGACAAGCCATAGACCTGGAGAACGTATTGCAAAAGGCAAATCTGAAAAAGGGCTGTTATACAAAACATAGAAACATCTCTTAAAACTTCACAATACAAAAATGAACACCCTGATTAAAAAGTAGGCAAAGGACCTGAACCAACACTTCATCAAAGACTAGATGCAGATGGCAAATAATAAAAAAAATGTGCAACATCATATTTCATTAGGGAATTGCAAATTAAAGCAATGAGATAACACTACATATATATCACATTGGCCAAAATCCAGGCACTGACAACGTAAAATTCCGGCGAGGATGTAGAGTAGCAGGAACTCTCATTTATCACTGGTGGAAATGCAAAACATTAAAGCCATTCTGCAACACAGTCCAGTAGTTTCTTACAAAATTAAACATACCTTTACCATAAGATCTAGCAATTATGCTCTTTGGTACTTACCAATATGAATTGAAAATGTCTGTTCAATAAAACCCTGCACATGGATGTATATAGCAGCTTTTTTCATAAATGGCAAAACTTGGAAGCAACCGATATATCCTTTAGTAGATGAGTGGATAAATAAATGGTGATACATCCAGATACTGAAATATTATTCAGCACTAAGATGAACTGAGATATCAAGCCATGAAAAGACCTGGAGGAACTTAAATGCATATTACTAAGTGAAAGAAGCCCATTTGAAAAGGCTATATACTACATGACATTCTAAAAAAGGCAGAATTATTGAGACAATGAAAAGATTAGTGGTATCCAGAAGTTAGGAGGGCTGAAAGGGATGAACAGGCAGAGTACAGAGAACTCTTAGGGCAGTAAAACTATTCTGTGAGATACTACAATGGTAGACACACACCATTATACACTTCTACCAATAGAATGCAAACACGAAGAATGAACTTGGTGTAATAATGATGTGTCAGTGTAGGATTACAGATTATAAAAAACATACCACTCTGGTATGGAATGTTGATAGTCGAGGAGGGTGCATGTGTGGGAGCATGGGGGTACATGGGTATTTTCTGTACTTTTAGTTCAATTTTGCTATGAACCTTAAAAACTATATAATAAATAAAGTTTTTTTTAAGGGGTTCATCTCAAAGGACCACATATTATGTTTCCATTTATATGAAATGTCCAGAATATGCAAACATGTATATAGAGAAAGTGGATCAGTGGTTGTCTCTGCCTGGGAGTGAAGGGTGGGGATTTGGAAAGTTATGGTTAAGAGATATGAGCTTTCTTTTTGACATGATAAAAATATTCTATAACTATTACAGTGAAAGCACAGCTAAGCCGCAGAATTTTATACTTTAAGTGGACACATTGCATGGTATGGGAATCACATCTCAAGAAAGCCATTAAAAATACCTAAGGCAGCATGAGTAAAAGTAAAGCTATCATCAGCAGATACCCGTTTTTCTCCTCATCTGATATGAGTTATTTATTTATTGCATTTACCCCTATTTTTGACTTCAGTCCCCTTTTGCAAGATGTACTCATGAACCTTAATCCTGTCAGCCTTTGTCAAACAAAACAAGCCAAAATTATAAACTGCAGCTCTTTCCACCAGTCACCAACTGCCTCAGCTTCCAAGAGGTGAGAGTTTTTTAATTTGCAAATCACAGATGTAAATATCTGTTATGGATATTTAAAATTTGGAGGAACTAAAGGAATTATAAGCAATATCAAATGAATTATTACTGACACTCCTTTTTTTCTTTTTTAAATATATATTTTACTGCACTTTAGGTTCTAAGGTACATGTGCAGAACATGCAGAACTGTTGCATAGGTACATACATAGCAATGTGGTTTGCTGCCTCCATCCCCCTGTCACCTATATCTGGCATTTCTCCCCATGTTATCCCTTCCCAACCTCCCTAGCCCCCGCTGTCCCTCTGCTATTTCCCCCAACAGACCCCAGTGTGTGATACTCCCCTCCCTGTGTCCATGTGTTCTCATTGTTCAACAACTGCCCATGAGTGAGAATATGCACTGTTTGATTTTCTGTTCTTGTGTCAGTTTGCTGAGAATGAGCATTTCCAGATTCATCCATGTCCCTACAAGGGACACAAACTCATAGTTTTTTATGGCTGCATAGTATTCCATGGTGTATATGTGCCACATTTTCCTTGTCTAGTCTATCATTAATAGGCATTTGGGTTGGTTCCAGGTCTTTGCTATTGTAAACAGTGCTGCAATGAACATACGTGGATGTGTCTAGGAGAACTTCCCCAACCTAGCAAGGCAAGACAATATTCAAGACCAGGAAATACAGAGACCACCACAAAGATATTCCTCAAAAAGAGCAACTCCAAGGCACATAATCATGAGATTCACCAGGGTTGAAATGTAGGGAAAAAATGCTAAGGGCAGCCAGAGAGAAAGGTCAGGCTACCCACAAAGGGAAGCACATCAGACTCACAGCAGATCTCTTGGCAGAAAACCTACAAGCCAGAAGAGAGTGGGGCCAATATTCAACTTCCTTAAAGAAAAGACCTTTCAACCTAGAATTTCATATCCAGCCAAACTAAGCTTCATAAGTGAAGGAGAAACAAAATCCTTTATGAACAAGCAATTGCTGAGAGATTTTGTCACCACCAGGCCTGCCTTACAAGAGCTCTTGAAAGAAGCACTAAACACAGAAAGGAACAACCAGTACCAGTCACTCTAAAAACGTACCAAATGGTAAAGAGCATCGACACAATGATGAAAATGCGTGAACTAACGGGCAAAACAACCAGCTAGCATCAAAATGGCAGAATCAAATTCACACATAACAATATTAACCTTAAATGTAAATGGGCTAAATGCCCTAATCAAAAGACACAGACTGACAAATTGGATAAAAAGTCAAAACCTATCGGTGTGCTGTATCCAGGAAACCCATCTCACATGCAAGGACACACATTGGCTCAAAATAAAGGGATGAAGGAAGATTTACCAAGCAAATGGAGAGCAGAAAAGAAGCAGGAGTTGCAATCCTAGTCTCTGTTAAAATAGACTTTAAACCAACAAAGATTACCAACACTCTTAGAACTTTCAGAGATTTTAAAAAACCTTGTATATTACTGTGTTTGGATTTTTGTATGCTGGTATATACACAAATATACTCACATGTATATAAACATACACATTAGTAATTCTTTGGCGGTATCTTACCTTTTTCAATATGAGTTCCAATAGTGGAACTACAGTATATCCTAAGATAACAGTAACACAGATAACCCATGCCTTCTCAAACCAACTCTTCTTTTTCTTTTTTTTCTTTTATGAGACAGAGTTTCACTCTGTCACCCTGTGACAGTGCAGTGGTGCAATCTACACTCACTGCAACCTCTGCCCCCCAGGTTCAAGTGATTCTCCTATCTCAGCCTCCTGAGTAACTGGGACTACAGGTGTGTGTCACCTCCCCTGGCTAATTTTTATATTTTTAGTAGAGATGGAGTTTTGCCATGATAGCCTTGGCCTCCCAAAGTGTTAGGATTATAGGCTGAGCCACTGTGTCTAGCCAAAACCAACTCTTCTAAGAATTGTTAAGTGATGTAATTTTATTGAAGGCTTGTGGTGAAGCACGTTGAAGTTCACAGCAAAATCTGCCTGCGGTTTTCTTTA
This sequence comes from Aotus nancymaae, assembly GCF_030222135.1. Taxonomy (NCBI): domain Eukaryota; kingdom Metazoa; phylum Chordata; class Mammalia; order Primates; family Aotidae; genus Aotus; species Aotus nancymaae. The sequence continues at coordinate 8,260,134 of NW_026988460.1, forward strand.
AATATCTGCATTTCTTTCAAAATTTCTCTCCCAGAGGCATAGCCTCTCTAACACCCCAAAATATTTTTCTGTAACGCTTATGAACATTGGTTCTGAAATCTTGTCTCTGTCTCTCATCAAATTCTCACAGCTTTATATCCCACTCAATCCAAGAAAACTAATGAAAACTCTTAGCCAAAGAAGATAGACTTGCTTACTTTAAAATGGAAAAAACAATCTTTTATGAATGATGTAATAGACAAAGTTAACAGAAGAGTGACATAAAATTTGCCCTCTGTGGAAGGTAGAGCCAAACTGTGAGAGAAAATGACTAGTACATATATTGGGAATTTGTGTTTAAGTGAAAGATTTCCTGCTGTGCCACAAAGAATTCTCTTCAAAGGACACATGAAAGAGATAACAATCTGATATATGCACATTAATACATGTATTGAAATATCAGCTTGTATCCCATAAATATGTACAATTGTTGTATGTCTATTAAAAATAAAACCAAAATCTGATATGCACATGTAAATTTCCTTACTTTGGAAAAAAAAAAATCCTGTCTAACTGAGAGTTGCCTTGAAGCAGTTTGCATTTTGTTTTATAACTTAGAAAGTTACTCTCTATGCTAGATTTTCTTTTAAATTAGTATCCTATGGAATCATCCAGGCAACTGGGTTTTGTTATGAATTTCTCTAGTCAGAAATAAAAGGTAGTTTTTTCTTACTCTTCTCTGCAGAAGTAATCTTGAATTTCATAAGAGTCAGTATTAACTCCCAATTTTTTTGATATGGAGAAGTTAGTTACAATTCTCAATCTTTCCCCAGTATCCAAATCCTTAACAAGCAAATGGAGAGATTTTCAATCTCATGAATCTGAGAAATGAGAAGTTGGTGGTAATGAGATACGGCTTCTCAGCCATCTGCTGGCAAAAATTAAAGAAAAATAAAGGAAAAATTCACGAGTAGAAAAGAATATGGGGAAGCAGGACCCTTTTAGTAGTACTGATGGCAACATAAATAGCTGCAACTTTCCTGGGGAACAATTTAAAAATAATCCTACTACTACTGCTGGCAGTAGTAATGACCTACAACAGCTAACTTGTGTCGTCCTTGGCATTTTAAAAATATCTCTAAATAAAGTATTATCAACATCTTAATTTTGCAGATGATGTAACTGAGACAGAGATAAAGGCATAGGTTTCAAAAGCTGATACTCTGTTTTGGATTTTGGAATTATAAAACTAAATGTGTGTCACACCCATTCTGATCTAGTAATTTCCTACCTCAGCAAATATCCCCAGAAGATTCTCTGGAAATTAATGATGAGGCATTATTACTTGTCTTTTAAAATGCTACTAATTATTTTTATCCTTACTTGATTTCCTACTCTAAGCACTCTCATAATTATTTAAACTGAGATCTGATTGTTAGTATTTTAAAGTTATGGAAAATCATGGGAAAAATTAAAACCTTATAATGTATGCCTGTTTTATTTGATCTGGAAATATTGAATATTTCATGTTTCTTTCCCTGTCTCTATTATTATATCTCTCTTTCTCTGGCTAAATTAAGAAAGTATTGTAGATGCTTTTATGTAGGGCTCACACACTTCTTATGCAAATTATTAACATGAATTTATCTTTTCAGGGAGGTTTTGTCCTTATATTTTCTATTTTGGTTATTGTTGATACAAATAAAACTATTACTTAAAAATTTTAATATATATTTTTAGTAGACATAATAATTGTACGTATTTATGGATTACAGTGTAACCTTTAGATAGAGGTATATGATCTATAATAATCAAAATAGAACAATTACCACATCTATCATCTCAAAGCATTTATTTTTGATGGGAACATTCAAAATCCTGTATTCTAGCTATTTGAAAATATACAATAAATTATTACAGTAGTCACCTTACAGTGCTTTAGAGAACTAGTTGGAAAAATACTATGACTATCTTCCTATCTAGCTGTAAGGAAGCTATTATTTTTTGCATTATCTGGTATCCAAGCAGTTGACTGAAGTCATTAACTTAAAAAAAATTTTTAGAGTTGATACTATTGGGTTTTGAGTAGCCCTAATATGATTTTGTCCTGAAATAATGTTTATTTCCTTATTTTCAAAGTCACCTTTTATTTCTGTTTCATACTTTATTGCATTGACCCAAACATGTCCAAATGATTTTACAGTAATGGTATCTGTGTGTAGCCTCATCTTGTTGACAAGTTAAATAAAAATAGCTCTGGGATTTTTCTTTTAAAGACTTTTTTGGAATGCAGAATAAGTAACTTTATGTTCTTATTTTAATACGAATTTAAAAGTCAGTAATTGGTCTTTCTTTATTGAATGTCATCTTAATATCCATTAAGAATATTGTGGTTTGTTTTATTAGACTTATTGATATGATGTATGTACATTTCCTGGGATATCCTATAGTAGCAAAGGGTTAATCTTTGAATATAATGTTCAATATGGTTTGCTAAAATTTCCTTTAGGTTTTCTTACTCTATTAATGAAATCAGTTTGTATGAACTAAGTATTTACTAACTTGCTAGGTTTTGTTCATAGGAATATTCTAGCCTTACAAAATAAATTAAAAATATTTCACACTTTTATATTGTCAAATAGTTTACATAATACAGAACATTGATCTGTTGCCTTAAAATGTGAAAAACAAAAATTACCATTAAAATTATCTAGCCCTAAAATCTTTATTATTGGTGGAGGGGGGAAACTGATTTGCAAGTTTTCATAATAATGAATCTACCTAAATAATTTCGATTTCATTTTATATTTTAAATGAATTTTGATAATTTATATTTCTGCATAAATTATCTATTTAATTGGAATTTCATATACATGACCTGAATATGGAATCCTTTGTGTTTTTATGTTTCTTTTTTCATCTCATATTCTTTTTCTCATGTCCAATTTTAGTTTTTCTTTTTTATTCTTCATTGCTATATTCTGTAGATTATCAATTTCTTTTTGATATTATATGAATTTTATTTGTTCTTTCTCCTTTATGTACATATATTTTGTTATTTTTATTAGCCAAATTTTGCAAGGTTGTGGAAAGAATAAAAAGGAGTGTGTATTTTCTATTTGTAGGATTAGTTTTTTCATATGTTTCTGTTACTTCAATTAATTACAGTATCAAAATAAAATGTCTAATTTTTAGCAAATTGATCTACAGATAGTTGAAAGAAGAGCTCTAAAAGTCTACACAGTTTTATTTCTTACTAGTTCTTTGCTCTGGACCTGGTATGTTTTATTCTTACATTATTTGAAGCATTATGATTTGTGATTATTTTCATGGTAAAAAGGATTTTTTCCAAAATAAATTTATCCTTTTTGCTCTTAAGGTTTGCCTTGAATTATTCTTTGTTGGAGATTAACATTTGTTGCACTCTCTTTCTGTTGTATTTACATAATAAATATTTGCATACATTTTCCTTTATGTCACTTCATTTATAGCCTTGGTTTATTGTAAGTCTGCTGTTTTTATGGATTTTAGTACAAGAAGTCATATGTTGCTTGCTTTGACTTATTCTTGTAAATTTAAATCTGCCTTACAGGGTTTCCAATGGGGATGGCTTTGGACCATTCATCTTAATAAATACTGTACTTGATAAATACAGCCCTGGGATATCCATCACACTTTATGCAGGAACTGAACCTTTATTTGCCTGGTTGAGTAAATGATGAGTCAGGCAAATAACTACACGTCAATAGTTTTGTGCATTACCCCTTTTGCCAGTTGGAATTGGAGACTTCTTGTTTCTGTACCACCAAATAACATTATGGGAACAGTCACGCTTCAGAGATGTGGGTTCGAGATAAATAATAATTCTTCCAGTCTGATCCCCACTTTTACCAATTTGTTTCTGGGTACATTCTCTTAATAATTATTTCAAGTCAGCTGATGCTTTGAGTTTAGACAAGACAACAAAATGTATACGATAGTCCAATGGGGACATGCTTAAAAACTCAAAATGCCACCAGAAGCTGTTAGGGGAATGAATAATTTCCTTTACATAAAATCATTTACATAGCTATAAAGAACTGCTGTTTTCAAACTTTTAGTCTTCACACACAAATAATTCTATGAAATAAATCAAGTGAAAGTGGCCACTTGTATATTACACAAAGGATCGATTTCAAAGATATTCTTTTCTACCACTGAGAGCTGAAAAATACATCAAATCTCAAGTTCATGAGTAGCTGTAACTAGAGTGAAATTGTTGCTTGTGGGAAATAAATCATATTGAAGTAAGCCATTTAAATGAATGGCAGATTGGTTGTCACTGCTAAAGTTCTTATTGCTTCCAGGACTTTTATCCACAACATTCTAATTCATCATAGATCCAATTCCACAAAGTGTTGGTAAAGCTGTACAGCTTGGCTCTAGACATTCTTTATTTCAAGTACCTGCACCACATAGGGTTTATCAAAGTGTATATATTTAAACATCCTTACAATATAGAGTGAACTAGTGTGTTTAGGTCCAAAAGTTTCTATCTGTAGGGACCCTCTATCATACAATGCATGTAAGTCCAAAAATTAGCTTACTGAGCAAGTCAAAATTATCCCTTAACATCTGTAAAATCATATTTAAATTGCCAGGCCCCAGGTCTTCATATACCAGTCAACAATGATCTTTTATTCTCTTGAACTTTGGAATATTACCTCCCTTTTCCTATTGGTGGAAGCTAAGCTCCATTTAAAAGTAAAGAAACAAAGATGTTATACAGGGGTAAATAATGGAGTAAAAATCATTGGTTAAATATCAGTATGATAGAACATTACCATACACATATAGCTGGGCCTATACCTCTTCTTATGATTCTGCATATGTGAAATAAAAGTGTATATATGAATGTGTACATTCTTATTTACATACACACGATCATATATGAAGATATCTAGATCCAGGCAAAAAGGAGAAAACTGTATTCCAGGAAGAGATCTCATGGTGGGAGGGAACATGGTAAAAACAGTCATATGTCACATAATGACTTTTTGGCCAAGGATGAATTACATATATGACAGTGGTCCCATAAGATTATGGAGCTGGCCAGGCGTGGGTATGGTGGCTTATGCCTGTAATCCCAGCACTTTGGGAGGCCAAGGTAGGAGGATCACCTGAGGTCAGGAATTTGAGACCAGCCTGGTCAACATGGTGAAACCCTGTCTCTACTAAAAATACAAAAATTAGCTGGACATGGTGGTGCACATCTGTAGTCCCAGCTACTCAGGAGGCTGAGGCTGGAGGCACTTGAACCCAGGAGGAGGAGGTTGCAGTGAGCCAAGATTGTACCACTGCACGCCAGCCTGGGCGACAGAGTGAGACTCCATCTCAAACAAACAAACAAACAAACAAAGATTATAATTGAGCTAAAAAGTTTTCATTGTCTAGTGACACTGTAGCCATCATAATGTCACAGCACAATGCCTTACTGATGCATTTGCTATGATGCTGAGGTAAACAAATCTACTGTGCTGCCTGTCATATAATAGTACAGAACATACAATTATGTACAGTACATAATACTTAATAATTATGATAAATGATGTCATGCCATTTACTATACTTTTTATTGTCATTTTATAGTGTACTCCTTCTACAAACTAAAAAAAAAAAGTTAACTATAAAACAGTCTCATATAGGTCCTTCAGGAGGAATTCCAGAAGAAGGCATTGCTGTCCTAGAGATGACAGCTCCATGCATGTTATTGGCCCCTGCAGACCTTCCAGTGAGACATGATGTCGGGGCACAAGACAGTGATACTGATGATCCTGATCCTGTGTAGGCCCAGGTTAATATGTGCCTTTGTGTGTTCATTTTTGACAAAAATGTTTAAAATGAAAAAAAGATTAATAACAGAAAAAAGCTTATCCTTATTGAATAAGGATATACAGAAAATATTTTTGTACAGCTGTACAATGTGTTTGTGTTTTAACCTAGGTTTTAACAATAAAATGGTCAAAAAGTTTCAAAAAGTTAAAAGTTTATAAAGTAAAAAAGTTAAAGTAAGCTAAGGTTAATTTGTTGAAGAAAATACTTTTTATAAATTGAGTGTATCCTAAGTGTAGAGTGTTTCTAATGTTTACAGTAGTATACAGCAATGTCCTAGCCTTCATCTTCACTCACCACTCACTCACTGACACCCAGAGCAATTTCCAGTCCTGCAAGCTTCATTCACAGTAAGTACCCTATACAGGTATAATTTTTGAAAATCCTTTATACCGTATTTTTACTGTACCATTTCAATGAATGTTTAGATACACATATACTTGCCATTCTGTTAAACTGACCACAGCATTCGGGGCAGTGACATGTTGTGCAGGTTTGCAGCTCAGGAGGAATAGGTTATACCACACAACCTAGGTGTGCCTTAGCTTTGTGTAAGTGCACCCTACGATGTCCACATAGGGATGAAATTGCCTAACAACGCATTTCTCAGAATGTATCCCCATCGTTAAGCAACACGTGACTGTACTAAAAACTGATGTGAAAAGAGATCAGAAAATAAGACCAAAAAAATTACATGACTCACTCACCCATGGGCATCAACCAGCAAACAGCAGTGCCTAGAACTCCTGTGTATCTGAATACAAATCCCCCACTTCTATAACCACACCACATGTGCCTGTGACTGAGCTATTCCTGGCAAACAGGGACTTAAGTGGAAGTCTTTTCCTACTGATTTAATGATAAGACTTTTTTATTCTCCCCATGATCACAGACTGAAACCTGTCTTTGGACTCCTACTCATTCTTTGTGATGTGCCAATTTGTTTTGGACACTTAGTTTCATAAAGCTTTTCTGAATGTATTGTTCCAATTGTGCAAAAGTCTGTGACTGGTGTCATTGTGTTCCTTTGGCACAATTTCAAATCTACACAGTAGATCTGGCTTAAACTATTGGAGCTTTCTAAGTTTATGGACTTTTTCTAAAAGGCCTGTTTTCTTATTTTTTAAAGAAATGAATGAGTGTTGACTACTTAGCATAGTCCCAATAATTGGCTGATTCAGTTCAAAGCTATGAATTGTATTTTCTATAATCTGAACTATACCTAACCCCTTTTTAAAACATGGCTGTTACTATCTACCTTTCTAGGCAACTTTCCCACTTACCGGCCTCCTTGTTCACATTTTGCTGCTTTTGGAAACGGGATATATCTATGAACCCACTGGGGAAAAAGACAAGCTGACTATCTTTGTATTAATGTGCATGCTGCAATGAATACACAATCAGAGGACAAGACTTGTTACATGACTCCCTTCTGAGGCAACAGAAAACCGATTTACTTAATTGCCTGTGCTTAAGGGTAATGTCATCTTGTATGGCTTACTGTTTTATACTGATGGAAGAATATTAAGTTACTAATGGCACAAGTCAATAAAAAATTCATAGGCCATGAACTAGCATGTTAGAGAAAGAACAGAATTGGAAAGTGACAGCATTAATTTATGAAATTTCATGTTTCAGGCACCTGACTTGTACAGAGATGACTTTCTGCCTTCTGTAGAACCTATCAGTGATATGTAAATCAAGATAGTTAAATTACATTATAAACTCGAATGTTCTTAACTCCAAGCTTTTCTCAAAGATAGCTGAAATCTGGCTCAGTCTTAGTGTTTCTTTGTAACTGTTTGATGCATATATTACAATCAAACTACTTTGGATTTTTCAGTCTTTCATTACACATTTATTTAGCATTAGCTAAGACAGAGAGAACCGTATTGGATAAACTATTATCAACAGCTAACAATCCAGCTGAGAAAGCAATCACAAACATAATTATCTTCATTATAATGGCAAAGGTGACTAATGTGTCAAATGGAATTCTTTAATAATTAAAAGTATCAGAAGAGTTGGATTAGAGAAGCCTTTCCCAGATTGGGTAAGGAGTCTCTGTGAAAGTAGCATTTTAGCCTTCTCCTTTTTGAGGCCCAAAGAAGGAGAAATTGTAAGTTGTAAGACAGCCTGGGTATGGAGGAGAGAGCTAGCTCAGAATATGGCATGTGCCTTCTACTATCATGACAGAAAAAATCAGTGACAATTTAAAAATAAATGGACATTTACAGCAATAGTGAAAGGAAAGTTAAAAGATTTTAGCAATTGGTGAAGTTCTCAAAAGCCATGACTCAATCAGAACAATTAGAAAAGTAGTATTTCCAAAATGGAATAAAATGGATAATAAAAAGGGTACTAAAATTATACTTAATGTGGCTAGGTATCTGAACATCTTAATTTCCCTTTTTCTTTTAAAAACTTTCCTTTTTCTGTACTAGCTTCCTAAGGTTGCTGTAACAAAGTACTAAAAACTCGGTGGCTCAAAACAACAGAAATGTATCCTCTCGGAGTTCTGATGACTGGAAGGCTGAAATCAAGGTGTAGGCAGAGCCAGGCTCTCTACAAAATCTCTAGGTGGGAATTCTTCCTTGCCTCTTCCATCTTCTGGTAGCCCCAGGGATTCCTTGGTTAGCATGGCAGCACAGCTCCATTCTGGGCCTTCATCCTAATTGGTCCATCTCTCCTGTGTCTGTGCTTCACATGGTGTTCTCCTCCTTGTGTATCTGTGTTCAAATGGCCTTCTTTTTATAAGGACACCAGTTATATTGAATAAAGGCCCATTTTAATCCAGAGTGACATCATCTTAATTTAACGAATGGCTTCTACAATAAGGCAATTTCCAAATAAGGTCACATTCTGAGGTACTGGGCATTAAGAATACATCTTTAGGGCCGGGCGCGGTGGCTCACGCCTGTAATCCCAGCACTTTGGGAGGCCGAGGCAGGTGGATCACGAGGTCAAGAGATCGAGACCATCCTGGTCAACATGGTGAAATCCCGTCTCTACTAAAAATACAAAAAATTAGCTGGGCATGGTAGCACGTGCCTGTAATCCCAGCTACTCAGGAGGCTGAGGCAGGAGAATTGCCTGAACCCAGGAGGCGGAGGTTGCGGTGAGCCGAGATCGCGCCATTGCACTCCAGCCTGGGTAACAAGAGCGAAACTCTGTCTCAAAAAAAAAAGAATACATCTTTTGGGAGGACACAATTCAACTCAAAATACCATGGTTTTAAGTTGCATATGATTTTAATACATTAACATGTCAATGTATACAACAAGTACATACATTTAATAAGAAGTTTTTGTCAAACGAACACAGTTGAGTTGACCATCATGTGGCTTTCTGCTTGACTGAGGCCTGTCTGTAAAGTCCATAATGACGATACCAGACTTGACTGTCTACCACTGACCTCTTTACCAAAACAATGAAGATGTCCTTGAGTCAGTGCAAACAGACCCACAGGGAAGCTGGCTTTGTAATTCCAGATTCATAAGCATGCTGTGAAGCTCACCCTTAGTCTGGGTAGCTTACCAGCATGGAGCCACTTCTTGACCATTCTCCTAAAAGAGACAATTTTTCCTTAAAATCTGTAATTCTTTCTAATGTGGAATCATCACAAAAGAGGAGACAGATTGGAATGAATCATTAGAAAGCATCTGTGTTGTGGAAACACACCAATCTGGGCTTGAAGTTCCACCACTAAGTAGCTGAGTGACTCTGGGTAAGTTAATAAACTGCTCCAATCCTCAGTTTGTGCACCTGTATAATGAAGTGTCTTACTGCTAATGTCCAGTGCAATTGTGAAGATTAACGGTGATGATGCAACCTGGCCTGACACATTAATTGGGATCAAGCACCTGGAGGAGACACTTAGTAAGTGCAGCTTTCTCCCAATTCATCGCATATGTGTCATGTTGAAAATAAACACCTGTAAAAGAAAATCTTCCTTTCCATAGGATACTAACTAAAAATTGTAACAAAAAGTCACATTTACTATAAATACAATAGCCATAAATTTTAATTGAAATTATAGGTTGAAGTAAATGTGTTCATTTTTTGGTAATTACAAAAGTAAAATTAGATGAAAACAATTAAGAACCACTCAACAAAAACCACTTACTTAGAAAACATTTTCTAGAGCATTGCCTATATGTCACATTTTTTTAGAGGCAATGTGTCAGAGACGCGTGCAATAGAAAAAGTATGAGGAAAGTGCCACAACTTACCCCACCAACTTTCTCAAAGTGAGATCCATCTTTCTTAAAATCTGCAAGGGCCCCATTGAAATACCAGGTAAAGATGATGTCTAACAGCGGGTCGTGTTGTACCTGGCAGGGCAATATGACGCTTTCACCAACAGAAACATCCATGTTAGATGGTGCCAAAGTTATTCTCGTTGGTTCTATTGGGGAAATAATTTTTAAGTAAAACAGCATTTTATTGTGATAAATGACATTTACACAGGCAGACTGTTCATCTAACTTATACCATGTATGCCTGTAGATGCAGATAGATGAATATTCATACATCTATATAATTAAAAATTTTCAGCATTATAATAGGCATTTTGATGCAGAGCAACATTTCAGTGGCTCCAAAATTCTTCTTAAAGAAATTAGGATATTCGAATTGTACGACATGTAAGTTTAAAAATTAAAATCAGGTGTAAACAAGAGTTGTACTATTATTAACAAAATCAATTTCAACTTAGTTTTATTGTTTTTTGAAATGTAGGGGTAGAAACAGAAAATACTGTGTTTTCACCAGTTTTGACTAGAAATTACATCACCATCAAAATCTAAACAGATATTTAATGGTAGCCTGGATTTGAAAGATGTACAAAAAAATGCTAGAAGAGGTACAAACAGGAGGGGTACTTATGTTAAAATGTTAATTAAAGTCTGTTTTTCCCCAGTTCAAATGTCCACTTACATATTTCTTTCCCCCTGTTGTCACCACCTACCTTCCATTTATCTATTATGAATTAAAATTCTCTTGACCCCATTTTCCCACTGCTACTCCCCACTTCTTTGCACCACGTTGGACCAAAAGTCTTCAAAGAGTCATTTACGTATGTTGTCTACAACTATGCTAGTCAATTCCCTGCTTAACTCAGTCTAGCCAGGCTTTGGTCCTCCCAACCCCCCTGCCCTCATCAAGGTCCTGATAACCATCCTGCTGATATATCAAAAGGTATTTCACATCATGCACTCCTCTGCTCAAAACCTTGCAGCAGCTCCACTTTTCAATCCAACTGAAATAAACTCCTGAAGAGGTCTACAAACTGCTTGCATAATTATCACCAAGAAATCTATTAACTGACACCTTCATCTCCATGAAATTTTTGTCCAAATCTCTCCTTCTCAGGGAGGTTTATTCTGATCATTGTGTTACTAATGCTGTAACATAGCTCTGCCACTATATGCCTCTTTGTTAATTGTTTACAATTTCTGCCTTCTAATAATTTTCTTGTTTCTTATTCCTACTGTGATTTTCTTTCTCCTTTTATAGAAGGTAGGATTCATGAGGACAGTATTAGCGACAATGTGCTCAAGGATACAGCCCAAGCAACTGGCACAGAGTAGGTGCTCTAATGTTTTCATGAATGGATAAATGAACAAAATATATCCACAACTTTAAGCAATTCTTATTTGTATCATGTTATTTCCTGCACTTGAACATCTCCAGAAAAAATCAACTATAATGAAAAAGACAAAGTGTATTCAAAAGACCCAACATGATAGAAATTTATTTAAAAATAAAATAGAAGGAGATCAACATATGCTATTTGTAACTCTTACTGTTCATCTTCCCAGTATAGTAACCAATGTGTTCCCTGGTGCACACTGTGCTGTGCTAAGGAAATATTGTTTCCTTGACTTTTCACCTGTTAAAAATAACATAAGTGCAAGTACAGGTTCTAGCTTTATAATGTACTGCACATTGTGAAAAACATAGTTATGTTCACCATAATAATATATCTTGCAGTAAATCCATATATAAAGCAATATTTAAGAAATGCACCTACCTGTGACAACCAAATGCGTTGTGCCATTTGCTTTCCCAAACTGGTTTTCTGCCATACAGGTGTAAGTTCCAGCATCAGCTTTAGTCACATTGGCTATTTTGAGTCCTCCATCTTTTAACAAAGTAATTCTAAAGAAAAGTCAAATAAGATAAGTAAATGTATCATAGCCATTTTTTGTAAATGAATATATATATTCATTTACAAATATATATATATTTTTGTAATATGTATATATTTTGTAAATATATATATATATACACACACTTAAAGAATGTGTTGCCTTAAGCCAATATTTTTAAGGCACAATCAACCAGTCCTTAGCTTTTTGGGAATACAAAAAAATAAAAGAACATTCATCCCTCACCCACACACATAAACACACACACAGCATTTGATGACAAAAGATGCTCCACCAGTTTGAACTGTGTTCAATATTTTTACTCATCATTACTTATTACACCTAACTTGCGGGATGCACTTGCCAATTAAACATGAAATGTTTTTCAAAAATATTAATATATGTTGTGGTAGATTATTCATGGAGTTAGCCTAATCAATTTAAAAGAAATACAAAGTAGGCAGAACAGTATTTCTCTTAAATTTGAAACAATATATGAGAAATGAGAAAGCTACATGTCTTTCACTACAAACTGAGAGAGTCACATTTGACCCAATAAAAACCCAAATGTTCCAAAGAACATTTGGGCGGTCCCCTGTGAGCTAGTGAAAAGAGCCCGGGCAAATCCAATAAACCTTACTTTAGAGTTTCTGAGTATACACTTAGAGTGCTTAAAGCTTAGGCATCTAATTAAAGGAAATATAACTGAGTGCTTTACATACGCTTGGCACTGTAAGAGAACCTGGGATTACTGGGGTGAGCAAGACAAAAAGTCTCCACCTTCATGGAAATAATATTCCAGTGAGTGGCAAAGACAACTGTATTAATCTGTTGTCATGCTGCCGCTAAAGACATACCTGAGACTGGGTAATTTATAAGGAAAAAGAGATTTAATCGATTCACAGTTCCACATGGCTGGGGAGGCCAAGTGAAGGTGAAAGGCATGTCTCAACATAGTGGCAGGAAAGATGGAATAAGAACCAAGCAAAAGAGGTTCCCCCTATAAAACCTTCAGATCTTGTGAGACTTTTTCACTACTACCAGAACAGTATGGGAGAAAACGCCCCCATTATTAAATTATCTCCCACTTGGTCCGTCCCACAACATGTGTGAATTATGGGAGCTACAATTCAAGACAAGATTTGGGTGGGGAAACAGCCAAAATGTATCAACTAAATAAGTAAAATTGGGAAGTTCTGATTTTTGAGAAGTACTCAGAAGGGTGATACAATAGAGAGTAATTACTTTAGGAGGAAGAGTTTCCAGGATAGGATGCTTCAGAAAATCCTCTTAGAAGAGGTGTCATTTGAACTAAGAAAAAAGAATGAGATGGGATTAACCTGTCATTAATCTGATCACTGTATCTTTCGTGCCCTAACTTGTCTACTCATAATTATATTACCTTTCTTTGAATTCCTAAAATAATTACTATCCACATCATACATTTAACACTTGAGTAACTTTTATCTTTTATGGCTCCTATTTTTGACATATGAGAGAAAATGAATGGTAAACTTCTTAAAAATATTTGTAACCCCAGTATCAGCATGGCGTCATATATGCAAACTGCAGTAACTAAATGCTTCCAAATTCTGGGCCATTCAGTAGAGTAAACAGGAAAATACTGAGGACAATAGACTAGAATGAAGGATCTCAATCTGTAAAAACGTTTATTGCAAAGTTTTTAGGTGTGTTTCAAAAATGTTACTACAAGAGTCTCTGTATAAAAATGTACAAGATATGGATTTTCTGTTTTATTTATATATGCATATGTGTGTGTATGTATGTATATGTATATATTTATCCAAAATATTTTTCACCTCCAGTAGACTGTAGGATACTGCCACCAATCACTTTTTAGATATATTCTTTATAGTCTAACATTCACTTTCACTTGTATCCTAGTTACACTTTCTTCGGTGAGAAAATCATGGTGGAATTAGAGCTAGCACACAGGTTCATGATCCTGGGTAGAAATATCTGTTACGGTTTGTCATGCATATGATTTCTTTTTAAACTGTGTTAAGGTATATTTAAAATAAAAAGGTTTGAGAGCAACGACGTAGAAAGCTAATCAGGGAACCACGGCACTGAATGCCAACTTGAGGAACTACAGAGAAAGGTTAAAAATTCCAAGAACTTTCCTAGGAATTAAAAACAAAACAAAACAAAAAGGGATATATCTGATCTGATTCTCCTCGTGGGACCCTGAGGGTTGAAATTTTGCATTTTGTTGGGTGTGAAATGCCTCCCATCACTTCATTGGAAGAGATAATCAAATAACTTAAAAAAAAAAAATCTGTATCTTAGCCTATTTGAGAACAAAGATTTTCCTAATAAGTATGTAATAATAACGTAAAGAAGAAACCTTACCGAGAAGTAAAAATAAATGAAAATTTAGGATAGGAGGACTGGAAGTTTTAAGGAACACAGAGAAAAAATTTAGACATGTCAATCTGATCATGTGATCCCACCCTCTTCCTTCCACCTGTCCAAGCAAACATTGCTTAGCCCCTCCACTTTGGTGTCACATTGCCTGCCAGATACAGACTATATCCTAAGCCTGAACCATATCCTCACATCACATCCTCTTCCTCTAACTTCATATGGTTTCATGAATTCTTTCCCTTGCTTGCTTTTCTCCAATCACCTAAGCCTTCTTTTAATGGGTTTTTTGCTTCTTTTGGTCTCAGGGCCTTTATAAAAACTACTTCCTCTCTTTGGTTGATCTGTATTCATTCTTCAGACTTCACTTACTTTACTGAAACCATGAGCTGGATTCAGTTTTCCTGTATCTGATCAAAACATTATCTGTGCTTTCTTCATAGGACCCATCAAGTGTCCATTTATATATTTGTGTGCTTATTTGACTAATATATTTCTCCTCCAACAGACTGTGGGCTCTCTGGAGGCAAGGAAAATATCTGTCTCACTCACAACTAAATTTATAGACCCTTGAAAAGTGCCTGGCACAGAGTAGACATTCAAAAATAAAACTTGTCGAGTGAATAAATGATGGTACCCCTTTAGAGAGTCACTGCAGAGGAATTGGGGTTAGTGAAGCCAGGTTGCAAGGCACTGACACCTTATAAATAATAAGGAAATGGATTCAGAAACAGAAAGTGTGCAGACTAATACATACACACATATATAAGTGTGTGTGTGTATATATATGTATGTAGCTAGCCCTCCATATCTATAGGTTCTGCATGTGTAGATTCTGTAGATTCAACCAACCATAGATATAATATATTTGAAAATAAACAGATGATAACACAGGAATAAAAAAGTACAAATGACAGAGCAACACAGTATAATAACTGTTTACACTCCATTTACATTGTAGTAGGTATTATAAGTAGAGACTATTTAAAGTATATGGGAGGATATGCATAGGTTGTATGCAAATGCTAAGTTATTTTATATAAGGAAGTTGAGCATCCATGGGGGTCTGGTGAATACCAAGGAAATACTATGTACATGTATGTAGAAATGTTGTTTATATCTATACAGCAAAAAAGATAAGGCAGTAGAAGACTGGATAAAGAGAATTTAGAAATGTCTTTCCCAGGATAAGAGAACTCCAAACATGCTTGTATTAGAGAGTAAGTCAATAGAGAGGGAGAGACTGAAGACAATGGGATGGAAAAAAAGAGTGAGAGAGGAAACTTGACAGAGAAGTCTTGGAGGAGGAAAGAGGGAGCACAATCAAGGATCATGCTCCAAACCCATCTCATTGCTAATCCCATCAATAAAATTTGGGGGCCATGAACCCCAAAGAAAATGGTACTTGATCCACAGTATTGCTCAAGAATTTTACCTATCATTGTTATTAAACAGAAAATGCAGATGTGCTAGAGAATTTTAATATGTAAACACCAGAAGCCATTAGATGAAATCAAAAGATTGTGAAGGTATTTAAATAATAAGGCAAATTAATGTGCCCTAAATTATACGTTAGAGATAGAATGGGAAGCTTCAAGAATTTGGGGATCTAACACTTCTATGATTAGTAAGCCTTAAAACAAAGTAAAAATACCTCTTGTTGACTGAACAATTATTGAACTTAAATTGATACCTTCTGATTTGAAAACTACAAAACAGAGGTAGGTAATTTCAGGTATCTTCTATGCCATGAATTAGTGTAGCAGCTAACTTTGCACTACAAATACAGGGGTGCTAGGAATACTGGAAGAACTAGAAATCCTTTGGTGTATTAGGTTTAGTAACTCTAATCAAGCAAACTTCAAGTCAAGCAAATCATGCCCATGTTGAAATGAGAATGTTTCAAAGGCAAAACCTAACACCTTCAGAATCACACAAAAACTTCAAAGCAAATATACTGACTCTCAGAGAATGCAAACTCTATGTATTTTGTAAAATTTTAAACTAATTGGGTATTTTCTTCCTAAATTGGTTCTTCCCTTAAGTTCTAAGAGGCCCACAGGGCATCCACACAACATAAAAATAAACAATATTCAGTAAATGGATGGAGTAATTGTTTCTCCACAGAAAACCTTCAATAACCCACACTTCCCTACAGAGATTCAAAGTGAAAATTTTATACCACTTCACTATAAATGAAATTGCTTTTTAAGCTTTCTGAGAATAGGTTTATCTGCAAATAGGTAGAGCTGAAAATGTAGATAATGATGAGGGACTCTTGTCTTGGCACAAAACGTTAAATGACAATTTATGAAATTAACATTCAGGAATACAGGAATGCAGTTTTCTTAGGGAAATGGTGCAATTCAAATCACTGTGGCATTTTTAACTCCTTGATCAGTTTTATAATATACCTCTATGTTTACCTTTTTATTGGTCCTTCCTTTTGTAGTAGGAGGTTAATGATTTACTTAACTTTCCGCAGTCTACGGTTAGTTTGGGATAAGTAAATGTAATTGCTTTAAGCTGCTCTAATGGCTTATGCTGTAAATCAGTGACAGCATTAAATTTATGACTGTTAAAAAACCTTGTTTGTTCATGCAGTATATTGTTGTCTAGGCAACATTGACCTGTACTTTATGATGACATTTAAGCGTCCATAATAAGGAAGTGTGCTTTAGAATGGGAAAAATATGAAGTATTATGGATGGCAAAGCAGGATTTCTGAAAATATTGTTTTCTCATGCCTATATTCTTCTGATTATTACGGTAATTTATTCAACTTGAATTTTAACAA
Source organism: Aotus nancymaae (assembly GCF_030222135.1). Lineage (NCBI taxonomy): Eukaryota > Metazoa > Chordata > Mammalia > Primates > Aotidae > Aotus > Aotus nancymaae. The sequence continues at coordinate 8,277,318 of NW_026988460.1, forward strand.
ACATACTGCAACTCTACATTTTCTCAGGAAGCATATTTCTGTGGAGATGTGATCACACGAGATAGTAATGATTAAACTGCTCTATCGAAAATAACAAGGCTATTTTAGACGGTACTTGCCAAGTACATATTCCAAGAGATTGATGCTTACAATTAGATGTAAGACAAAAGTACTCACAATGCATATATTACAGAACAAACAATGACAGTTAAGAAAAGCAAATATACATTGATGAAAATATATGAGAAAATAAACATCGGAGAAAAAAAGCACACAGTATATGTTCTCATTTACAACTTCTCTCACCCCCACATTATTGGTGAAATAACTGCTCCCCCTTGAGTTCAAAGAAAACCTGCAAACAGTACTTAGGAAAACAGTATTAGTGTTTTCATTCTTCTACCTATCCTATTTTGGGTTTTCATGTTATAAATTTAACAGTGTTAGTATAGTGATTTATTGGTTAGAAAATCACCAATGAAAGAAGCAGCAAACGAAGATCAGCAGTTAATTATCGTAACTTTGAGTAAGTACCAGGCTAATAACAAGCAGCTCTGTGATTGTGCTGAACACACACATTCTATGGAACAGACACCTAGAGAAGATGGGCCTTGGCACCACTCTATAACCTAGAGAAAGATAATGAATTCGTATCATTTGATGTCTCCACATACTCATAAGAGGAAAATCAATAATAAAGGAACATTTTCACTTCTATAAAATGTTTCTAAATGCATATTATCATGGCAAATATATTTAGAGCTAAAATCACTTTTATGACAATGACTGAATAGTTTTACCTACTAAAATGGCCTCAAACCTATAGAAGAAAAGACCCCTATAAGGGGATTTCCAGTCTAAATTAATATATACAACTATCGTCTAAGTAATTTATGAGGCACAGGCAATACTCCATTTGAAACATTTGCATTCTTATACAAAGGAGTCTTTGCAAAAATCATACTCAGAGGCATGAAGCAGTAACACAAACAAAGGAAAACAGACAAATGAGACAAATAATTCTTTGATGTCTCATGTATTAAAAGAAAACTTCAAAGGGGATAATTATTAAGGTTCCAAGGCCCCTCATCCTTGGCACTATTCTTTTATGCCTCAGGGAGAGATATATGAGTCTAATCAGGGAAAATAAAACTGTTGGCTTTGTTAGCTGTATTATAGATAAAGCTGATGCAATACTGCTTAGGTGAGCAACAACGGTTTCCTAATATTTCACTCCAGAATTAAGCAGGCTTAACACGCCTGGCACAGGCAGACAACCCCAGGCCCTCCCTGTAAGGGAAGCCCCATTACTGCATGGTGAAGACAACAGCAAAATACATCCACTCTCTATGTGCAGCAGACACCAAAGAGAAAGAAGGGGAAAAGTTGAGCTACAGTGACAGGATCTTCTACAGAAATTCAGGAGACAGACACTTTCTCTGGGGAGTCATTGAAGAAAGACCCAAATGTTACTCCAATGGTTGTCCTTCTACTTAGAGACTAGAAGCCCTGGAATGAAAGTTATTCCGCCCTAATGCCAAAGTGCAAGAGATTTGCATTTTTGGTTGTCCAGAATTGATTCCTCATTCTTTGGACATCAACACTGATCTTCCTTGAGGAATTCTCTGCCCCTATTGCACGCAGTCTTGGTAGGGCTATGAATCACAGTGCCTTGTTCTATCCTAGCCATGGGCTAGATATATAAGTCAGTATTTTTCAAACTTTACTGTGTATCATTTACCTAGAGGATTCTTTAAAATGCCCACTGTTGGGCCCACCATCAGATTAGGTCGTTATGGGGCATATGGATTTGCATTTTTAACAAGTTCCCTCCCAGGTGACACTAGTGCTGCTGATATAGGAACTGCACTTTGAGAGAAAGTGTTCTAAGCTATGTCCATTGGGCTCTCCCTCTTCAGACTCTGATTTACAGCAAAAGGACAGAAATGATCATTAGTTCACCCATCCCAGCACTTGCCCCAACAAGATGGTACAATGCCTGCTTCCAAGATTTCTGGAGACAGCAGTTTCTTATAAATTCTCAAGTTAGGTTGTATAACTTAGCTAATAATTCTGTGTAACATCCTTAATTCCCAGCTAGAGTTCACAAACCTTTAAAGGATACAAGTTATGAAATACTGGTGCTTTGTACATAGTAGCTTTTTTTCAATAAATATTTGTTGTCTCAAAAAATATGAAGATTTCAGAAATAATCTTCTATGTAGGGAGGACAAGGTGTTATCACAGATCAAGAGTGGTCCAACAAACATCTGCCTTGCCACTGACCTCTTACAAGATAGAATAGTTTTGCCCTTTTATTCCAATTCCAGAGTCCTCTGCTTTTATTAATATCCATCAATATTTAAGTGGTTCATTTACAAACTTACGCAATGTTTTTAACCCTTCTAGGACACAAAGTTCTTTGAGTACTTGAAAAATCTGGGAAATCTCTCTGTAGAACAAATATGTGTGTGCATGTGCACACACACACACACACACACAAAACAATAACAGTTTTCATACAGCTGAGGAGGGGATCAGATCGTCTAAGATGTATGGGCCACAGGTTAGGAACCTCTGCTAGCAATTTGATTCATCCAATGACACAGAATTATGTTTGCAACCTCTTTGTCTTAGCTGCTTCAGTGCTAGCCTTTCTAGCAGTGCTTTATTGACTTTTTCTTTTATGATGACTGTGTACATTTGATGATGGGTTCCTTAAAAATTATCTTGCTTTAAAACAAAATGGTAATGTTGCTCAAGAACCTGGGTCTTGAGTCACACATTTGCTCATACAATAGAGAGGGCTTCAATTTGCTTTCCCAGTAACATATCAATCCTGACAACCTAAACATTCTTGTCCCTCCTCCAAGCAGAGAGTTTATCATCATCTAGTCAAGCGCAGGTTCTGGTTGGCTAACACACTTTTCTTAAGGTAAAAGAAACTTTAGTGCTAGTTCAATAGACTCTTTTAAGTATTGGACTCTTCATTTGCATTGCAGCACCTTCTCTGTATCTCAGGTTCTTGATTCTGAGCATAACCTTGAAATAATATCTACTCTAAGGCTTACTAAAAACATATGTGAGAAATAATGAGAAATGATGAAAAATAATATTCATGGTAAATTAGCTAAAAGAAATGTGGCCTATGTATTCCTCAAGAGTCTTGAGTGTTAATATTCAAAGTCACCCTTAAGTTGTGAGTGGTAAAAGAAATAACCTTTAAAATTGATTGTATTTTACTTTAAGGGCAAGGAGTGTAAGTATTATATTACTTAGTGTTCTCTCTGTAGGCATCCATTGGATTTGGACACACACATAGCATTTCTTGGCCAGAAAGCGTTGGGTATCTCATTAAATGGTTTTATTTTACCTTATAGATACTGTAGATTGTTAATTAACAGTAATTTTCTCAGCTCATTTGTTACTACAAAGCTCTCAGCCAAAATTGTGGATCTCCACTAAGTTGGTATATATTTTGTAAACTAACTTCATACATTCATTCCACAAATATTTATTAACTTTACAACATGGACCTTGCTCTGTCATAAGCAACAAAGATTCCCTGCTGAGGATTTATGCTGTTCTAAAGAAACTTACATTCTAGGCAAGTGGAGCACTGGCATGTTTTTTCTCCTCAGTGTTCACTTTGTGTGTTATTTGACAAATTATCTCAAATTCTTTGTGAAATATGACATCATATAAGTAAATGATATAGACTAGAAGACATTAAGTTATTAAAAGCAGAAAAGAGTAATAAAGAAATAAATGCAATGATGTATAAGTTTATAAAATTATCTAAACTAAAAAACACAAGATTTTATTAAACTGAAATACTATGATTTTCTTGAGTAAATTCATAAATATTAGGAAAAAAGAAGTGTTTAAAATACTTTTAAGCTAAAGTTAAAGATATCTTTTTAGCATTTGAATGTAAAAGGTTAGAAAATAATTTCTTCCAAAACAGGATAGATATTTATATATTTCACCTCAATTATAGATTTTTTAAAAGAATTTCAGAATGAAAAAGGGTCAGATACTCTCATCTTCCCATAGAAACTATTCTAGCAATGAAATCTGTATTAAGACAGAATTGTAAAATGCACAAATAAGATCACGAAGTGGAAAATAGGTCAAAGTACAAAATAAATTGTTTTGAGTGAGGCAGTGAGAAATTTATCTCAATGTAATAATTCTATAGACTTTGTATAACAGATCATAAATTATGAGTAAGTCCTCTCCAGGCATCAGAATATGAGAGGCAGAAATCATCATTACCAATCTGCATTTTCATTTCTTTTATAGAAGTGCAATGGAAATGGCACTTCACTCAACATCTCATTTGACATCCATCCATCCATCCGTTTGTCCATCTGTCCGTCCATCCACTCACCTGTTTCTGTGAAGGGGTTCAGGGAGGGGGAAGAGCATAATAAAATATAGCACACTCCATATATTTTAATAGAAAGCCTCAAGTAGAAATCTATAAAAAAAATCAATGTTTTACATTTCTAAGAAATAGTTGCAATAAATTAAATTGGAAAATTACAAGTACTTTTAAGACATGGGAAGCTGTCCAAGAAAGAGTGAAATGCACTTCAACAAATATTTGTTGAGTACTTAACATGCATTAAGTGTTTGAAAAATACAAGTATGAGTAACAATTATTCCCTATCCTTTAGACACAATGTAAAGGCTAAGTTGGGAGCTGTATAATTCATGCACAATGACATAAAATGTGATCATTAGGTATGAAATATTGTATCATAAGTACAAATTCATACAGCTCTACCTCAAGAATACATAGCCTCTTCTTCTCAGTTTCCATTACTATGATCCTAAACCAAGTCTCCAGAAACTCTTGCTCTAACGACTATGAGTTGCCTCCTAATCAGAGTCATTGTTTCTTTCTTTTCTTTCCTCACATCGCCCTTGACAGTGCAGCCAGAGTTATCTTTTTAGCCAGATCATGTCATATCTCTGTTTTAAAACCTCAAATGATTTCTCATTCATTTTCAATAAAATGTAACATTTTAATCATGGTCTTCAAGGACTCCCATTTCCAGGCTCTACCCATCTCTGGGAACTCATGCTTCATTACTTTCCTTTTTAATGCATGACACTTCAGTCACACTGGCCTTCTTGTTTCTCAAATAAGTCCGTTTTCCGCCCACCCCAAAGGCTTTGCCTTAGTTGAGGTCCCCTTCTGGAAGGCACTTCTCCCAATTGCTGGCACAACTGGCTGCATCTTATTTAAATTTCTGCTTAAAAAATTACTTTTTTAAACAATGCTTTTGTTTGTTGGTTGGTTTTGTTTTTTGGAGGCATGTTCTCACTGTCATCCAGGTTGGAGTGCCACAGCATGATCACAGCTCACTGTAACCTCCAACTCATGGGTCAAGCCATCCTTCTGCCTCGGCCTCCCAAATAGCTGAAACTATAGGTATGGACCACCATGTTTGGTTAATTTCTTACATTTTTTTACAAACTAGGCCTCATTCTGTTTCCCAAGCTGGTCTTGAACTCCTGGCCTCAAGTGATCCCCCTGCTTTGGCCTCCCAAAGTGCTGGGATTATAGTTGTGAACCACTGAACCCACGCCACAAGGCATTTCTTGAAATGTACCATATAATGATCCTTTCTTTTTCTTATGGCTAAAAAAATTATTTTTTCTACTTATTTATATTCTTTCTATTCCTTATGCAAGCTCCATGAAGAAGAGACCATGTCTGTCTTATTCACTGTGGTATCCTCAGAGCCTTACACATGGCAGGGCACATGGCAGGTGTTCCAGACTGCATTTCCAAAAGGTGAACACAGTATTTCTCAACCTAAATCCTGCTCCCCTAAATCCTTGCCATTCTCCCATTAAAAGGTTCATTGATGGATGAATAAAGAAAATGTGGTCCATATGTAAATAGAGTATTATTTAGTCTTAAAAAAGGAGATCCTGCCATTTGTCACAACACGAACTAACCTAGAGGACATCATGTGAAATGAAATAAATCAGACATAGAAAGAAAAATACGGTATGATCTCACTTATATGTGTAATGTTTTAGAGTTGAAAAAAAAAGTCAAATGGTAATTGCCCAGAGCTGGAGGATGGGGGAGTTGGAGAAATGCTGGTCAAAGCACAAAGGTTCCTTTGTGCAGACTGAGTTAAGCTTGGAGCTCTAGTGTACAGCTTGGGAATTATAGTAAATTGCACTGTATTATGTACCTGAAATTGCTAAGAGAGCTGATCTTAAGTGTTATCAACACAGACACACACACACACACACACAAAATGGTAACTATGTGGGGGTAATAGATATAATAAGTTAATTAGCTTAATTGTGATAATGACTCATAACATATACATATATCAAAATATTACCTTGTGCACCTTAAATATATATAATTTTTACTTGTCAAGTATATCTTAACAAAATTGAGGAAAAAAAAGTAAAGTCTAACTCCTCTCCCTTTGAATTTGGATAGCCTTGTGACTCACTAGTCACCAGTGGAATGCAGGGAGAGTGATGGTTGGTTTCTTCAGAGCCTAGGCAATTCAGCTTCCACCTTGCTAGCTATTCATTCTTAATGCTTTTAGCTGCCCTAGGTAGGCATTATGACTCACACTGAGGCTATGATAGCATAGGAAGCCCAAACTATCCATGTGGAGAGACCACAAGCAGACACCTTGGGCTTCATGAGAGGAAAGAGTGTAATGTATACCTATCTTCCAGCTGCTGTCTCTAGCCCCCATCACACCGCAACCACAGGAGACGCACGGAGCAAATACTGCCTTGTTAACCAATCCCTGCTGGAATGTCTGACCCACAGAAACCTTGAGAGATGATAAAATGATTGTTGCTTTACACCAATACAGTGTTTTAACAGGGCACATGGTAGCTCATGGCTGTAATCCCAGAACTTTAGGAGGCAGAAATAGGAGGATCACTTGAGGCCAGGAGTTTGAGAACATCCTGGGCAACACAGTGAGACCCCATCTCTATCTATCTATCTATCTATATATAAATTAGCAAGGTGTGAGGGTGCATGCCTGTAGTACCAGCTACTCTGGAGGCAGGGCAGGAGAAACACATGAGCCTAGGAGTTGGAGGCTGCAGTGAGCTATGATCATGCCATTGTACTCCAGCCTGGGTGACACAGCAAGACCCTGCCTCTTAAAAAAAAAGTTTTAGAGTGATTTGTTATGCAGCAAAAGTTAATGTTAAATAAATACCTGATGAATAAATGAAGGCTGAAATGAACAAACATGTAAGAGCAGAGGCTGAGGGAACAAAGAGGGATAAGGTGAAGGCTTTGCAAGAATACAGGTGAGATGGCTTACTGCAAAAACAGACATAATACACTTTGTTAACTGATACAACTGGATATATAAAGAAACCAAAAGAGTAAAACAGAAGAAAGAACAATTAATCTTGCCTATTCCACTTCAGGAAGACTTCCCATAGCAAGTAACAATAAAGTTGAACCTTGACTGATACGTAAGGGTTTTCTAGGTTGAGAAGAAAAGACATTCCAGCTAGAGAAAACTGCAAGAGTGCAAATGTAGAACACAAGGAGAAATTTTCTCTGATTTTTTTCTCTTCTCCTTTCTTTAAAAATTATTCAAAAGGTAACGACATATGTACTCTTATACTGTATCTTGATTTTGTTAAAACAGTCAATATTCTTACTTCTAGAGTAGGCTTCTTTTTCCCCCACCTTAAAAATATCAGAAGAAAAAAATGCAAAATTAGTCCTTAATGATATTGCACATTTCTACAATTGCATCAGTATTTTTTTTGTTTGAATTTCAAGTGAGTGCAAGGAAATAGAACAGGGATTGGTCGATGGTTAAATGCATGTGGGACTTTTGGGCCTGAGTGAGAAATGCTGTATGACCAAAAGAATGTGTTACGGGTAGTTACTCCCTGCAAATAAAACATTTATACTGGGCAAGGATATGAATTATTTATCCAGTTCTAACAATGAACTGGCTTGAAGTAGATTTTAATCCCTAGCACATTCAGATTCATCAACCTATGGTCCCCTAGCAAAATTGTAACACTGACAAAATATATTTTAAGGTGGCCTTAACTTCTATAATACATAAAAACCAAGTTTGAAATATGGATTTAAGAACTGTATGGTTATCTGCAAAATTTAGTTGATGTAATTTTAGAGATCATGTGTCAGCAATCTGTTTAAAATAATATTTGGGTGGAGTTTAATTAATTAAATGTATTATAAATAATGTGTAATTCAGTTTATTGTTCTAAAAAAGAAAGGTCTGTGCTTACCTTTATTTTCAACCCAGACTTAGTACTCTGAAGGCATCTGAGCAACATGATGAAAACAAGTAATAGTAAAGAAGACATACTAGCAACCAACAAACATGAAAAAATGTTCAACATCACTAATTATCAGAAAAATTCAAATTAAAACCACAAGGAGATACCATCTCACACCAGTCAGAATGGCTATATTACAAAGTGAAGACATAATAGATGTTGGTGAGGGTACACAGAAAAGGGAACACATACACTGTTGGTGGCAATATAAATTATTTCAGTCCTTACGGAAAACAGCATGAAGATTTTTCAAAGAACTAAGAACAGAACTACCATCCCACTCAGCAATCCCACTACTGGGTATCTACCCAATGGAAAAGAAATCATTCTAATGAAAAACCAACTATACTCCTATGTTTATCACAGCACTTTTCCCAAGAGTAAAGTCATGAAATCAACGTAGTTGCCCAGAACAGTGGATTGAATAAAGAAAATATGGTACATATACAGCATGGAATACTATGAAGCCATAAAACAGAATAAAATCATGTCATTTGCAGCCACAAAAGTCCAGATGGAGGCCATTATTCTAAGTATGTTAATGTAGAAACACAGAATCAAATACTGCACATTCTCCCTTATAAAGTGGGAGCTAAACAATGGGTATACACGGACATAAATATGGAAACAACAGGCCTTGGGAACTCCAAAAGTGGGGAGGAAAGCAGAGGGACCAAGATTGAAAAACCATGTTTTCATAGGATACCATGTTCACTATATTTGAGTGATGGGTTCAATAGAAGCCCAAACCCCAGCACTACACAATATGTCCTCGTTAACAAACCTGCACATTTGCCCTCTGAACCTAAAATTAAATAAGTAAAAACAGACATAGATAAATATATAATGAAAATTATAGTAACAACATCAGAAACCTTTTTCTGAGCATCTAGAGAGAAGTCATTATAGTCGATACTTTACACACATTATTTCAACCTTTGCAATCCACTGAGAGTTTTAAAAGGGGGGGTCCCCCAGAATGTGAGAGAAACGGAGCAGGGACAGAGTTGGAAATAAACTGCCCAAAGGAAACCTTGGGTTTCTCTGCCTATCAGGGAAATCAACTTCTTTAACTCATCCCTCACTAAGACAGTGTGCCATACAAATGCCACCCACGAAGCTGACTAACTCTGTTTGCGGATTCCTGGCCTCATTTTCCAGTAAGGAAGCCAAGGCTCAGGAATTATGTAATTTGTCTAACACCCCAAAGGTGGCAAGTGATACAGCCAAGATATGACCCGCATCTTTCTGACTTCCATGCTTTGCCCTTTCCATACGCTAAAATTAAAGCAGCAAATAGAACGTACGTTTAACTTCATCTGACACAGTGAATAATGTGCATAGCAATTAGTATACTGCATGCCGATTAGGCATGAATAATTTATGTAAATAATGACACAAATACCCACACAGAAACTGAAGCTGTCTAGTGGTTAATAGGGGAAGATTTGTAGGTATGTGCTGATGGTGGAGGGTAGGGTATTGGAGAGAGAAAGTGATTATCACACCTTCCCACGAGCCCCATCTCAAACCCAAACTCTAGGATTTCATTGACTCTTCTCCTGATTATCTTCACTCTTAAATCAGCTTAAACTCCTCATAGAGTATGACAGTTATGGACAAAGGACTCCTTTCCTTTTCTTTTCTAGCTGAAAGCATAAGAGAAATGGAGGTATGTGTTGGGGAAGCCAGGTCGGGAAGGAGGCTGTTCCCCACTCTCTAAAACTCTTGCTTATTTAACGTAGGTATATCAATCCTCCCTTTAAGAAAACAGATCTGTCTCTAATGTTTACCTCCTTTGAAGAAGAGGAATGGTTTTCTATCTGGGGAAGAACTCAAGCCAGGTTTTCTTATTTTCATGATTCTACGTGAACTTTGCCACTGACACAACTGAAATAAAGGAATAAATACCCAGTTTTGCTTCTTGCCTGTGCAATCCTTCCTATTTAGACAGCTCCCTACACTTTTGCTTTGCTGCATTTTACATCCCTTCCTTTGAGATTTCTGCCCTCATGGAGCTGCTCTACTGCTTCCCAGGACTGAGACAGCATCTCTTCTCTGTGCTTCTTACTGGTTTAAAAGACCATTTGGCAACAGCCTCTATAAACACCTTCATTAGAGGCAGGCTGGCAATGTCCAGTATGCTCTGCTGGTCCGAATTTACATGTGTTGGCTTGGAGGTAATTACCAAGGGTGCCCTCTTTCCCTTCTAAAATGTCCCAGTTTGTAGAATAACTTCCATGGTCACCTTAATTGTGTAGTCTATTCCACTGTAATTGATGATTTAGTTACCCACATTCTAAACAGACTGGGCTTTTTGATGGCTTCTTGATGTTTCTTATTCATCTATGTATTCCCAGAGCTGGACGTAATACCCAGTGAGAAAATAATGATATGATAAATTAGTAAATAACATGGAGTACCTTCCTTCCAGGCAAGAGGCAGGGACATCAATCTATCTGTTTCCTAAAAGTGATGGCATCCCACATATGAAATAAAATTCTTCCAGTGCTTCAAAGTTCAACAGTTAGAGATTAATTTAAAGTAAGATACAGGAGTAAAAGACTCACTGAGATCTCAGCTATGTATCTGAGGGTAGATTCACTGAAATTCACTAAGCTTCCACACCTACCTGAGTGTTGCGACGGAACAACTGTTTTGATGGGAAGACCATGGATGAAGCAGAAGATTAAAATAGAGTCAGGCTTTTTCGATGAAGGGGGCAGTAGAAGGCTGAGAAAGATGGGAGCAGCATTTTGAACAGTATGATGAAAAATAGATTCCACTGTGAGGAGAGGAGCCAGGTAATGTAAAGGAAGTGGGAAGAGATGGAGACAGGAACTGTTTGGCAAAGGAATCCCTGTTCTTCATCGAAAAGCTTGAGCCAAGGGGAAGTGCCATCTAAAACAGATTTTTTGGATAGTGACAGAGTTTCTAGACACATCTTTATCAAAGCGAGGCTGTGGCCACTAGGAGTGGCAGTGACAGAAATGATAAGTAGTCTTGGCTCTGAATCATCCTCATTATTCACAAAAGTTTAGATTCTGCTTGTAAGTACCATGATCACATCACTCAGTGTCTCAAAAATGGCAAAGGTGACCAGTTAGGAGCATTTCTTGAGCTTTTAAACTCCTATATGGAACTACCTGATCAGGGTGGAGATGAATGTAAAATTGCATGTAACTTTTAAAATTAAGGCATAATTTACATATAGTATAATAAACCATTTTCTGATGCACAGTTCTATGAGTTTTAACAGATGAATGCAGTCATGTCATCTCTCACAATCAAGAGCTACAGCAGGTCCCTCATCTAAAAAATCCCTCTGTGTCCCTGAGAATCAATCTCTCCACCTAATCTCAGCCTCTGGCAAGCAGTGATCACTATTTTCTTTCCCTAAAATTGCTCCTTTTTCAAAAATGTCATATAAATGGAATAATACAGCATATAATTCTTACTACATTTTAATGCCAGCTTTTATCTATATGCAGGAAATACATTAAGATTGGGTAATACCTTTTAAAAACAATGCCTGGGTTATGGCTATTCATAGTTGGAAAAAAAAACTTTATATTTTCTTTCTTTAAAAGGCATTTAAATTTTGATAGTATTAAATGTTGCATAAAACATTTAAAATAATTTTAATGTGTTAATTAGAAGCAATGAGCCATTCTTTTACTTTCTTCTGAACTGAGGTTATTGCAATAAAATATTTACTATTATAAGTAATAGCATTCAAATGAAGGACCCCACTTAAAAAAATAATTAGCTACTATGTTTTAAGTACCACTAAGTGATAGAGATAAGTTAAACAATCTTTAAAATATGCTCACTGGCTCTTTCTCACAAACCATGCCTGTTCACATTCTCAAAGGTCTTTTTCAATTTTAGTTTCCTTAAAAGAGACAAAACATACAATTTTGATTTGTCTTTTTTGGAAACAAGTGGATTTAAGTGAATGAATAAATAGCACAAAAACACTGACTCCTGGTGAAATATTATTGAATACTGAAAAGGCAGGACATTTCTGTTTATTCCAAAATGTTTCTTGCTGCAGGAAGAAAAAAAGCAGAATAACTTTACCCAATATTGGACTGGATAACACCATTATGAAACAAAACCAAACAAAAAGCTGAAATAAGAAAAAGGAAAACCTTTACTCAATACTGAAAGCCTGTACTTTTGAAGTTTAGAATAGTTTAGCACCAGGACCAGGTGACTTAACCTGACACTTACTTAATAAATCAATCACTAAATCACTAAATGAGATTGCAACACAGTCCTCTCTACTCACAACTTGTGTGTACAAATTTCAGAGGCAAGCTGTACACCTTGTATCATTTAATGACATCAACCCTTCCTAGAAAATTGTATCCACTACAATGGCTCAGCTACCATCTCCAATCTCATGACATGTAAATCTCTATTCTATAGCCTGAGTCTTTCTCCTAAGTTCCAGATGCAGTCAACCTTTGTATGCATGGATATATCCAGTTGGTTTTTCAATAGGTACTTCAAACTCAACCAATCTCAAACTGAACAAATCCTATTTGCCCTCATTTCTGCCATTTCTATAAGGTTCCCTATTACACTGAAAAGGTCTGCCATGTTCCCAGAATCCTAACCTGGAAATCTAGGATTTATCCTTGACTCCTGTCCTCTTCAAATCATGCATCTAATCAACAGGTCTTGATGTAACATTTTCTCAAACTCCTCAAGGCTTCTCTTCATTCCCACTGCCATTTCTTTAGTTCAGGCTGAACACTGTTTTGCTCAGATTGGTGGACTGCTACTAACAAGGGATCTTGCCTTCAGTCCTGATACCACTTCAACCCATCTGCTGGTACCAGTGGTCCTTTTTTTCTTTTGTTTTTTGAGACAAATTCTTACTCTGTCGCCCAGGCTGGAGTGCAGTGGCAAGATCTCAGTTCACTGCAACCTCCACCTCCTGGGTTCAAGCAATTCTCATGCCTCAGTCTCCCTAGTAGCTGTGATTACAGACATGTGCCACCATGCCCAGATAATTTCTGTATTTTTAGAAGAGATGGGTTTTCACCAAGTTGCACAGGCTGGTTTCAAACTCCTGGCCTCAAGTGATCCACCTGCCTTGGCCTCCCAAAGTGCTGGGATTACCAGCATGAATCACCGCACCCTGCTGGTCCTCTTTCTGTACCTCTTCTACTTTTATTTTATTTTGTTGCCTTCCAGTGCTTGTGGAACAAAGCCGAAACTCCTTAATTTGGTGTACACTGTCACTGACAATAAGACCCCTGCTTACCTCTACTGCCCAATTCTCTCTGCACACTCCCCACTATGGCACCTTATAATGGAGGTCCACTGAACAATCAGTTACTCAAGTACCTGCTATGCTCTGAATATATCCCTCCAAAATTTCATGGTGAAAGCTCATGCTCACTGAGATGGTATTAAGAAGGTAGGGGGCTTTGGAAAAGGATTAAGGAATAGGGGCATAATATCAGTGCCCTTATCAAAGAGGTTAAATGGAGCTGCCTCACCCCTTCTACCATGTGAGGATGTAGCAACAAGGCCCCATCTATGCAGCAGAGAGTAAGCCCTCACTAGACTGGTGCCTTGATCTTAGTCTTCCCAGACTCCAGAACTGTGAGCAACAAACTTCTGTTATTTATAAATTATCCAGTCTAGTATTTTATTATAGCAGCCTGAATGAACCAAGGCAGTACCCAAGCCATGACTGGCCTCTGTGCCTTTGCACATGCTGTTCCTTCTGCCTAGAACACTTCTCCGGCGAAAATCCAGGTCATCTTTCAAGTAGTGCTGCAGACATCGCTTTATCCAGAAAACTTGTCCTGATCCCTAATTTGAAGATACAGCCTTCCCAGGTGATCCCTGAACATCTTGTACTTTGCCAATTGAGTTTTATTGTACCTGCCCTGTTACCTTTCTGTATACCCTGAAAAGTTACAAACAATGGCATAGATGTTATCTGATAAATAACAAATACCTCGTGCCTAGCATATAGTTAGGTATTTAAGGTTTTTTCCAAATGTGAATTTAACTGTGAGAGCCCAGGAATCACTTTTTTCAGGATAAGCCTTTGTTATATATTCAGAGCAGCTTTTTGAAGACCTATTGGGCAGTAATCCATTTACTACCCTAGCTTGAAATGATCTCTGTACTTGAAAGAAACAACTCTAATTTCTTCAAAACAATTCTGTAATTTAGATGCCTCACTGACCTATATCCACATTATCATGGCTGATTCATAATTGCAAAGCTGTTATTGTGCTGATATAAAAATTTACAAACCAGGTACATTATGATTATTCAAATATATTATATGATTTACATAGCAGGCACATTTATCAGTTTATCCAATTCTTTAAAAAAGTATTTAAACCTTTGATTGTTTTCTGATTTAGACCTTGAATGATACATATATAGAATATTGACTTAATCAAAATGTATTGCCAGTGGCCCCTGTGTTAGGCCAAAGAAAGCTTTCATCGTAAGTTTCCTATCTGACAAGCCAAAATTAACCTACTGAAAAAAAAAGAAACTAAAAAAAAAAAAAATTTCAAATTTTGTCAAAAATATCCCATCAAAAATTTTGTCTTCTATTCTTGAATGCACCAATGAATTCATTTGTCCTTCAAATAAGATTGAATCTGCATTTTTAAAGTTGTAACAGTTCATGATCTAACAACCACAATAAATCTACCATTTAACGTGTTTTTCTGAGACCAAGTCAAGAGGGATAGATATGGGGCTTTCGTTGCCAAGTGATGACTGCAGCTGCTCTGATTTCCCATGAACTTGGAGAAGGTTCAAGTCTGCAACTTGTTCAATAATTGCTTCTAGCAGGCTTCTCCCTAAGCATCAAGGCCCTGGCTCATCAGTGTTTTCTGCTGTCCAAAAAGATAAAAACAAAATTCAAACCACAGATCTAGGGAGGATTGGAACACTATGGACCCTCTTTTAAATATGTTCGCTCTTTCTAAGGATATCTTCATATACGAAAGCTTATGATCTATAGGGGAAATGTTAGAAATATATCATACAAAGCAGAGTGTCAGCAGGTTTGAAAGGGACAGAGAACTACCTTTTATTACCATGAGACACTGCCGGGTTAGCAATTATTTTCCTCTCTCTCCTTAAAAACACATTCCTAATTTTTTTATTGGGCTCATTCCCATCCAGAAAAAAGAAATCTATATTTTCCAGTTTTTCCTGCAGCTAAGTGTGGCCAGGGAATGAATTTCTGATTAGTATGGCATAAGGAAGAGTATTGTATGCGACTTCTGGGAAGACTCTTACAGGGAAGGAAGTGTATTCTTATTTCTATCTTCCTCCTTGCTGTTGCCTGGGATGTCGCTGGGAGGCTGGCTCCTAAACAGCAGTTTTGGTTCATGAGTTGAGGGTGATAGGGCAGCAAGACAGCAGGGCCTGCATCTCTGCTGAATGGAGGGTGTAGTCAGCCTTGATTGTCAGCCTTCACAGTGACCAATCAACCAATGAATGGCCAACCAACAAACAAAACATTTTTCAGCCACTTTCACTTTCAAATTTTATTTATAACATGATCTTATTCTTATAGATCAGTATATGTATATGTACAAATATCAGGCCAAATCCTTATTTTACAGTGACTATGTCAGGAAGGAAATATAATCTCTGTATTATGGAAGTGGAAATGGAGTTTCAGAGGTATTACATAGCTGATCTAATGACACTAAAGTTTTGTGTTCAAAAATCTTTGAACACAAAAGTGTCAGCAGTTCTAAAGAAAGAGTTAACTTCCAGCATAAAGTTAAATAGTTTGTGCTACAAATCTATGTTTGTATTAAGAACAGGTTAAAGTATTAAGCGGCTAAATCAGAAATTCCAGGTTAGATTCTAGAACTTATATATTTTCTCCAGCACCATCACTATACAATATGGGGATAAATCTCTCCTTATGTATCTCTAGCTAAGTTTCTTAATCCTTTTATCCCCTTTATAAATTAAGATTAAAAGCCTCTACCTACTATATTTACTACTGTGAGTATAAGTTGATTTAGTGTTGCACAAACCATTGATGTCCATGGGAAATAATCCCTGTTTAAGTCATGTATATTATTGAATCAATTAAAAAATTTGTGAACACAAAAATGTCAGCAGTTTCATATGAAGAGTTAACTTTCAGCAAAGCCAAAATTAACCAGTTTGTGCTACAAGCCTGTAGTTGTTTAAACTAGTTTACAAAATCATACTCCAAATCACTAATTAACCTCCTGTTCCACAAATCTATTCTGTGCAGCCTAGCATTTGGTTGGATTGTGTCGAACCACTCAGTTCACAATTTTATCTTGTTGTCTTGCTGTGACTGCCTTTTAATGAAGGTATCTTTGGTTAAATACTGGAGGAACTGCAGATTGTGCTGTTGTAACCAACTAGTCTAAATACCTTTGGGCCTATAATCTAAAAGCTGTTCAACCTGGTCATGTGCAATCTGACACTGTGATTTTAGAAAAGCAAATCCACATTTCTTGGCCTAAGGTTTTATTGTTTGTTTGTTTTCTTTCATTTCCAAAGTAATAATTTGGACTCTATGACTTCAATGACTGAGACCACCTCAAAGATTCTGGGCTCCCTGTACAAAATGTGGCACTGATAAAGCTTAGTGGTTATGTCCTAGAGTCAAACAGAATGGCTCCTGATCCTGGCTATGTGACTTCCGGCAAATTAATTCCATCAGATTTCTGTTTTCTCATTAGCTGCAGAAATATTTAAAGGTGACAATTCACGTATGACCACAAACCTGATTACCTAAAATAACATAAATTTGTTCTCTTACAGTTCTGGAAGTCAGAAGTCCAGTATAGGTCTCACTGGGCTAAAATCAAGATTCAGAAGTGCTGTGTTCCTTCTGAATCTGGAATCATTTTGTGATCATTCAAGTTGCTGGTCGAATTCGGCCTCTTGGGGTCAAGGAACTTCGGTCTCTATTTCCTTTCCTGCTGGCCCCTTTCCCCATCTTCAAAGCCAGCAATGATCATTAGGGTCTCTTTCAGGCTTCAGGTCTGTCCTACCTCTTCGGTGATTATCACAGCTCTCTGACCAATCCTTCTGCCTTCCTCTTCCTCTCTTAAGGGCTCAGGTGATTACTTTGGGCCTACCCAGATACTCCAGGACAATCTCCTTATTTTAAAGTCAACTGATATGATTTTAGTTCCATCTTTAATTCTACCTTCAAATTTAATTACCTTTTGCCATGTAATATAACATAGTAACAGGTTTCCAGGACAAGGAGAGGGATGCTTTGGGGCCAATTATTCTGCTTATCATAAGCTCTGAGCATAATTCCTGGCAATAAATAAACAATTGTAGTAATAAACAAATAAACAGTAAATTTATAATAGATAAGCATTAGTAATAGCCGAAACCTATGCTTATTTTTCTGGCAGGTGTTTACCTAAGTACTTTATTAATATTAATGTACTTCATCCACATAACAATTCTTGACATTAGGCACGAACTACTACCATTCCCACTAACAAATAAGGGAATGAGGCACAGAAAGATTAGGTTACAGCATTGAGCATGTAAAGGAAAAAATGAAGATTTGAATTCAGGTTGTCTAGCTCCAGAATTTGTGCTTTTCACTAAGCCCATCCTGCTTCTTCATCTCAATGTTATAATTAAACCTTGAAACCAGGGAAGCCTTTGCTTAAACTAAGTAGTGTTATATTATTTGAGTACAAAATTACAGCAATATTTATATTTTTTTGGCATGTGCTGTCATATTATCACCTTCTCTTCTTTGTCCTGGGATGTGGGCCTGCATGTGGGACTAACATTCCTTCATCATTCTGGTTGAGTCTTCCCAGGGATTCAGGAAGAAAATTCTTGTTAAAAGAAAGTATTCTATGTTGGAAGAACTTAGATATATTTTCTATGTTTTGATTTCAAAAAACTGAATACTCTTAGAAAGGTATTAAAGAACAAAAATACTACTATTTTAGTTCTTAAAAATCTCACATGCTACTGAAATGCTATTTTGTTTTATTTTATATTTAAAACCTACTTTGACATCAATGTGAAAAGTGAGAGGAAAATAAATGACCACCTTTCTGGACATCAGAATACCTTTCATGCTCCTGCACGTTCATATCCCCCTTCTTCCAGAAAGAGCGTGCCCTTGGGGAGGCTCTGGGTTTACAATCCAAGCTGACCAAACTGCCCACCTGCACCTGAACCAACTTCTTCATTGGATTCTTTGAAAAATCCGGAGCAGAAGCTGAAAAGCAAGAAAGGAGAGGAGAAGTGGAATCATTTAAAAAATTTCATGTCCATTTCAAAGGTCCGTTTTAAAAGTCTGCTTTACATTCAGGGTGTCAGTGCTTGATTTACCTGACTTACTGTGTGCCACACACAGGATAATTCATGCTATTATATTTTCTAGCAAGTCTAATTCATGAGATATTTACTTAATACAGAAATTTTTAGTTTATGGTGAAGATTTAAAGTAGCTCAATCATGTGTTTATTAAATGAAAGGAAAACATTCAGTATAGAATGTTTTTAAAAGTTAGTTCCATAAAGACAGGAACAGCGTTGTCTCTCTTGCTAACCTTTAGGACACAGCACTTGGTACAGTACCTGGCACTCAACAAAGCTCAGCAAAGGCTTTGAGAACAGCGGCTAAGCACTGAATTAATATTCTGATACATATGCATGTATCAAGTTCTATGATAAAATGTTCATATTGTTAGGGTGAACTTCCAAACTGGGGAAAAATAATATTATGCACATATTATTTTAAATGCTATATTACATGAAATATAGTAATGGGTAGAAAATATTACAGTTGCTAATAATTCATGGGATATTAATCCTGAAACAACACCTGAATATTTAAGATACATAATACTGTATCATTTGAATAAAATAATACGTTAATTAAAAAAAAATCACTCTTCCTTTTACTGCAAATGTGAAAAATGTTAAAAACCTGGCACATTTCCCAAATAGCTAATGCATTGTCAAATGGCAAATCTCAGTGAATATAATTTATTTGATTAGTGGAGATCTTAGAGTGAATCATATTATGTAACTATGTATGTGATTGTGGTAAAGAAAACATGGTATCCAGAGGTTGTTGGCCTTAAAATTAAGATCCTGGCCTGGCACGGTGGCTCATGCCTGTAATCCCAGCACTTTGGGAGGCTGAGGCGGGTGGATCACAAGGTCAAGAGATCGAGATCATCCTGGCCAACATAGTGAAACTCTGTCTTTACTAAAAGTATATTTAAAAAAAAATTAGCTGGGTGTGGTGGTGCATGCCTGTAGTTCCAGCTACTTGAGAGGCTGGGGCAGGAGAATCACCTGAACCCAGGAGGCGGAGGTTGCAGTGAGCCGAGATCATGCCACTGCATTCTAGCCTGGCGACAGAGCGAAACCCTGTCTCAAAAATACAAAAACAAACAAACAAACATTAAGATCCTAAAAGAGTGATTTTTGTTAAAACAAAAACCTTGTTTATATTTGAATACAATCTTTTGTTTACACATCTCGTATTTTTTCATACACAACAATCCCACACAGCACATTGAGTAGATATATATCCATTTTAAAGATGGATAAAGTATGGCTCATCAGGTTAATTTATTATAACAGAATTGCGGTCTGTCAAGTTAAGACTTACATGCAAACCCCACCCTCTTTTTGTCATAATATGCTACTTCTCTGTCATGGATAACAGCAGCCAGATTTCATCTGACCATCCATCCAGGCATCAGTCCTCCTGGTACAGATGATGCATTTCTAACTCCAGGCACCAGAGATGAGAGAGCTACTTCCCATTAAAGCAGGGTTTCTCACCCTTGACATATAACATTTTGGCCTGGATAATTATTTGTTGGGAGAAGTTATTTTGTGCACTGTGGGATATTTAGCAGCCTCTCTGTCCTTCGCCCACAAGATGCTAATATCACACACCAGTCCTCTACCTCCCCACACCAACCAAAAATATCTCCAAACATTTCTAAATTTCCCTCAGGGTAAAATTGTCCCTGGTTGAGAAACACTGACTTAAATCATGCAGGACCTTATAACTTGCTGACCTCATGGATTGCTTCAGGAACAAGTATCAATCCAAATCAGGCTATATGGGGCCAATGACATGCAGCACTTTGACTTCTCATCGAGCAGGCAAGACAGCCATCTTTCTTCCACTGGAATGACTGTGGTAATACATTTGTTTTGTTGCGAAACATCATATAGAGCCTGATAATGGTGATGATATTTGAACGTTGGACCAAACTATGCTGAAATCTAAATTCTCTATTTTAATAAGATAGACTGATGAGCAAGCCCTCCGGTTCCTCCTTCCTTCCTCCCTCCTTTCCTTCCATTCATTTATGCTATGCTACACTATGCCATGGCATTTTGGTTAGATTTTCAATCATTTGCAATGTAAATGTTCTTCTGGACAATTGCTTTAAACATAATAAAACATTTTCCTTTTCTCCTATACCTAAAACGAGAGGAAGATCAACTACAATTTCAAGCAGTGGAGGTTTGGATAATGAAAGCCTCAATATGTCCAATGTGTCATGCTTCTAGCACAGCCACTAAAGATAAAAGTAACTCCTTTTGAATCAAACATGATTGATTCAAATTTTGGTATTTGCTATTATGGACTGGGAACAGAGAACACCAAAATCACTTATTCTCTTAAAAGGCTTTGCTTAGTTGGTAATATTGGAGGTGGATAAGAATATCTTAGGCCAATGCTTCCTTCCTACTGTTGATTTACTTAACCCTTGGTCCCTAATTCTGGCCATAATCGCCATTTTTCCTTAGAAAGTGTTAAAAGGTATGCCATGATTAGAAACTGAATGATCATGTTGTAATATTGTAGATATTATTAGATGTAGGAACCTAATACGAAAAGTAAATATTACTGCTACTAGAAACAATGAAGGATTTAAGAAAAAAACATTAAGAGATGAACAGAGAAAGTCAGTCTTACCAACAACTTTGAGCTCAGCACTGGAATAGACGAGCCCATGTTTGTTTTCTGCTATGCACTGGAACATGCCAGAATCAGTCACACTTAGGTTTGATATTGTAAGGGCACCATTTTCTATTTGTATTCTCTCCTAGATGATAACAAAAATGTTTTGCATATAAACAAATGTAACATTTTAGAATAAAAGTGAACTGACTATCATTTCACTCATACACAAACTTCCTGCATTTTTCTGAGAATATTAGACAGGCTGGCCTGAAATTTTACTTTTCCCTTATTTTAAATGTGAAAGACTAATTTACATAATAGCTACATATTAGAAATATGAATTAATATCCTTCAGTCCAAAAGTAGATTACAATACAGATAACAAAGCAAGAGGTAAAATATGCAACCATTTCACTTTTTCCTACAGTTAAATTTTCTTAAAAATGAACCATGACTTTAAAAAATGTACCATGAGGTTGATTTTTATCCCGTCAGTTGGAAATGTTTTCACTAAGTTTTTTTCAAATCATGCAAGTTAAAAATACTATAAAATCTGTGGACTAGAAAGGTTTCTGGGAAACACATATATTTACCAGAGTTTCTAGGTAATATGAAAGGTTAGGTATAGAAATTGAAGAAACATAATTGACTTAGTATACAACAAAAAGCGCAAAAATTACATGGCTTGAGAAGGAGAGTGATGGAGAAAATAAGTGCTTAGGTAACAAGGTAACCAAGTAATAGACACATTCATTCTCCAAAGGCCATACGGAGTTGTCAAACAGGAAAAGGAAATTACATCCTAAATTTGATTAAAGTAAGGCCTCCTCTAATTTCAATACCAAAAAACAGTAGATTATTTTACAGACTAAATTCACACCATGACTTCTTCCCAGTGAAATGCGATGCTGAAAAGCTCTTCTCACTGGCAGAATGGGTACTTGATTTGATATTTTTTCCTCCTGTACCACTGCTTAGAAGCAATGAAAAGTGTGCAAACTCAACAGTTTATTTTGGTACTGGGTACTAAAGAAAGCATTTACTGAACAGAAAGTGAGGAAAGGGTGGATTTACCAGGCATCTAAATCTATTTTAGATCCATGTTCCTTTACCTCTAGCACTAGGGCTGCTCCATTTTTCAGCCATCGGTAGGAGGGCTTGGGCTTGCCACTCGCCCTGCATTCCCAATAAAGATTGTCCTCCACGGCTATTTCCACATCCTTTATGAGTTGAACCCAATGCGGCTTTGCTTCAGTGAAAGAAAAAGAAGGCGAAGAAAAGAAATTTAAAACACCCAGCAAATAAAATATATTTATTATTTTATTATCTTATCTGGATTAATACAAATGAACATGACTGTGAGTAAGAGATTAAAGTGAGAACAGAGGCTAGAATTATATTTAGCTCACTAAGTATCTACTCACTGGATATATGAAACGTTTCTACATTTGAGGATGAATGTTGCAATCTGTTGTTTCCTAAGGCAAATTAATTATGCTTTCTCTATTTTCAAAATTCTGAGCACTTTATTATATTCTTTAGATATCTATTAGTACACAGTAACACAGGTACAGAAACCGATTTTGTTTTCCAAGTGTATTTTTGATTCATGAGATCACAACTGATGATAACTTAATAAGTGAATGACAGCACACATTGCTCTTAATTATGAACTAAAAATTAACATTCATAGAAGAGAAACGTCTATAGCTGACAAAAAGATATTTTCTACAAGTTAGAAATAACTTAATTAAATACAAATCAGTGAGCATCTTAGGAACTTCTGAGTGAATTAAAATCAAAGCAGAAAAAGATGGATAAGTTGGTTCAACTTGAATCATGTGATTTTTTGCCAGAAAAAAGAAGTAACTGATGCAACTTTAAATTATGTATGCAAATCAGTTCGATCAAGTGGATTTATCATTTTCAACTTATGCTTTAATGCTTTAGAGGGTATTTGGAAAATTCTTTTTACAGATGAAAGCATTGTACCACTTACAATGAAAGTCACTTACTATACCACAGTATATCCAGCCAAGTCTCAGCTTGTGTTTTAAATGCAAAACTGGGAGGTGAGACGTCTTACTGGTTTCACATTGCATTATGCATGTGATGTGTACTGTGGGATTCACATTTGCATCCTCCATATGGAGAAACAGTTTATCTATTTCTATTTAATTGCAACCATGGGAAGATTTGTCTTTCCATTTCTAGCTCATAAAATTGCATTTTTATAAATGAAATTGAAATTAAAATTGGCTATTTAGCTTTTATAGAAAATGTACAGGTCTAAGTTTTATTTTTGTGTGTGTGTATGTATGTATATGTGTGTGTGTATATACACACACACACACACACACTACTGGGCAAGTAGTATATATATATAATCTGTTGACTAGAAAGATTTCTGGGAAACACATATATTTACCAGAGTTTCTAGGTAGTATGAAAGGTTAGGTATGGAAATTGAAGAAACATAATTGACTTAGTATACCAAAAATGGGCAAAAATTACATGGCTTGAGAAGGAGAGTAGTGTGTGTGTGTGTGTGTGTGTGTGTGTGTGTATATATATACACACACAGACACTATATATACATATGCCATATATATATACACACACACACACATATATATATGCAATATATATACATACTACTTGCCCAGGATGAAGTATAGTTCAGTACTAAATCAATTCTCTCTATATTAAAACATATTTTCTTCTTTTTTCAGGAATGATCAGCCTGAGATAGAACATGACCGTGAATAAACTCACACATCAACCTCTGATCGAGGCCCGAATTTCTAAAAAAAAAAAAAAAAAACCCAAAAGCTTCCCATAGTAATACTCTTCTTCTCCAAATGGGAGGATAATTTGCTGGACTAAAAAATCCCGAAATTATTAACTGCCACATCAATTGTGATTTCTTCTCTTATTCTATCATAAGAGATGCAAATATTCTATAGAGTATTTTTCACATGAAATATTAGAGCAGATAACCAGAGAACTGCATGGCATCTACTTAATATACTAATGTTAAACTGAAATTGTAAGGCAACTTTCATGAAATGCTTTATGCCATTAATTTCTGATTTATTTTTCAGGTATGTATCATATTACCTATACAAGGGACTACAGCAACAGTCTACCTCTTTTACTAAATATAGCAGACACTGTTAGTTTTCTATTGTGCATTCATTTCCTCTCTTCTTTATTCCTAAAATAACCCCAATTTTTCATTCATTGATCCAATCTTCCATCACCTTAAATTGTCTATAGAAAAGTGACATTATTCTCTGTTACAAAGTGAAACTCTTAATTGTCTAGTCCAATTTCTCCTTGCCAGTATTTGGTTTAGGAATGAACATATAGCCAGTGAGGTTTGGGGAGGGGACTTCTAGATGCTTTGGAAAAAGAAAGGATGAATAATAGCTGCTTTGCTAGTCACTGCTGGCAGCGATTTTGTGATCATAATGGAAACTAACATGCAGAAAAAGGAAAACAAAAAATAGACAAGGGCAGAGAAAGAAATCACAAAGAAACTGGGCCATGGCCTGATGATAAGGTAATTAAATGACAATTTGGCTTTGGATTTCCTCATCATATGAAGCATACAACTGCTTATTATTTATACAGGGTTTCTGTTACATAGAACTAAAAACATATTTACTGAAACATTAATACAGTTGGAATATTCTGTGTGTTCCCATAATGGTCACTGGTTATCCTGGATGAGGCAGTGGTTGAGTAGAAAGAAGGAAACAAGCTAGAGTATGAGAAAAGATTACTTGCTTTGTCAAGACCTTAGAGCTGTACAGCCACACGGGTTAAGTACTTCCTCCCTCACCTCCATTTCCTTGGAATCCTAGGAACTCCAAGACTTAGAAACCTGGGTAACTTGTGTGCTATGCATTCCAAACGAATCGTGCAACAAGATGGGAAAGTTACAAAACAGAATGACTCATGCTACTAAACCATGTCTCCATTTTGTTTCTGACAGATCCTAAAATCTTACAATATAATAACAAGTATTAATCCTGCCAGAGGTAATGCACTGGTAGACTCCATACTTTTCAAGTCAGGGGGTCAAAAGACACAGAATTTTAATATTTGCCTTTGCAAACTTTTCTTCTTTGCAACATGCACATATGCTATCCAAGTATGTATTGCAAAATGTTTCAATTTCCAGTTTCTAAAATACATAGAGTATAATGAAATTTGCCTTTTACAAGAGTGGTCAATTCCCAACAGTTTAACAATGTTTCTAATAATTAAACCGCAAATATATATTCACTGAGCTGACTATATACATCTCCATATATTTTACAAGTCCATTTTGTAAAATTATATATTTATTCTAAGTCATGTTTTCAACCAAAAACCTAGTTTTCTTAAAAGAAGAGGTTTGAAAACAAATTCCAAAATAAAAGACAGTCTAATTTTCCTACAGAGAGACTACATAAAAGTAACATTATTATTGTTTCTGTACCCAAATTGAGCAGTACATCAAATAAAAGTGATTACAAATTAAAGGCAACAAACAGAGTACAGATACATATTGGAAGGGATAGAAGAACACTGAAGAACTCAACATGAGGCAGAGTTTGTGTGGTTTGTTCAATACAGTAATTGAAACTTTTCCCAATAGGCAGTTTTTTATTTTTTTCTGTTTAGTAGAGGTAACAAAGAAAGATATAAAACTTGTTTTCTAGAGAAGACAGAAAAGAGATCTCTCTCTAATGTGTTTAAGTGTGTGAGATGTTATTCTTAGGAAAAAAATATAAAATATTTCATCATTGCATGAATCATTTTAAAATGCAAAACAAATGTATTATGTCTCCAACTTCATTACAAAAATTTCCTTATTTTGAATTCCTTCTAGGATAAATGTTTATCATCACTTAACAAAATGTTGAACAAAACGTTTAACCAACAAGTTGAACACTGAGATTCTGCTATGATATCTCACCCTTCAACAACAGCAATATTTTATAGATTAGAAAATAAAAACTAACACTCCAATTTGCCCAAAGTAGATGCTCACCATAGTAAGTGAGACGCCCTCTGGCAACATTTTTTCCTCGTGAATTCTCAGCAATGCATTCATAGGAACCTGCATCTTCCTGTTGGAAGTTGGGGATTTCAAGGACACCATTGAACTTCCTTAATTTAATTTTGCTGGAAAATGGCAGTCCATCACTCCTTCTCCAATTAATCTGAGGTATGGGACTAAGAAGAAAATTGTCAAGTTGTCTGCTTTTGTCTAGAATCCTTTTCAACTTGAGAAAATAAAGTTTTCAAAATTGAACAGAAGGCACAGGGTTTTAAATGCAGAAAACCATGTTCCTTGGTCAATTATATAAACCTGATAAAAAGATTTAACTCTTTAATATTTTAATAAAATAATTTGCATTTTTCTTTAGTCAATTCATTATTTTGAGAAAAAAAGCCTAATACAGATCCACTGTATTAGATTATAGCAAATGAACAAAAAAAAAAACCATCAATTTATTTTATGAAATTAGACAGGCAGAGTAATTTTCTCCAAATCGACTTTAAATATTAAAGTTTCAAACTAAATTTTATACATACATTTCCCCTGCATTTTATTTTTCCTTTGCCTCAAAATGAAAGTAAATTTTAGAAAATAAAAAAAGAAGAGTTTTTCAAAATCCACCCTGATTTCTTATAGCAATCTAATATTTCAGCACATAGGAGTAAATGTTATAAAACTTACTTTCCAAGGGCAAAACATTCCAATTTCACAGTCGAACCTTTAGCTGCTGGAAGAGTTTCTGGAAACTGAACTTCTATTTTAGGTTCATATTCACCCATCACACCTACAAATCCACAATATAAAGTTAATGGTTTCAACATTTCCTTTGGAATTGCCTTTTCTTAAATAAAACTTTCTTTTGCTCCATTTTGAACCAGCTCTTCTAGTGATTTCAATTAAATAAAATTTAGTCTATGCAGCTCAGACTCCTATTTAACAACAATCAAGTTGTTGATGAAACAGATTTTTTTATTTAATGAGTTTCTTAGTGATCCTTTTTAGCCTATAACAAAATATCCAGAGCTTTAAAAAATCTGAACTAACTTGGGACAAACATGCAATATTAATAAACATTTAAGAACTTTGGATTTGCTGATTCCTAGGTTACCACCTACAGAGCAGTTCCAAGAAAATCATGAAGTCTTTTACGTTACACAAAATGGGAGGCTTTGAATTATGTATTCAATTTTGACATTGCTAGTCAAACTGAAAATATAATATATTATTGCTTTCTGAAATTTCCCTAAAGAACAAAAATTATGGCAGGGAATTTACTTAATGGTACCCTAGTAGCATAGATACCAATCTTAAACTTCTTAAATGGCTCCCCAGAGTTAAGAAACAATGACTTAATAAATGGGAAAGGTCAAATTCAATTATAGCTGACTGGAAAAAGTGCTTCAATGCTTTGTGGTCATAGCATTAGGCTGTAGCAGATACGTTTTGTGTAACTGGGTCAACTACCCAGGCTTACAGATCTGCTTCCTCGGCAGCTCATAGATTCCCCTTAAACAGCCATCAAGGTGTTGATGAAACAGATTTCTTTTCTTTAATGGTTTTTTAGTGATGCTTTTTAGCCTATAACAAAATATCCAGAGCTTTAAAAACCTCAAGCTGGCAAAGGTCAGGACAGGTGACTTCATGGGAGTGCAACCTGAGCCCCAGGTTCGGAAAGGTCTCATGCTTGGTTTGACACTTTACCATTACTGTCTTAAAATTCTTAATACTTTCTGAACAATGGGATGCTTATTTTTATTTTGCACTGGTCCCTGCAAATCAAGAAGCTTGTCCTGGGTAAGAATTATGCATAAGGACCTATGATTTATCAAATCATTTTTGTCATTGTACTCATAGTCTTTGTGACAAAACACATGAAGTGACAGTTCTTCTAGATGTACTTTTTACATTTTCCCAGTTGTTTCTGTTTGCAGCCTCAGCACCAGTTGCTCTCAGAATTGCACTTGGAGAAGTTTCATTACCATCAGAACGTAGCACCAAAGGGGTTGGAGAGCCCAGCACTCGGGCATTGGTCACCATACTTGTCACCACACACGTGTAATTTCCCACATCAGATGGCTCCACCTTAGATATGTAGAGGTGCCCTGTCTCCTGAGAGACAAATCTCCGACTATCTTCTTCAACAAACGATGGGTATTCATTGAAGATCCAAGCATATGATAGTTCTAATAAAATTGTTGAAGAGAGAAAGAAATTCCATTATTAAGGACAGTTTTCAATTGTGCCCTTAATATAGTTATACAAACATCATTTTTACTTCCAAGTAGTGCTGAGTGTTTTTGTTGCAGGCCATGAAGAGAAGCAGTTATGTGAAATATCTCTCCATTTATTCTTAATTATTATGGAGGACCCCGTTGATTAGCATCCAGGTGGGAACGATATTATTACTGTCATCAAATCTCTGCTTCAGACACTTCTGACAAGCTTCTCTGGTCTTGCTCAGTTTTAATTTGTATCTCCATCCTGCCTGTATCATGATATTTCAAAATTAACAATCTAATCATGTCAATTCCTGACATCAAACTTTGCGAAGTTCTTTAACCTTTCGGGTATAATGCAAAATTGCTTAACCTGAATATGAGGCCCTTCCTGGTTAAGGTCCTGCTCCAAACCTTAGCCTCTGAGAAGCCCCATGCTTTCCTTTGTCCCTTAGTCTTTTGCACATGCTGCTTCGGAGGCCTACAACTCTTGTTGTCTCTGTTCTGTCTTTGGCTTTCTCCACTTTCAGCATCGACCCCATTCTTTGAGATAACCTTCAAATGGTTTTCAAAGCTTGGTTCCAACATCAGGGATCACCTCCTCAGTGAACTTTTCCTTAATCCTCCTACTCTGGGTTGATGGTCCTATACAGAGCAATTCTAAGCTTATTTCAACTAAAACACTTAGCAGTGTGTAACATTCTACTTACTTGTCTGTCCTCCTACCACTTGTTAGGTGATGCTAGTTTTTATTTCACCTCCCCTTCCCCCTCCTCCAAATTAGCGAAATGAAACACCCAAAGGAATTTAGAAGGTCCTCAATAAAGATTCATTGAGTTAGTTAAGGATACAATTATTCTACCGACTAATGTCTATGTAAAGTACATTATGAGAGTTTTCTTGAACTTTATGGCCAAGGTGAATCAGCTTTCTGCAAAGGAACCATTGTTCTTCTCTTTTGTGATAATGAGGGCTAGATAATAACACACTGCTTTGTTCTGGAAGCCCAGAGTGTTCAGCGCCAAGCTGGGATTTAAGCAGAGTTATTGTGGTTGGCTTCCTTCTTTCCTGACCCCTATTTTCTCTTAGTTGCATTACCTCTATTTTATTGATTCATTACTGTAGTGATTTTCCAAAAGAGATTTTACAAAATAACTTTTGGAAAACATATGAAATCAAAATAAATTTAAAGAATAACAAGTTCAAATATATTTAAGACATAATTCTAATGGTGAAGGGTCTTTCCTTTCGGTAAAGGGAACAGTAAATCAATATCCAAATAACAATGAGATAAGGAGAATGGTTAGATGAGATCTCCCATGAGTTTCATAGGAAGACACGTGCCATTCTTTCACGGCTGAAGAACAGGCTTAAAGGACAGGAGAACACCCCAACAATCAGGGATAAAACCACTCCAAGTAGAGTGAAGAACATGGGAAAAGGTCACCAGAGAAGAGAACATGCTAAGGACCTGGAAGAAATAAAGATGATGATGGATTCCCATTTGCAATGCAAATGCAAATGTTTGATGTTTCCAGAAATTAGCAAGCCAACTGCAAATTATATAGACATCCAAAAACATTGATTTTAACCTCAAACTGATCTTTAAATCATGCTGTCATATTGGTATAATGTTTCATGAAATTCCAGTCAGTCATGTGGTGAGTTATGAGCTCTAAAATCACTTATTGGGTTGCATGAAACAAATGCATCTCAAACATTAATTCCATGGTTAGTCGTCTCATGCCTATCCTGATGGTGCTTTTCTCTTGCATTAGTACTGAATAAACTATAGAGAAAAGTAATACCAGCAAGGTACTTAAAACTGGCAGCTCTTGTAGCAAGAGCCCTTCAGGGTCTTCCTGCTGCTCTTAAGCATCCAGTTCCACCCCACATGTCCCGACTCCTGCAACCTCACTTTGCAGTTAAAGAGGCAAAGCAATCTTTCTCTGCTTTCCAAAGCGTTCTACACATGAAACTAACAACGCTGTCCTTCTCCCTTTTATCCAGCCAGATATCCACTGCTCTCCAGTATGGTAGGCCTTAGCAGGGCATTAGGAACAAAAAGTCAATCTTATTAACCCAGTTTATATTAAAAAAAGAATGGCCTGTAAAAACTCTGATTCAGAGTCAGAAAACCTAAAATCTGGTAAATTCATGCAAGATAATATTATACAGTAATGAGAATGTATGAACAATAACTCAATGTAACACTTGGAATAAATATCACAAATACAATTCTGATTGAAAATGTTCAACTCAAAATATTTGCATAACTTCCTTTATAATGTTTATTTTAATTCTAATGTTAATATTATTGATACTTAAAACATTATTATATTGTTATAGAGATATTATGGTGGCTTTTCCTATATGACATAGTAACTGACTGACATAGGAGAAATAAGGATACATACAGTAACTGAATGATATAGCAGAAGGAAGGAAGCCAAAATTATTAAAATTATTTCAAGGCTGCTCCCAAAATGAGCATGAAGTGGACATGTACAAATCAAAGTACAGGTTTCACTTCAAGAGACCCTACAGCACAGAACACAGTTGATTGCTGGCCTCTACCTGCTACTCCAGGAGCACTGTGGCCACATACCTCCCTGCACTGCTCCTAGTACTGAATTAGATGGGGGTACTAATGCTGGCTCATTTCTGCCCCATGAAGGATTTCTCTAATGGGCAACTTTGGCTCAGCAATTCCCCATTTTTACAGTCACAGCATCCTCAGAACTGTGCTGCAGTCTGACATTCTTCCTAAGCAAGTTTTCCTCCCTGCTCTTTGTTCACTGACATGGGACCTGAATAGCAGTCTGAGGCTCTCTGCCTATTTCTGCTCCTTCCCCTTTTTTCTTTTATAGATACTTTTCTAGTATTTTTTTTTTGTAAGTCTGATCCTTTAGTTTCATCTTGGTGTGTGTGTCTCAGGGAATCTGAACGTGGCATTGCCGTAATTGAGTAACAGACTCTCCTCTGTATTTAAAATTGCTCCTCCCATTGGATTCTGAGAGAATGTCCATTTTCATTGATTTTCTTTCCTAGGGATAACTGTCCTCCCTGGTTTCCATTGAGATAATCCCCTCACTTCACTCCCACTCTTCAA
This sequence comes from Aotus nancymaae, assembly GCF_030222135.1. Taxonomy (NCBI): domain Eukaryota; kingdom Metazoa; phylum Chordata; class Mammalia; order Primates; family Aotidae; genus Aotus; species Aotus nancymaae. The sequence continues at coordinate 8,309,026 of NW_026988460.1, forward strand.
ATATGCAAACTGACTCCTGGTTAATTCTTGGTCCCTGTCCCCCAGACAAGTGAAGGCAAGACAGCATCCCAGAGAAAAACAGTGTGAGGCTACTCTGAGAACCCCACTGAAGGAAGAAGAAAAAATTCACCATTTATAGATTTCAGCACCAAAGAAGAAAACATTTCACCATCTCCATGGGCCAAACTGCTGGGCAGCCCTAAACCTTCATATAAAATTTGAAAACAAATGGAGAGAAGCTTCTGGTTTGTACAAGTTAGGATTTCTGCATTCTTTGTTTAGGAATTAGTGTAATCAGGCAAATTCGGAGGTCTATTTCAGAGTGGTATGTTAATATCCCTTGAATTACACTGGGCTTACATTCTTGTACAACAACTCAATGCAAAATTTCAATGGTCCTCATAAAACTGTCCAGAAAATAAACATTCTGTATACTTAATAATATTGAAAGCCACTTTAAAAAAGTTTTTTTATAAACACTCCCTTTCACTTTGTACCTCAACAGCATAGTATGCTTAATTTTATATTAAAAGCACAATAATATGGTCTACCTATTGAAATACTATGTAACTGAATAATACAATGATCTTCCTCCACCAATTCTCCCAAACACAACCCCAGAAAATCAAAATGTACATATATATCATTCTCATTGAAAATCAAGAGTAAAGATCCTTGATGAACAACAAAGAAAAACTAACTCTAAAGTTTTGAGCTTGGATAAAGAGAAGAAACAGGAAAAGTAGGAGGAGCGACTCTGGGGCTGGAAAAACATATAGTAAGAATAGACTTTGAGACTCAGACAGAGGATCTAGACACAAATGTTCAATGAGTGGCTAGGTGATTCAAATGTAAGTTTAAGGGAGATTTTGGGCCTAACACTGGTGTGGTAGGCAGAATAACTGTCTCCAGAAGAAGTCAACATTTGAATCCCTGAAACCTGAAAATATGTTACTTGCTATGCCAAGAGGGTATCCACAGACATGATTAAATTAAAGATCATGTGATGAGAACAATCACATTAGGCCTATCCAGATGGGCCTAATGTAAACCCAACAGTCCTAATAAGAGAGAGGCAGGAGGGTCACAGACAGGAAAAAGGAAAGGTGACCACAGAACCAGGTGTGGTAGTTACAGAATCACATTTCAAGATGGTGTGATCTCAGTTTGAAGATGGAGAAAGAGATCATGACTTCTGGAAGCCAGAAAAGGCTGGGAAACAGTCTCCCCTTGAAACTCCATAGACAACATAGGCCTGTCAATTCCTTGATTTTTAGCCAAGTGAAACTGATTTTGGACTTTGGACTTCCAGAACTGTAAGATAATAAAATTGTGCTGCAGTAATTTGTTACAAGAGCAATAGAGAAGTAATACACTTGGCAAAGATGATTAAGTTAACCATCTTGCTGTGAATTCTGGTAGGCACGCTGTAATCACCAGGGTCCTTCGAAGGGAAAGAGAGAGGCAGAAGAGTCAGAGAAGAAGGTATGACTATAAAAGCAGAGATCTGACCTGTATAATCACTTGCTGGTGGCTAAGAGCAAAGGAACATGGGTAGCCTATAGAGGCTGCAAAAGGCAAGGAAATGGATTCTCCCCTAGAGCCCTGAGGAATAAAGACTTGCTGACACCTTGATGTTAGCCCAATGATACTTGCATTGGACTTCTAATCTACACAACTTTAAGGGAAGAAATGTCTGTTGTTTAAAGCAGGGGTTCCCTACCCATCCGCCCACCACATTCACAGACCAGTAATGACCTATGGCCTATTAGGAATCAGGATGCACAGCAGGAGGTGAGCAGTGAGCAAGCAAGCAAAGCTTCATCTGTATTTACAGCCACTCCACATTGCTCACATTACCTCCTGAGCTCTGCCTCCTGTCAGATCAGGGGCAGCATTAGATTCTCATAGAAGCACAAACCCTATTGTGAACTGCACATGCAAGGGGTCTAGGTTGCATGCTCCTTATGAGTATCTAATGCCAGTTGATCTGTCACTGTCTACCATCACCCCCAGATGGGACTCTCTAGTTGCAGGAAAACAAGCTCAGGGTTCCCACTAATTCTACATTATAGTGAGTTGTATAATTATTTCATTATATATTACAATGTAATAATAACAGAAATAAAGCATCCAATAAATAAATGCAATGTGCTTGGATAATCCCCAAACTCTTCCACACACCCAGCCTAGTACATGGAAAAAAAATTCTTTCACAAAACAGATCTCTGATGCCAAAAAGTTTGGTGACTGCTGGTTTAAAGCCATTAAGTTCGTAGTAATTTGTTATATTGGCAATAGGAAATTAACACAAATAATGATAATAGCTAATAATGATCAAGTGTTCGTTGTATGCCAGGTATAGAGTTAAGTGTTTTGGCTAGAATTTTCAAAGAAAAACAGATGAACAGAGACCAGAAAAAAAAGTAAAAAAAGGCTGTACTCGGAAAGCATAAGGAAGAATCAGATTTTATTAAATATGATTATAAGGTCAATATAATGCTGAGGTATTCCAAAAGAGATACCAAACTACAACCTCCAAACAAATAAATTAGTGATTGATTACATTTTTCAAACATTCAGACCCTTGAAGACATAGAAAAAGAATCAAACATGCATTTAATAGAGTTGTACACTGTTATGAGAGGTCTGAAGAAATTTGTAGCACCTATCTTTGTTTATAGACTTTCTCTTTGAGAGGGAATGAAACATAACTTTTATGTCTTATAGAGAAGAGCTGCACTAACTTCTCATTTATTGCCTCAATGACTATGTTTATATATATATATATGTACATATATATCATTCTCATTGAAAATGTTTAGGAATAATATGAGTTATGCATTCTGCATATAGTAAAAAAATCTGCTATAATACTATCAGAGTTTACTTATAACAATCTGCATTTGCAATAAATGTTAATTATATCAAAGCAAAATCCATATCAAATCAGTATTCTTCGGAGATTTCTCAAAACCATTTTATGTACTACGATAAATAAAAAGTTGCAATAAAAATGATAATTTGATATACTCAAACAAGCTAGACTTTACAAAACCTTTCACAACGTCTTGTGTAAATCACAAGCACATTATGCCAAACAACTTGGCCAGTGGGCTTTCTATTAACAATGCTACATGAATATTAAGAATATGATTTTTTTAATTCAAAAGCCAAGATGTTTTACCAATCAAGGCTATAAATTTAAAAAATGAAGTCCTGAAACTCTGCTTTCTAAAAAGTAATATGTGATGAATGACATTCTGCTTCTAGCTACATTCCTTCCCTGGTCACTTAAGTATAAGACCGGTCAATTTAACATGAAATATGTCACTCTGGTGTTTACCTGGAGATACATTAATACATATAACACTGACATCTAAGGTTTTATTTGTAGTTCCATTGTAAAATTCTATTATGAAGGAGATTTAATCCTTGGTATGGCCACTTTCTAGAAGAAATTCTGTCAAACAAAATTGCAGTTACACAAAATTGTAAAAGTAACTTGGGCCATTTTCTGTGATGTCAACTGGGAAGTCTGACCCACTTTAAAACAAAGCATATTTAAAAGGGTGTGAAAGCTTGCTTGATGTCATTCAAGATTTTTATCATCTATTCACACAATCAGGAGGAGAATTTTGCTTTGGTACTTACAAATGACACCACTTTGGTGGAAAGTTTGGCATTGCAGTATGTACTCAATAATCTAAAACAACATAGAAAACCAAAGATAATTTAAGGTTCAAATAACACATAGTCAATGGTTAGGATTGAAGAGTCTGTACTGTAAAGCAAAAGGCATCTATCAGTATGTGTAACATTTCACTGCATTATCTTTTAAAAGCTGTATTATAAGTTGTTGCTTTGGGGTGACACCATTAATAGTATATATTTCCTTGTTTAGAATAATTGTTTACCTAATCCATTTTGATTTAGGATACTAACAAGTCAGATTTGTGAGGGTCCTAAGATACGGAGAAGAATGATCAAGAAGGGAAACACTAAAAATGCTATTTCCTTTCTCCCTTCATACGCTAAGGCTGGTTCTAGGCCAGAGGTTATAGAACTATAACTGGCCTGCTTAGTTAACTAAGTGTATTAGAACACAATCACACTCATTCAATTACTATTGTCTGTCTTTTCTTTTATGCTATAGGAGCAGAGTTCAGTAGATGTAAAAGAGACTGTATGGTCCATAAAGCTTAAAATGTTTATCTGATCTTTTAAGAAAAGGTTTGCTGAACCTTGTCCTAGGTCAGTGATATCTAGAGATCAAGTTACGAGTTTGACAATCCCTTAACTGTCTTTATTTTTACACCTCTTGCCTTTGTAGGGCTATCATGATGTCCTAACTCCCACACAAAGCTTCACACGGCTCATGCTAGGCCCCTAAGACTGGTACTCAATATTTTCTGTTCCTCTCTCTTGTTTTAGTCTCTGCTTTTAGTTCAGCATATATGAGTCATTTCTACTGAGAAACAGAAGCTTCCAAGAGATCTGTTTCTTGAGATACTATTTGAGTATTTTCAGTTCTACCATTTTCTTTCAGGAACAGACACCAGTGGGTATGTTTCATCATATTGTGACTCTATAAGGTATTTCCATGCTTTGTCTTCTTTTTTTTTTTTTTTTTTTTAAAGCAGAGTCTCACCCTATTGCCCAGGCTGCAGTGCAGTGGTGTGATCTTGGCTCACTGCAGCCTCTGCCTCCTGGGTACAAGCAATTCTTCTGCCTCAGCCTCTCGAGTAGCTAGGATTACATGTGTCCGTGATCATGTCTGGGTAATTTTTGTATTTTAGTAGTGATGGGGTTTTGCCATGTTGTACAGGCTGGTCTTGAACTCCTGACCTCAGGTTATCCACCCACCTCATTGTCTTCATTTTTAATGCAATGAAATCTACCAGGGAAACATCATCTTTCCTAACAAATGTCTCTTTCCTGGTACCATGGCTGCTGCTATTGATATAGCAGTGTCTTTGACATGCCCAACTGAAGTGCTTACCTTCATATCTGTAAATGCAAAAATGCGAAGAGCAACTCTGGAAGCTATTTTGTATTTTTGCATGCATTCTGTATCCTTTCTTTCTCTCATGAGAAATTTTTTTTAAAGGGAACTTCCCTTCTCCCATCTTCAGTTGAAGTTCTTTTGGTGGGAATGACTATCCTTTACTTCTTGCTCCAAAGACATCTCAATATGAAGAAGTGTAATCATGGGACCCAATGCAATGACACTTGAAACAGGATGCCCAGCAATGGTTTGAGGGGACTGAAGAGGACTAGCAACAGCATTGGCAAGACATTTATTGACCTCCTTCCTTTGGCAAGGCTGCTAAAGAAGCATGGCATTGCTAAAGAAAGGAGTTTAAATTTTCACAGCAGAGAATATGACATGGTGAGAGCTGGATAGAGTTATTGTGATAATTTATGAAGCTTAGACAATTCCCTCATGCCACAGTTTCACATCATGCAGTTCCTGCAAACTCCAGTTTATACCTGGACTTGCTGGTGATGAGACTCAAGAAAAGATCCCCAGAATGACAGCACTGTCACTTCAGATAGAATGAACTAGGAAATAGAATGCATTTCTTCTCTGCTTCCTCATTTTTAATATCAAAATGTACCTTTTCAAAAGAGTTCAGAGCCCCTGAAAATGTTAGAAAGCAATCTTAAGATTAGTTCCAAACCAAAATGCTGTCAACACTAGACATTTCATTGCCCAGATCTGCTTTGTGTGCTAAAAGAAAGTGCTTTGTAATAGCACATTTTGCACATAGCCATGCTTGATACAATGTGCATTTTGGTGTGCAGATCTCAAATTTATGCCAAAGCCCTGTTGCCAGACTTGCACTTTCCTCATCACTTATACTGAATAGCAAGCATTTTTTATGACTTCAGTGACAGTAAATAACAATTTCTTTTTCAGTTCAGTCCTGGAGAATATAAAGAAGCTTACAGCTCATTGGAGTGCTAATTGTAGACAATTATTATTTGATTGACCTGCTTTGCTATTAAAATGATATGTAAAATTTACACTGCCCTTGCAAAATGGAAATTTTCTTTAGTTATCCTAACTATAGAAAGTCTATCCTTTAATGAATCCAAAGGTAGTGCTTTTGGGTTATAATTCCCATACCAACTCTCAGAAGCTAACTCCAGAGAGGGGCTTCATCAGGTTGCAAATGACACAAAAGAACCATACAGGCAGGGAAAATGTGCAATAAAATATATGAAATAATTAAAAGCTAGTGAATAAAGGTGCTGTATCACAATAACACTGTCCGTTCCACATTACACCTCATTTTCTTTTATCAAAATTTATACTCGTTCTTTTAAGGGACATCATGGGGGCTTCATTGTTCTTCTCTTGCATTGCGGGTGATTTTTAAAAGCTTAGTAAAATGTCCATTTTCACTGGTAAACAGAAATGAGGTCATTAGCAGAAGATGAAGTCGCCCTGCCAAATCACAAGGGTCTTCTTACCAGGGACAATGAACAGCTCCTTAGAAAGCTGGAGAAATTGTTTTCTTTCTCTCTTTTATGCACACACATACACACACATCCCACTACTATTTACCATTAGTTGCACATGAAGCTATTCATCAAATAAACACCATTTAAAAACTTATTTTAAAAGGAATCTTTTACCCTTACTGAATGATACCTTTTCTGAATCAGTTAAAATATAAGTGATGGCTTCATTATAAATTACACTATTAAAATAGTACAGAGCCACCTGACATTTAAGAAATAGTGGCTGTATAAGTACTTGATTATGGAAGGATATGCAATTATGTCTGAATATGCAAAATAAACATGAGAACAAAAAACAATGCCCAAAGAAATTAATAATCAAAAGTAATCCCAGTCCATCCTTCAAATCAGCAGGGCTCTATCAATGCTAATTTCTTTAGGCCCTAAAGGATATGCTGGAGACTTTACAGCTGCCTCAAGGTTCAAGTCAAATATTGATAGTAGTTTTGCAGGCTTTGAGAAAAGTGATAGTAAAGAGTAAGAAAAACAGTGTTTGTACTATCTCAGTAATAAATATATATGTTTATACATACATTTCTACCTACCCCCTACACTCTCTTTCCAGTTCTTGTCTATGCAGATATGTCCAGGAAAAAAGAATCTATCTCGCTGTGACTCTGTAGAAAAGTCTTTTGAAGCCTGAAAAAAAGAATTGCAACCGACTTTCTGCAATTTTAATAATTTACCTAAAATAGCCCTGCTGATGTTAGAAAGAAATATGCATAAAGAAATATAAGGTTACTGCTTAAATTCAGATTTCAGTTAAAATTCTTACTTGTTTAATGTTTGACTCTTTAAAACTTTAAAATAATGTTTATCTGTAATTGAGAAATTGTAATTATATATTTTTATGGGGTACAATATGATGTTCTGATATATGTATACAATGCAAAATGCTTAAATCAATTAACATATCAACTAGCTCACATACTTACCCTTATTTTGTGGTAAAATACACTGTTAGCAAATTTGAATTATATAATACATTATCACTAACTATGGTCACCTTACTGTTCCACAGATTTCAAAAACACATTCCCCCTATCTAACTAAAATTTTGAGCCCTTTGACCAACATTTTTGAATTGTCCCTTAACTCCCCCCACCAGGAGCCTCTGTTTCTGAAAGTTTGACTTTTCTAGATGTCAAGTATAAGTGAGGTCATGTGATATTTGTCTTTCCGTGCCTGGCTTTATTTCACTTAGCATAATGTCTTCCAGGTTCATCCATGTTGTCACAAATGACAGAATTTCCTCTTTTGTAAAGGCTTGATAGTATTCCACCGCGTGCACATACTACATTTTCTACATCCATTCACCTACTGATGAACACTTAGGCTCAGACAATATCTCGGCTATTGTGAACAGTGCTGCAATGAAAATGGAAGTGCAGATATCCCTTCAGAAATGGCCTCTTTCTGATCTTTGATTGTAAGTAGTTTTTATGTTGACCAACAGGCTTATTTATCAAATCTGCCATTGTCATTACTTTATATTTGATACTTTCCTATCAAATATATATTAATGCAATGAACAATTTCTGATCAATTAAAGATTTACACCTAAAGAAATAGCTGAATGTCCCTAATTCAGAGTCTCTTCCACAGTTCCCACTACTTGGAAGTAAGGAACAGTTAAAGAGTGAGAAGTGAAAATTAGCAAGAAAATAAAACTTGCTCTTATTCTATTCATATCCTGTTCCTCTGAGCCCCCCAGGAATGATGTTATGTCAATTAAATGATATAAAATATTTCAATCTAAAAATAATTTATAGTAGTAGCCATATGTTTGTTATTTAAATGGGTTTTCTTTATCCCTATTATATTTTTCAATACTCCATCTATCTATTTACTAACATACAATTTTAAGTAATAAATGTGTGTTGAATTGATCTATAAAGATAAAGATGTAGGAATGAATGAGAGACATCCTGATGTACCACATGCCAAAGGCAAAATTTTAACTGAGGAATTCTATAATATTGTATTTCAGTGCTATGCAGTTCTCAGATTTTTTATTTTCTTTCTTTTTTTTTGAGACAGGGTCTCACTCTGTCACCTAGGCAGGAATCTGGGGACAGGATCATGCTCACTGCAGCCTTGGCCTCCAGGGCTCAGGTGATCCTCCCACCGCAGCCACCTGAGTAGCTGGGACCACAGGGGCCAGCCATGAGGCCTGGCTAATTTTCTAATTTTCTGTAAAGACAAGATCTCACCATGTTGTCCAGGCTGGTCTCAAACTTCTGAGCTCAAGCGATCCGCTCACCTCGGCCTCCTAAAGTGCTGGGATTATAGGTATGAGCCATCACACCTGGCCCTTTCATTTTTAAAGAGACAGTTATTCTAATCTGATTCTTGCTCTAATATAAAAATACTGAATTGATTGAATATTGGCTTCATTGTGATTTTTAAAATTATAGAACAGGAGTTCACTGAGGTAAATAGAGTTACAGCAATAAAAAGCAAACGTGTCCTAATGTGACTTCAAAGAAGTGTCTCAGCTCATTTTTGCCTCAGTCAGAAAGCTTTCAAAGTTCATGCCATAGTCCTCAATTTGTAGAAAGGGCATTGGCCTTTCAAACCAAACTGAATATTTAATATAATCTAAGTATGATGGTTCTATTTACAGTTATCCTTAAGCCGTAGTAAAGTTTACGTTTACTTCTTAAATAATTTTCTTTCCATTTATATTTTTCAAAAAAGAAACAACTATCATAGAAGTTGTAAGAGCACTGTTCCCCACCTTTTTTAGTTTCAACTATATTTACCTGAAACAAACAATACAAGGAAATGAAGTGCAACCACCTGCTCCCTCTCCCATACACTTTTGTATAAAACAATTCTAATAAAGGAAACAGGTCTTCTTGTAAAAAGAAAAAGCAGCAATCATGTGAGTGTTATTCTGTCAACATAATAAAAAGCTTTTCTTTCCAAGAAGCAAATATGTAGACCTGCAGCAAAAGAGCATTAGATTGTGCCTAGATCAAGGTCAAGAACAAACTTACCTAGGAATTCTAATCTGACATAAATGGTCATTGATTCTCTTTCAACTGGACAAATACTGAACTTTATTTTTTCAACTAATGATTCAATATTACATCTTCCATTTATTCTCCCTAACAATATAAAATTATTTTGAAAATAAATTCCTATTTAAACAAGTTGTCCTGATGATTTATCTTTTTTTTTTAATTTTTTTTTTCTAATATTAACTGAGGTGATATAAAGATCTCTTCTTTTTGTCATTTACATTTTGGCAGTTCATATTCTGTTATAAGTAAAAGCAATGCTCTATTTTGGTTACCCTGTGGGACTTGAGTCCTCTGTTTCTACACACTTTTTCTGTCTTTTCTGAGACCATATGCTGTATAGGGCTCTGGGAATTACTGAACTGCTCATATTTGTTTTGTACCACATTTTATCTCAGTAACATATCTTCTGGGGTATTTATAAGCATATTTATTTCTTTCATCGCTTTATTTTATTAATTCAATTAGTTGATCGTCTGCTGGCATGCATCGAAGAGTCTTTCTAGCTTCTGATTTGAATGTGTTAAATCATAGGCTATTTAGAGTGCCATGTTTCAGATCAAGCAACCTCATAGCCATATTTTATTTCTGTCACTCATAGACACTTATCTTACTTGGGCTCTGATAAAAATAATAAATTTTATCACTTCTCATTAGAGAAGGATTTTCAAATTCAAATTAGCAAATTCTCTTTTGCACCATTTGGTCCCCAGAGAAAATGTGATAAAAGGCAGTAAGAACAGTCTTAGCAATAAGGATTTGGCCATCATCCCCTAGGGTGCCAGATGACCTTTAATGGCGGCTGGTAGGCAGAGTACAGAACATCTCTCCAAATTTCCTTTTGGCTTTTTATATATGAATATATGAAGGGAAGTTTCTCTGTCACTTAACAATGAGAAACAACAAAGCTAATGTAGAGAAGAGCAATTCTGAGGACAAAATACTGTTTAAGGACACAAAAGTGTTTGACTATGCTATCTCTGATTGTTAAAGTAACCTGAAATGAACTTTTTGGGAACTTTTGGAAAGAGGACAGACCTCGGCATTGGAGTCATAGGATTTGAAGTTTACACTTGTCTTTGTCCTTTAGACATGTGCCCTTTGATAAATTCATTTAAACTCTCTGGTCTCAGCTTTTTCTCTTACCTGAAAAAGGAGAGGTTTACATGACATAGCTCTGGTTGCCGACCTGTGGGATGTGAATTCTTCGGGGTCTGTGGAATTTCTATTAGAATTAGATAATCCATATGCATGCTGTGGTTGATGGAGAGGCTGAACTAATTTATATTATAATTTATGTATGCAGGTCTTGCTTTTTAAAATGTGTGAGCAATACTGTGATTAACAAAAATATACTTCAGCCAAATAGTGTTCCTGAATTCATCATAACTTTTGGGCATCAAATAGTTTCTCTTTCAAAAATATGAAAACCAATAAAAGCAGCTAAGTTGACGTCTCACTGTGAGCCAAATACTGATCTTGGCAACTCGTACATATTAACTTATTTATTCCTCACACAAGTGTAGGAGGAAAGTACTATTATCATCCTGTTTTACAGATGAGGTAACTAAGCTAATGGAGGAAGCCCCATATATTATAGTTGGAAGGATCTGAATCCAGGCAGTGAGAGTCAGAGCCTGAGCCACTACACAAAGCTGTCCTCTCTATGTGAGCAACAGTAACATTTTGACAGTTAAAATGTATCCACGAATCCAAAAGGGTTGGGGAATGCTGGTGTTCAAGATCTCTTCTAATCCTTAAAATCTTAAATCTTCTCTATAGGTTTAATTTTGTATAAAAGACAGTCTAGGGTAGTGTTTACAAACATGAGAATATGGCTGGGCGGTGCCTCATGCCTGTAATTCCAGCACTTCGGGAAGCTGAAGAAGGTGGATGGCTTGATCCCAGAGTTAGAGCCAGCCTGGGCAACATGGTGAAAATCTGTCTCTACAAAAATTAGCTGGGCATAGTGGTACATGTCTGTAGTCCTACCTACTCAGGAGGCTGAGACTCAGGAGGCTGAGGTGGGAGGACTGCTTGAGCCTGGGAGGGCAAGGCTGCAGTGAACCATTATTGTACCACTGCACCCCAGCCTGGATGACAAAGCAAGACCCTGTCACGAAAACAAAACAAAATTTAAAAAAAAAACAAAGCAAATTAAAAACAATTTAAAAACATGACTAAGTTCCAACCCTGGTTCTGGTATCTGTTAACTCTGTAAGCCAGGGAAAGATTCTTTTCCTCTCTATTCTTCAGTTACCTTGTTTGTAAAATTAAGATGATGACCTCATAGGTAGGTCGTGTGGATTAAATAAGATAATACATACCAAGTCCATACAGGCATGTATAACAAATGATGAGCATTCAATAAATCTTTGTGGTTAGTGTTCTTGTTTTTGTTGTCATTTTGGTCTTGTGTGAGTGTCCTCAGAGGGTATTCTACAAAGGAGGATCGAAATGTAGGTTCTGTGGGAGAAGCAAAGAGCCAGGGCTGGATACTACATATACTGCAGTCAAACAGTTCTTTGTGATTCAAGGAGTGAAGAAATGGTGTATGAGGGAGCAGACAATAACAATTGGAGGAGCTTAAGATACTGACAGTGGAAGGCGATGCAAGCAGGTGTCAAACAAGTTTCCTGTGCTTTGTTGACAGTAAGAAGCTCTTTAAAGCGATGGTGTATGGAGATTTGACTCCTATGACCAATCAGACTGAATAATGAGAGCTGCTTTTTAATAGTATTTTGCTGCAATTTTTGGAGACACTGAGAGAAATACTTGCAGATGCATAAATACTACCATATATTAAAAAAAGATGGACAACATGGCAAGAATAAACCTTCATCAAAAGAACTGACTAAATACTATATATTTATAGACAGAGCAAAATAAAAGAACTATGCAGGAAAAAAACCCCCAGGATTAAAATGTTACTCTCAAGAGAATATAAGCCAATGAAAATGTTCCAAAAAAAAACTCATCTGGTCTCCCTTGAATAGAAACTTAACAGGACTGAACTTCGATTCTGAGAAATACTCAAAATGCAGAAATGACAAAACACAGCATGTTTTCTGCTAAATTAATCGGACAGAGCTAAGTTTGCCACGAAGGCAGGGGTTCACAGTACAGGTGGTGCAGAATGAGCAGGGAGTCCGTCTATGGCTCTGAAGAGTGTCAAAAGCTAGCAGTGATTTGGAGTTCTATTTCTAACTTGCTATTTCCAAATGGGAATAATTATTTCTAAATGCCAGTAGACTGTCTCTAATCTTAAGTTGTGGAAATATCTCGTCACATCTCTATGCAGCCAGAGAGAACTTGCTTTGCCTTTAAAATCGGAACAGCTGTTCATTAAATGCTCAACTCCATGCCATTGTTTTGGGTGGTATCCAGATATTAATTGAAAATGAGAGAAAGGTCTTCATTCTACTTAACTTTTGAAGCTTGATGATGACATACAACAAGGTAGGAAAAGAAACAATTTATATTTAACATTCTAACATCATCCATGGGACCCTGGTAATTAAAAATGTTCTTTTCTCTCCTGTAGTTGATAAATTTGCATCCTGGGTTAAAGGGGAAATGTTTAAAGGTGGATGATGAACCCTTAGTAGTTCTCCCAGCTGACAGCTGAGGCAGATGGTCTACCATTGGCTCTTGGAATAGCCAGTCATTAGCCCATCACAGTGCCAGGACAGTGTCTGATAGACATAATTTCACTGAATTAAAATCATCCTAGTGTTTCTCAAAAAGTAAGCAACTAACATACAGCAAAAACCAATTAACATTGATAAATATAATAGGTACATGAATTTAAATAAAATCTACACTGTAAATATTTATTAAGAATCTAATATATTAGAAGTTTATTGAGTATATAAAGCATCCCAAAAATATTAATTATGTAATTTTTATAATCAGATACACTGAAATTGAGTGCCTTTCAAATCACTAATTTTAGAATTTCAAGTATTTTAAGTATGACTCCAAAACTCAGTTTAAGAAAAATTATAGCAAGTGAGTACACAGAGGTTTCCGTAACTGTTACAAAAAGAGAAAACATAAACATAGAAAATAGCTCTAAAAATCAAGTAACAGATTTATTTTTATAAAAAACTTCTCTATCAAAAAAGTCTATAAAATAAATCCCAGTAATTATATTTAGTCTAACAAGTATTTCCTGATAAATTACATTCTAAGAAACAGCAAAAATAGTCTTTGAATACCCAATATGCCCTACCCTTTTTTCTTCACAGAGCATCCCACAAAATTGCCTACAAGCATACAGGCAAGATAAAATGGTCTGGCCTTTACAGCTACAACAAAGAAACCCCTTGTATTCCATACCACAGGAAGTCCTGGACAAAATCAGAGAAATCACATTTTATAAGGATTCATCAATTGCTTATATTTACTTTAAAAACAGCTAGTCCCCCACTTTCTTTTTTCATTTCTTATGTTAGTTACCACAATTTAGTTTGATTATTAAAGTTAATTCCTACTGTTTTCTGTATTAGAGATCAATATATGTACTCTGGGCATTTGTCTTACACGACTGATTAATTTTTCAGTTTTGATTCATACAGTCAACATGCAGCTTCAACCAACTTTGTGTACAAGTTACTGAGAGGAGAAACTATGTACAAGTTACTGAGGTATTTAAAAATAGAATTTTAATATTAAAAACTACTGATCTTTATCTCTCAAATACTGTATATTTGAGTAGATATTTATAGACAAAGTTTATGGAATTATACTGGCTTTTATATTACAGACTAAATTAAATTAAATCATCTTTATGTGGTCACTGAATTAATAAGTTGGATTAATTTTGGAAGTTATTTTAACACATTGTTCAATAAGTAAGAGCTTTCTAGTTACATAAGGAAGACAGATTTCTCCTTTTTTCATGGTAAGATTATGTCTGACTCTCATAAAAGTCTATTTAAAAACCATTTTACAGAAACAAATACGATAAATAAAAGTAACTTCTAAAAGCCCTGTAGCATTATTTTTGTGCATTATATGCTATATGTTTTGAAAACTCCTATTTTATAGTTGTGATAACAATACTAATAGCAGTGACAGTAACAGCTAATACTTCATGAGAATTGACTGTGCCAGGTGTCATCTTACTACACACTGATACCTTTTTTAATCTTCACGCCATCCCATTAGGCAGTAGGTATTATCCCCATTTTACAGATGAGAGCATTGAGGCCCATAAAGGTTAAAGATCTCAGGCATAATAAGAGAGGGAAGTGGTGTTTGAACCTAGCATAATTCCTAAGTCCCTGCTCCTCAAATCTAAGCAGTTCTGCACACCCTAACTCAGACTGGCCATTATTGCCCCCTTCTACTTCCTAAATCCAAGCTCTATTCCATATGCTAAAGAAAAAAGAGAAAAATGAAGCTACAACTTAGATCCCAAACCTAATGACTTGGAAGGAAGCCTTCTTATTCTCTCTGAAATAAATAATGAGCTCCTGAAAGACATAATTAAGATTCTTAGGAACAAGCATGACGATAATTTGTAGGAGACAACACTAAACCTTTGCCTTTCTTCAAATCTGTTCTTTTAAACTGACCTCCCCCCATTCACATGCCTCCCTCACCCCTCCTTGTAGTGAAATGGTACGAGAAATTATATGCGATGATCTTCAAAAGGTACTCTATGAACTAACAAGAACAAAAGTGTCACCTCTTAGCCAACCGACCTCATTAAGGAGCATTACTCCAACAGTCAACTTAGGGCTCTAATAGATCAGGATTCCCAAATCCTGCAGTATTTGAGCTGGGTAGGATAGAGGCCCAGAATGCTGGCTTTTGTTCAAGGGTTTGACTAAATAGAAGAAAAATGTTAAACAGCCCTAACATGCCATTTTTACTTTATCTGTCTGTGAGATTATGTTTTTGTTGTTGTTGTTTGTTTGTTTTTTAAAAAAGCCTATTTCATGATAGAATAATTGGCTCTGCTTCCACAGTTCTCTATGTCAATGTTCTTCCTTCCATCAGGCCCCAGAAAACTTTGAGCCGCTTTGGAAAAAAAAAAAAATCAAGAACTAGACTTGGAAGCTCTACCATACATTCTGAAAGGTAGGCATGGGAAAGGAAAGCAGAAGTCACAGAAGGAAAGCAGTCCTTGCTTAGAATTGTACACTGTCACCATCAATAACGGCAAAGCAGCCACAGCCCATCAGGCAAATAGGGTCAGCCGGAAACCTTTCCTGGTTGACAGGATCTACCCACCCATATGTTCTTCAAATGCCTACTTAACACTTAGCATATGCTTCCCCAACACAAATTACACCATTATAAACGTGGTAATGGGATAAGAATAAAAGATTTCACAGTGTTCAGATATATGGGTAAGTGTCACTAGGCAGTCAGAATTATGATACACAGGTTAATTAAGGAAAGAGGTATTAAGGCATTAAAAAGGCACCGTGTACTCAAAGCATTTTCTTTTACATTTATTTGTTTTTCTGCCACTACTCTATTTATCATATAATAATAATATGAACTCATTTTTGGTCATGAATTACCAGAAATGTGTCTTAACAGAGGAATTAAACATATAATAGCTTATAATATGAATGAAGGTATTTTAATAACTTTGGATTTGGGAACCCCATAAAACATGATGACCATCTTGAGATTTACATGGAAGGTAGCAGACTTGCTTGGTGCAAACAGGCTTCCCAGGATCATCTATGCTCTGTCTCACTGCATGCTTCCTCCTTAAAATGGTAGTTTTTCAGATTAAAGAAGATATGGAGTATTATATTACCATAAAGATATACACTGCTAGCAATGTGTACATCTGGTTACTAGTAAACGTTTGTTTATTATGCTGGGCGACAGTAGGAAGTAGTGCTCAGGTGCATGAGCTCTGATCTGGCTCTACTGATTACTAATTACATGACCTTGAGTAAGCTACACACTCTGAGCTTATGTCCCCAACCGTAACATGGAGAAAATAATGGCGCTGTTGAGAAGATGAAATAACTTAATATATATAAAGTACATCTCTGTGGCCCATATTAAATTAAATGCTCACTACATGTTATTTGTTAGTATTTTGCACTCCCATAGTTATAGTTTGATTCTCTTTGTTTCGTTTTTTTTTTAGTCAATTTTTCTCTGTCGCCCAGGCTGGAGTGCAGTGGCATGATCTTGGCTAAGTGTAACCTCCAGCCCTAGGGTTCAAAGTGATTCTCCTGCCTCAGCCTCCCAAATAGCTGAGACTGCAGTCACATACCACCATGCCTCGCTAACTTTCTGTATTTTTAGTAGAGACAGGGTTTCACCATGTTGGTCAGGCTAGTCTTGAACTCCTGACCTCAGGTGATCTGTCCGCCTTGGTTTCCCAAAGTGCTGAGATTACAGGCGTGAGCCACCACACCTGGCCTCCCATATTAGATTCTTAAGTAAGACACTGCCTTCTAACTTCTATGAGAATTGCGATGTGACTTTGCTCAAATAAGTAGAGATAGGTCCCTGGGATGTGGGAAAAATATGAGAAGTAATGGAGAAAGGGAAGAATAGAAAATAAGAGGTAAGGGGAAGTGAAGGAAGGAAACAGGTGAAAAAAACAACAGTGAGAGAGAATGTAAACCAGGTTCTAGGAATGTGAAGTATTTACATTTAATTAAAGGACATTAATTAAAGCGTGTTACCCTAACAGAGAAAGGGCCTGCTTAGGCAAGGGAGTCCCTCATGAAGTAAATTACAGCTGACAAGACAATGGCTCTACTGGATCTACTTACATATCTTCCCTCTCTTTCCTGTTTTCTACCTTTTTGCCATTCTTCCTTACTTTTGTCTTTCCTTTTCCCTCCCTCCCTTCCATCCTCTTTTTCTTCCTTTCTTCCCTTCATTCAACAAATAAACATCTATTCAGCAATCACCAAGGCTTTAGAACATCATAGAAGAATATCTATAAAAATGTCAGTATCTAAAAGTCAAAAGGTGAGATATTAGGTCGAGAGAATATTGTATAGGAGAACAAGACAGAGAGAGCTCGGTGTTAATGAGCATATATTAGCAGACAAGTTAGAGGATTTCTTTGTCCTAGGGAGCTTACATTCTAGTAGTGGGAGGTAGTTCGTTAGTGAGCAAACACAAATATATATCAGAACGATACCAAGTGATGATTAATGCTACAAAAGGAATGTTAAATGACTGATGCAACAGAAATGGACTTAGGAGAAGTACTTTGAGCAGTGTAGTCAGGGACAAATTTTTTTTTTTTTTAATTTTTGAATTGAGGTTTAACGTTCATATAGTAGAGTGCACCATTTTAAGTGGACAGCTTGCTGAGTTTGTACGTATGTATTTACCTGTGCAAGTATCACCCAGATCAAGGTCTAGAAGATTCCCAGAAATATAGTTTATGTCTTTTAGTTTGTCATAAATGGTACTGCGTTATATGTCTAATTATCTATCTTAATTTTTTTCAAAGGCGCTATTTTAAAATCTACCCACACTGTACATTTTATCATGGTTTCTACCTACGTACAACACTCGATGAAGTGCATCTGCCATATTTTACTTATCCTCTATCCCAGTAATGGACTCCAAGCTTGCTTCCATTACTTCAACAGTCCAAATCCGACTGAAAGAAACATCTTCAAACACAAATCCATACTGAGCTATGTGAGATATTTTTTTCCTAATACATGAATAGGAGCAGAAGGTCCATGTCTGAGTCTGAGAACAAGCATTTGACTAACCAATGTATGACTGCAAGCATCGCTATGCACATCACTATGCACTCCCAACCTGCAGTGCAGATCTGATTGTTGGTGTTTAAATGTGTATGTGCTGCCACCTCACAATTTTGAAAGTCTGTTCACAGAATTCTAAAACTTTTTAATTTTCTTCTGTTAAATCACTGTTCCTTCCCTGGTATATTTTCGAAGCATGTGACCTTCCCTTTCTTGATGATTTGCAGGGGGAGTGTTATTAGGGAGCTAACACTGAAACCAAAATGTAATTATCAGGGAGGCGCCGACCTTGAAAAGATAAGGGAGTTCCAGGCTGTGCAAATATCTCGGACAAACGCCCTCAGGCAGGACTGAGGCTGCCAGGTAGAAGGAACACACAAGACAGGCAGTATGGCTGGAACACAGAGGGAAATGGAGAAAGTAGGATTGAGGTCAGAAAGAAAGCAAAGCCAGAAAGAGTTCTGTTATTCCACAGTGTGCCAAGTTTCCCTCTTCCATTTGCAGACTCTTTTAATGCTGAACCTGACCTTTTCCATCCATCAACGAACAGAGAATGACAAGCACAATTGTAGCTGATATACCTCTGAAAGTTTAATAGCAATAAAGACAGATCAACACTTGTGATTCAAAGCACTTAGAGCATCATAAAAGTACATTCTATAAAAATCTCAACAACAAAAAGGTAAAAGATAAGATATTAGGTAGAGGAGATAATATGGAGCAGAATAAGAAACACTCAGAAAATTGCTTATTTCTCATGGGAAATGCCAAAAAGAATAATAATAATAAACTTATCTAATTAGAGCAGTCTGTGGAGATGCTCAACTCAAATTAATATAGAAATGAGTTTACACAAGGTAAGGGATTTTGAGAATTAAATTTATGGACAAAACTGTTCTTCTTGTTTATTAAGTTGAAAACTCAAAGGGTAACAAGTTAATAGCTATAAAACTGAAGGAAGAACTGCATCTGATTAATCGAAATAATATAGAGTGAGTCTCAATAAAGTACATACACTTTCTAGATGTTAATTAACCAGAGTCACTGCAAAATAATGTGATTTTGAAGCAGCGTATTATAAGGCTATTAGAGAACAGAAATAGCAGACTTAACTTCTAAATCCAGTATAGAGCAAAATGCCAACAGATTTATCATTTGAGTGACAACAAGAGTGTACATTTTATTGGGAGATGATATCCAATCTCAATTTTCCTCTCTGGTTGACCATAAAAACTCACTATGAAGATGATGATTGTTATCTAAGTTTTCCATGAAAAAAAGAAGCAAAGAAAAGTAAACACTAAGAGAAGCATATTTATGTTTATCTAGTGACATACACATTTTTCAAATGTTGAAATGAAAGTTAATCTCTTTGTAAAGTCATTTGATTAAAAACGATGGTGTGAAACTAACAAAGTTAGAGAAAGGCTTTTAAGCCTTTGCAACAAAAGTTGAAACAATCTTTACAAACAAGAAAACCACTGCTTTCTTTCAACTCTTTATTAGTGGCTTTTAATCTTAAAAGAAGATAGGATTTTAATCATTCCTTGTTATTATGCTGTGAAGATAAGTAAAATAATGTGCATGGAAGTGCTTTGAATTCATAGAAAAAAATATGTAAATGTAAGACTGTTGCTATTTTACATTATTATATGGAAAATGTTTCCTGTGCAATGCAAATGAAATAAATATGAACAAACTAATAAGATTAAATATAAATAATGTAAATTAATCTAAAGATTTTTTAAAAACTGTAATCAACAAAGTGGCTTGAGAAGTCTAGATTAGATACTTGCATGCACATGCCTGGAGTATTTATTGCTCCCCTACAAACTGCTTCTGTCCTTTTCTGTTTCTCCTACTAGACCCTAAGCATCACAGGATAGAACTTTGTCTTCATCTCTGTGGCCCCAGAGTACAGGATGATATAAGAGCTTGGGAATAGAAGAATTCATGTAATCAAACTACTCTACCCAATCAACAGCTAAGGGCATCATGCATTCTTTGAAGAACATAACCAAGACTGACTTCATTCAGCTAATCTGAAAAAATGTTACAACATCCACATTGTTTGTTATATCTTTATACACACATACACACACACACGCATGTGCGACTGGAACGATGCTGAAATTAGAGCAAAACAGCAAGACAGACAAGAGTCTGACTTCCAATGAGTACATATTTATAAAGAATTTACAATAGTGGCTAGTATTTAGTAATGGTTATATAAATGCCTGATTTAGCAATCTAGGCTGTGCTGGTTATTAGACAGTCAACCCTGGAAAAGTTATTTTATTGCTCTAAGCCTCAGTTTTCTTATCTCTGAAAAGTGGGATAATACTCCTCAGTTCACAGGGTTATTGTCAGGGATAAAATGTGAAAATGAAAAGTATTTAGCAGAAAAGTTTTCATAACATTACAGGCTTACTTTGTTTTATTGTGATTCCCAAATACTGTGTGTATTTTTGTTGTTGTTGTTTTTTACAAATTGAAGGTGCCTAGCAGCCCTGTGTAGACTAAGTCCATCGGCACCATTTTTCAAACATTATGTGCTCACTATGTGTCTCTGTGTCATACTTTGATACTCCTTGTATATTTCAAATGTTTTCATTATTATTACATCTGTCATGATAATCTGTTACCAGTGATCTTTGATGTTACTATTGTAATTTTTTTGCGGGGGGGCTTCATGAACCCTGCTCATGTAAGATGGCAAACTTGATGAATAAATGTTCTATGTGTTCTGATTACCAACTGATGTTTTCCCTGTCTCTCTCTCTCACTCTCTCTTGTTGGGCATCCCTATATGCCAAGACATAACAATATTGAAATCAGGCCAATTAATAATCCTACAATGGCCTCTAAGTGTTCAAGTGAAAGGAAGAGTACTTAAAATCAAAAGCCAGAAATGATTACATGTAGTAAGGAAGGGAGTTTATGTCAAAAGCCAAGATAGGTTGAAAGCTAGGCCTCCTGCACCAAATGCTTGACTAAGTAGTGAATGCAAAAGAAAAGTTCTCGAAGAAAATTAAAAGTACTATTCCAGTAAACACATGAATGATAAGAAAGCAAGACAGGCTATTGCTGATTTGGAGAAAGTTTGAGTGAAAATCAAACCAGCTACAATATTCCCTTAGGCCAAAGCCTAATCCAGAAGAAGGCACTAACTTTATTCAACTCTAGAAAAGCTGAGAAAGCTGAGGGATCTGTAGAAGAGAAGTTGGAAGCCAGCAGAGGTTGGTTCATGAGGTTTAAGGAAAGAAGCCATCTCCATAACATAAAAGTGCAAGTGAAACAGCAAGTGCTGATGTAGAAGCTGCAGCATGTTTTCCAGGAGAGCTAGCTAAGATCGCTGATGAAGACAGCTACACTAAACAGCAGACTTTCAATGTAGATGAAATAGCCTTTCCTTGGAAGAAGGTGTGATCAAGGGTATTTATAGCCAGAGATAAGAAATGAAGCCAGGCTTCAAAGCTTCAAAGGAGAGGCTCTCTTGTTAGGGACTAATGTAACTGATGACTAAGCTGAAGCCAAACCAATGCTCACTGACCATTCCAAACATCCTAGGGCCACTAAGAATTCCACTACATCTACTCTTCCTGTGACCTATAAATGGAAGTACAAAACATAGGTGACAGAATATTTGTTTACAACAATGGCTTACCAATTATTTTAAGTCCACTGTTGAGACCTACTGCTCAGAAAAAATATTCCTATACAAATATTACTGTTCACTAACAATGCACCCACAAGCTCTGATGATACACAAAAAGATAAACATAGTTTTCATGCCTGCAAATATATCCAGGCTGCAGCCCATGTTACTACTGCAATTGTTTTGTGGTTCTACAAACTGTGGTCATATAAGATGGCAAACTTGATCAAAAAATGCTCTATGTGTTATTATTACTTCACCAACTGGTATTCCTCCCACCCTATTGGGCCTCCCTATTCCCTGAGGAAAAACAATATTGAAATTAGGCCAATTAATAATCCTACAACAGCCTCTAAATGTTCAAGTGAAAGGAAGAGTAAATTTGATTTTCAAGTTATAATATTTAAGAAACACATTTCTCATGGCTGTAGGTACCATAGACGGTGATTCCTGATTGATCTGGGCAAAGTAAAATGAAAACCTCTGGAAAGGACTCATCATCCCATATGCTATTAAGAATATTTGTGATTCCTGGGAGAGGTCAAAACATCAACATTAACAGGAGTCTGGAAAAAGTGAATTCTAACCTTCATGTATGATTTTGAGTTCAAGACTTCAATGGAGGAAGTAACTAAGATGTGGTGGAAATAATAAGAAAAATCAAACTGAAAGTAGAACCCAAAGATGTGACTGAATTGCTACAATTTTATGATAAAACTTCAATGAATAAGGAGTTGCTTCTTGTAGATAAGCAAAGACAGTGGTTTCTTGAGATGAAATCAATTCCTGGTAAAGATCCTGTTAGACACTGCTAACATGACAAAAAGGCATTTAGAATATTATTTAAACTTAGTTGATAAAGCAGTGGCGGGGCTTAGAGGACTGACTTCAATTTTAAAACAAGTTATCCTCTGGGCAAAATGTTATCAGATAGCATTACATGCTATAGAGAAACGTTTTGTGAAGGAAGAGTCAACTGATGTGGCAAACTTCACTGTTGTTTTATTTTAAGAAACTGCCACAATCACCCCAACCTTCAATGGTCACCACCCTGACCAGTCAGCAGCCATTAACACTGAAGCAAGACCCCCGACCAGCAAAAAGTTTACAACTTGTAGGAAGCTCAGATGATTGTTGGCTTTTTTTTTGCAAGAAAGTATTTTTAAATTAAGGTATGTACATTGTTTTTTAGTCATAATGCAATTGTACATTTAATATGCAAACACAACTTTTATATACATTAGGAAGCCAAAACATTTGTGTAACTTGCTTTATTGCCCTACTCGCTTTACTGAGGTGGCGTGGATGGATCCCAGACCACAATATCTCTGAGATATGTCCATACTTCTTTTTCCCAGTGGTTGTCTAAGTTTTAAAAATTCATTTAGATCAACTTTTAAAATGTGTGCCAAACTTTGTTCTTAAATAATTTACTTTTTGTATAGTGAGTTTCAATGATGAGAAGTCATACCATTAGAAAGGCATTAAAGACACTTAGGTAAGGGTGAAAGATGAGTAGACTGTTTAACCTGTGGTTTCCACCTGTTTATCCCTATTGCAATTTATGTAAGCTTTGATTGACCACTTATCACATGGTTAATTTTTTAATTTTTAAATTAAGAAAAAGTTTAATTGACACATAATTGTACATATTTATGGGATACACAGTGACATCCACAATGTATAGTGATCAGATCAAGATAGCATATCTACCATTTCAAACATTTATCATTTCTTTGTGTTAGGAACATTCAATATCCTCCTAGTTATTTGAAAAAATATAATATATTATTATTGACTACAGTCATCCTACAATGCTATAGAGAAGTACAATTTATTCTCCTATCTAGCTGTAAGTTTTTTGGTTTTTATTATTTTTAACTTTTAAGTTCAGGGCTACTGTACAGATTTGTTACATAGGTAAACTTGTGTCATGGGGGTGTGTTGTACAGATGATTTCATCACCCAGGTATTAAACCTAGTACCCATTAGTTATTTTTTTCTGAACCTCCCCTTCCTCCCTCCCTCCACTTTCTGATAGCCCCCAGTGTGTGTTGTTCTCCCCTCTATGTGTCCATGTGTTCTCATCATTTAGCTCCTACTTATACATGAGAACATGTGGTATCTGGTTATCTGTTCCTGTACCAGTTTGCTAAGGATAATGGCCTCCAGCTTCATTCATGTCCCTGCAAACGACATGATCTCATGTTTTTAATGGCTGCATAGTATTCCATGGTGTATATATATGTACCACATTTTCTTTATCCAGTCTGTCATTGATGGGCATTTCAGTTGAGTCCCTGTCTTTGCTATTGTGAATAGTGCTCCAATGAACATATGCATGTATATGTCTTTATAACAAAATGATTTCTATTCCTTTGGGTACATACCCAGTGATGAAATTGCTGGGTCGAATGGTATTCCTGTCTTTAGGTCTTTGAGAAATTGCCACATTGTCTTCCACAATGGCTGAACTAAGTAAGGAACACTGTTGGTGGGAGAGTAAATTTGTCTGGCTATAATTTTGTATCCTTCAACAAATCTCTCCCCAACAACCCCTTTCCTCTTGCACTCACCAGCCTCTGGTATTCTCTGTTCTACTTTGAACTCACATGGCTAAAAAGTGTCTCTATTATATGCCTCTTGCCCTTCCTAGACTATGAGCAGCATGAAGGCAACCATGGTGTCATATTTATGTTTTTATCATTTGTGGCCAGCACAGAAATAAATGTAAAGTAAATGCTTGGTGAATTCAATGACCTAGTTACACTGAAGGAATCTTTTTAAAAGTCATGATTAATGTACACAAATAAAATGGTTAAGCTGTTTTGGATGGAGTTTTATAAATGGGTTTTAAAATCATTAAAAAATAAATTTCTGAATGATGTGTCTAATTAAAATTTGTCAGTAAACTTTACACAAAGACCAAAATTCTCTATATTAACATAAGGCTCTTTCTTCTCCTTCAAAGATCCCATTACTTTTTCTTTTAACTTTCTCATTTGTTTATCTTCAAACAGGCAGTGTTCTTAATAATCTCCATTTAACAGATGGGAACACCAAAGTGCAGAGCTGTTGTTAAACTGTTTTCTCAAGAAACAGCACAGTCTCAGTTGGGGTCATGATAGAAGTCTTGCATCTTCCATTACTCTTTCAATTAGAATCTGTAGTCATTAACATGTTTTCTTTAGCCCCCCAAATAATAATCCTTTGTAGAGCTCCAGTGTGGGAAACATCCATTTGAGAAAGGTGTATTTCAGAAAGTTTTATATGAACTTGCACTTGCAGGCTATTGTGAAAATCATTGGGCCATCTTAGGTTTAAGAGTATAATTGTGATCAACAATTCTCTGCAACTACCGCAACATGACACATCCCTTTCTAGTTGTGTACTTTTAAAACATTAGAGGGTTATTTATGGATTAAGGTTACTATACTTGCCATACCAAGTGATCTGTACAAAGCATAAAATTAAAGCTCTGGGTATTCAGCTTTATAAATCAGTGCTGGTAATTACCTTGAGTTATAAAGGTATTTATATGAACATTTCAGCTCTTGGGAAACATTTGTAATACTCCAGCAATAACTACAAGACTTTAAGGATTGATTTGCACACCAAAGGCAACTTTAATACAGTATTTATGTTTGCATGAGTTTGTGGGTGTCTAATATCAGTTATGAGATCAAAGCAAAGAAGGATTCCCTATATCTTGAATTTCAAAATAAGAAAAGATTCATAATTTTCACTGCTTCTATTAAAGCTATTAATGCTTGTGTAAAAAGAGCAGGGAAGAAAAACTCATGAGGGATAAACTTGTAGCCTTGTATGGAGAAATGCTTCTTAACTGACAGGTTAAATGTGCCTGGCTACTATGAAACAAACTCGTTATTAATGAAAATGTCCCTCCAAAAAGGTTTAATGCATTCTAGTTCCACTGCTTAGTAAGATCCAACTTAATTTACTCTTGAAACTCGATCACTCACAAGATAAGTTTTTTTAACCATTTACATTTTTAACTGTTCATACAAAAAAATAATTCAAACTGTCCTTACTATAACAAAACTAGTTTTCATAAAAGCATGCACTCAGATAAAACAGAGAATTGAAAAACAATATTTATAGAAAATGTTTGAAAGCAATTCAGCTCCAAGTCACAGGGCTTTAATCCCTCTACTTTACACATTCTCCACTCATATTCTCATTCACTCTCTCCTCTCTCTCACACGTGCAAGTGCACACACACACACACACACACTTATCTGAAGCAAGCTGATTCAAGGCACTGATGAAACATTTAAAAATAATATTCATAAGAACAATGCTACAATGTATAAGACACTTCTTTATCTTAGTAAATTGAGTCTGAGGAACAAAACTACTTCTTGGAGCATAAGTATTAAGCAACATAATGTAATGTGGGTTATTAAACTCATGCCAGAAGACGCTAAGGGGAGCTATGATGAGAGGAAGTAGAGAACATTTTAATACCTGCTCCCCAATCCTCGCATTTCCCCCACTCTCACCTCTGCTTCAGTGTATCATTTTTCCAGAATAATCATTCCTGTAATCACTCTCATCTTTCTCCAATAACCCAACCTTTGCATCTGCAATCACTTTATACTTAAGCAATAGGCTTTGGTTGGGAAACACTGAAGAGTAAAGCCCGTCTTCTAAGAATAAGCTCTGTAAAAGATACACAGTCTTCTTTGTTTCTTAGACTAGAGGGGATGCTTCCCAGGAGCAGAGGCCTATGAAATGTTAGGCCCTGGGGTTGAGTCCACATGTGTTCCCAGGGCTTTGATTTTACCATGTCAATATATTATGGAGTAGAATGCAAAAACTGTATAAATCTTTGAAAGAAGACAGGAAACCTCAAAGGAAACTGGAGTTTTTTGGTTGCTGTCCTATGGCTATGTACCAAAACTCCTAAGGCTTGTATTGTTCTCTACTCTTTCCAGTGAAAAATACAGAAGCACTGTTTAAGGGACGGATATGAAGCTATGCCATGAATGAATGGTGTTTAGCTGGGGATTTAACAATGGGTCATTTTTTCCCCATAATAACAGTGCAGCAAATTATGTATCATCTAATCTCATAAAATGTAAATCTTCCTTGGAACTCATCAATTTTTACCTGTCTTATTTAGAAGCATTCCTTTTTCTCCTTCTTTTATATCACAAACTATATCGCATTAATCTTTATAACAGAAACCTCCTGCAGCACATGACCTTGAATAAAGTAGGTGGTAAATGACATTGTTAGCATTCTAGCAGGTAACTGGCATCTGTTAATAGAGCGCTTTCTATATACTAAGCATTATTCTTTGGTTTGAGGAGAAGGGCTGAAAATTTTACCAAAGCCCTAACTTTTATGGAGGTGGATTCTAATTGAAGGTGGTCAAGAGGTAACACTTTTTAAAATACACAAAATAAATAAGTACTATAATGGAAGAAAATGATGAATGCCATGAAGAAAATAAACCCAGGTGATAAGATAAAGAGTGACTGAGAATAAAGGTTACTTTAGATGCAATGTCAGGAAACAGGATCTCTATGTTCAGCCTGCAATGGCAAGGAGGAGTCAGCCATACAAAGATTCAAGAGTATACTTTCACAGCAGAGGGAACAGCCAGTGCAAGGGTCCTAACACTGGACATGGTGCTGTGAGTTCCGGAAGGAGTAAGAAGACAATAAGTCTAGGTAATTTGAAAGGTTAGGATAGTGAAATCAGAGGACATTGTGAGGTAGGTTGAGTCCGGATGTCCTGGGCCTTGTGGGAACTATAAGAAATTTAGACCTGACTTTACCTGTGATAAGCAGCTGCTGAAGCAAGGGAGTAATGTGATTGAATTTACATATTAAAGCCCTAACTCTGACTATGGAATGGAGGATGACTACAGAAGGAAACCAGAGTGGAAACTGGAAATCAAATAAGGGACTCCTCATGTAACAGAGATGACAGTTTCAACACAACTGTACAATTATTTTGTTGAGAAGAATTGCTGACAGAATATGAGGTAGAAGAAAAGGAGAAGAATAGAGCTCATATGATATTTACGTGTCAAGCTGCTTCACACTCATTTTCTGAATTAATTATCATAGCAACTTTGGGAGTTAGGAGGTTGATGGTTATCCCTTGAGAAAGGTCACAAAGCACTAGCTGGCTGAGTTAGAAATGAAACCAGAATTTGGACTCCACCCAGAAACTTCAGTCCAGAAACCCTCTCCAGTTCTGTGATAGGAAAGCATGAACAGCAATCAGAAAGGAATGTAAGATCTAATCCAATCACAACCTGATCTGGTATTTAAACTTCTTCTACAATATCTGCACACCACAAAGTAATCTGTGTTCAGTATTTTAAATTTTCATTTTTTAATTTTTAAGAGCTTATACTTCTATTAAAATATTATAGGGAATAGGAGCCCATTCAAGGTAATCATGAAACCAAAAGAAAGTCATTGGGCCTTTAGAAATATTCTGATCTCCCTACTCTTTTTATTTGTGTTTAAACTCATTAATATAGAAAAGTTTAATTAGTTCTGTCTCTGGTCTATTTTAGTTCTCTTTTTTTCTGTTTTGTCTCTGAATTTACTGAGACTCTCTGCTCTGTCTTCTCTTTTCTTTTCTTTTTTTATTTTTTTGAATCAGGTAACTCCTTATCATGTAAAACCATTTTCTACTCGCCCCTCCTCCCTGATGTCTTCCTTCTTCCAAAACTCATAATACCCATCCATTCTGCTCTTATAGGACTCACTATTCTGTCTTTGCTTATTTAAATCTAGGTCTAAATCTTCCTCCTACACATCGCAAACTATTTCTGATTTATCTTTTTGATAGCACCCTCTCTCCCAATACAGAACTCTGAATACAGTAGGATCAAAATAAATATATACAAAATAAGCAATTACCTCAACTGCTGGGCTAAATTTCTTTATGAGTCGTCCATTCTTCTGTAGAGCAAGTGCCAAGAGATCAGGAATTTTCCTTCTTAATTCGATTGGTTGAAAGGGGAACTTAGAAATATTTTTTAAATTAAGCAACTAATGACTTTTGCAATGTGCCAGGGATGTCATACAGATTGTAAAATCAAAGAAAAGGAAGATGGTTGTTAAATCTTCTAAATGTCTATTACTCTGGTTTATCTAATTGGGGCACTTTGAACATGACAAATCATTTCTATGCTTATCTCTCTTTGCTTACAACTCCATCTTTTCCTCCCAACTGAGACTGAAGTCTATTTCCTTCTCAGAAAAGCTCAGAAATGATTTTTGCTCACAGAGATCAACATGTTCTTAATATAACCCAGGAGACAGCATGCTGTATTGGAAGAAAAATTAGTGTTATCAGGAAAGCTAATTTTTAGTATGGTTCTGCCATATGCCGCATGACATTGCTCAAATCAGACTCACAGAGGTCTTAGTTTCCTCATCTGAAACATAAAGAAAGCAGACAAGATTCCCAGCACAATTCTCCTTAATACTGAAGCAGTTACAAAACAATAGTCTATATAAAATTCAGTCTCTAGTTTGGATTATGGTGATTTTTTTCTATGGGAATTGTCCTTCAAGAGAACAAGTAGTAAGGACCCTAGCAGGAGATGGGGGGATTGGGAAGGTCTAACATTAGGAGAAATACCTAATGTAGATGATATGGGGATGGATGCAGCAAACCACCATGGCACGTGTATACCTATGTAACAAACCTGCACGTTGTACACATATACCCCAGAACTTAAAGTATAATAATAAAAAAAAAAAAAACAATTTCCATAGCTAGAATGAAAACCATTCTAGTCAAATCCATCTTATTTTTCACTTCTTTTCCCCTACGCTGAAAAACTTCCATAGACAAAAAAAAAAAAAAGAGAGAGTAAGAAAAAGTCAGTATTCAGTATTTAGGCACACTACTCTATTAAAAATTTTCTATCGTTATATCTCATAGATTTATATATGGTCATGGTCTCTGTCTTTGGAGTTATAGTTTGTAAAGTGTGCCTTATCTTCACACTATAAATATATGCATCTATGTTTTTATCTTAGTACTTGCATCATATTTTTAAACTTGAATTTAAAGAAAGGAATTGGACATCATTTATGCCAATGGATAGGTGGTTTTTTCCACACTCATCAATAGTTAATCCACTTTTTCTCTCACTTATTTGAAATATCCCTTAATCATACAACAATATCATATGTATAGGTTGACAGATATATACATAGATACATACATACATGGATCAATTTTTTGATTCATCATTATGTGTTACTGCCCTGTTCCTACAGAATAATATCTAAATGTTATATTTATTTTTATTCCATATTATTATAGTAATTCATAGAGCAAGTTCCCATATTATACAACTTAGTTTGCATACATATATGCACACACACACATATAATGTTTTACAAATACATTCTTCTAAATGCACATCAATATCATTACTTCAAAACTTTTAAGATTTTGATTAGAATAATCTGTTATTTGTATATGACTTTGGGCAAATCGCTATCTTTACAATTTTGAGATTTCATATTCACAAATATGGTTTATATCTTCAGCATTAAAATTATAATGTTTTATAGCAAACTGCTGTTTCTTTCTGTATAAACTACACATATCTTTTTAAAAATGTATTGCCTGTATAGCCATTTACATATTCTTTTTATAATGATTGTGGCTAGTATACAAGAAGACTATCCAGTTTTCTATATTTATTTGTAAATGTGTGGGACACTATTTTAGTTTCCATGAATTTGTGGGTGATGTTCATGAGTTCTCAGAAGATATAATGACAAGAGCCACTTTTGAATTATCCAGGAAGATCACCCTATTGCTCTTTTAGGAGTAAGGATACTGCTTTCCGTTTTTCTGATAGATAATCTTGATCCAGTTTAAGGCAGTAGCTTCTCATTCTTCGTTTTTCTATTGTTGGTCATTTAGATTATTTAGTCTTCTGCTGTTATAATTCTATGAGTATCTTTTGAGTATTCCAATGTAAAATAGCAAAGGAAAATAAAATCCACAAAATATAATGTCAAAAAATTACAAATTAGGGAAAAATGTATCATACAAGACAAACAAAATGTTAATTGCCTTCAAAGCTAGACAATTATCAGAAGGTATTATTTTAAAGTTATTTCTTTTTACAAAAATGATTGTTTCTAAGGTGTCTATACTGACATTGTGAAGTGCTTAAACTATAATGGTAATTTTAAAAGTACAAATTTGTCTTTATAGTTTTCAGTTATGGGAAAAATGTATAAGGAAAAAATAAGACTGATAATAAATAGATCAAAATGATGGTTATCTTGACATTGTGGTAATATGATTTTACCTTTGTTATTTAAACATGCTAAATGTCCTAAATATTCTCTAATAAGCATCGTTGCTTTTATTATTTGAAAAAAATCATGCTGAATTACGTGTTTTTTTAAAATTATCTTCAAGAGAAAGGCTTGGGTTCATTCTGAAATCTTACTTTTTATACATTCCTTAGTTTAATTATATGAAATGGCAACTGTACACCAGTAAATAGCTTAGTTTTTCCTATGTGCAATTTTCCTTCATCCAGATACTTTTCTTCCTTAGCAAATCTATAATTTCACCAAAAGGAAAAGAACTATGTATGTGTATGCACACACACACACACACACATACACTCACAAAGGAAAATGGCTAAAATACAAATAACAGCTACATTATCTCTCATTATTAGTAATTATTTTGTTTCTGCCAGAGGAAGACAGCAATAATAAAAAGACATAAAGGAGAATTTCAGCAGAGGACATGTACTTACTAATTCTTTTCAGGACTAAAATGATAACTCTACTTTGTTTATTACACTGTATCTTGAAAAGTATAAAAAGGAATAAAAGAAAAGTACACATTCTCCTGCTATGAAGCATATTCTCAGACCTGAGGAGGTACAGAATAATATGGCAGAAAGGAAGAGATCCTTTATTCTCTCTTACAATAGGATGCTGGATGTTAAGTTTTAGAATTAAAACTGGAATTTGTTCTATTTTTCTATGTAATGCTAAGATAAAGCAATGTGGAACTTTAGAAAAACCATAAACCAGAATGCATATATTGTGTGGGTGCTAGAAGCATCACAATGGAGAGAATCTGAAGATGTGGGTAAAGAATAGGCAAATACTCTTAGCAGAAGACTTAGACCTAGCAGAAGACATTGAAGTCTGCTTCTTTGAATAGCAAGTTCGGAAAACACTGGGGAGTGGATGATGGGCAGTTGCTTGGTGAATACAGTGACAGATGCACTGAATGTTCTGACTTCACCACAATCCAATATATTATCAATGTAGCATAATTGCACTTGTACCTCATGGATAGATACAAGTAAAAAAATAAAAAGAAAAGACTGACAAATACAGACTTGATGGTAAAATACCTCACTGCATCCACTGAAAGGTATCTCATTTTGATAAAGTATAGGAACTTGCTGACATTTAAAGGAACTGTGTCCTCTCTCCTGTATGATAGGAATCATAACATAGAGGCTATGTGTACAATAGGTTCTCCAATGGTTGCTGGTGGTTGTGAGCAGCATGGTGAATCTCCAGTTAACCTTTCTTTGACCTGATATTTTCCAGCTTAGCCAGAATGGCACAGACAATCATTGGCTTCCTGCAGTCAGCTTATAGCTCAGGGAAGGTAGGACCTTGAGAGGTCATCAACAATATTTGAATAAATTCTGCTCCACTGTGGGAGCGTGCAAACTTCAAGCTAATGTGCTTCAAAGGAAATTAATTTCCCACTGGTCTTGCAAGTTCGTGTTATATAAATCCCTGGATTTAAGACTAGGAATATTTCTAAGGTTCTTTTGAAAATCTGATCTAACTAATGTTAAAAAAAAGGAAAACAAAATTCTCCAGAACATAGTCCTTTAATAAAAGATTTGCATTGAGTAAGTCTTATCCTGGATTATCTTCCAGGTATGGTAACAGTGGTTGGTTTTCAAAGGTATCACAGAAAAAGAAAGTTAAGACTAGGGCATGTTCACTCAGGAGGCAGGGCATGTGTTAATTCTTTCAACTGAGATTTGGAAGTTATCCCTGCCTTTAGAGGGGACATAATTGAGGCCTAAAATTGGCTTGCTCTTCGGATCCTTGTTGATGCATTTCCTAATGGGCCAGATCGTGAGGGCCATTCTCAACCATATGCATCCACAGGGCATCTCCCAATTTATGGCAGAGATTGTGCTAAACCTTTGTAATTAGACAGGGTATTCTTGGGGAAATTTTCCAGACTTTTCATTTGGAATCTTGTATGCAGCTTTGTAAGAATCTCCTCTGCCTTCTTCAGAGTAATTACCTTACACGAGGTGCTCTTGCATTCTCTGATCTTTAAAAGAATTTCATATCATTCATCTCTCCTTTTATCTTCTAATGAAGTCTCATCATTGTTTCATAGAGAGCAATTGAAGGCTGTTTTCCCAAAGTCTTAACTAGCATCTTTCTGGAACTAACCTAGAGTAAAATTGTCTATACGGTTCTTCACTCCATTATGTTCTTTTTGATTTCCAGTCTAAAGGTTCTCTGTTTCTTTTGCTGATGCACTAAACACAGCCTAGAAGAAGCAGTCTTTCATGAACAAACTGTTGAAGAGCCTTGCATATATATAAGGGCTATATGTTATGCCCTTTCTAAGGATGTCTTATCACAGTCCTGGGTCGTGTTAAAGTAAATAAGAAGGCCATTTGCCTGAGGTTGTCTCTGAGACCAGAGCTTTTAGGTAAACAAACTGAAACTTACCTTGGAAATATTTTTTTAACTGACTAAAACCAAACAAAGCAACACTTAGCGAATCATCAACAGCCAACCAGGCAACTGGTTACACACACACAAACCTCCCATTGAATCATATTCAGATAAGTAAGGCAAATGCCTCACCACGTTGTACCCAAATAAGGCGAACACATAGCTATCACCAATTAGGTCATTTTCTCTGTTTGCTTTCATGTTCAGCCTATAAAGTCTTTTACTTTCATTGCTAGAGTGGAGCTCTCGGAATCGCTTCCAGTTTTTTATGCTGCCTGATTCATGAATCATTCTTTGCTCAATTAAACTCTCTTACATTTATTTTGTCTAAAAGTTTTTC
This sequence comes from Aotus nancymaae, assembly GCF_030222135.1. Taxonomy (NCBI): domain Eukaryota; kingdom Metazoa; phylum Chordata; class Mammalia; order Primates; family Aotidae; genus Aotus; species Aotus nancymaae. The sequence continues at coordinate 8,343,081 of NW_026988460.1, forward strand.
TTTTTTAACAGTCCTATTAATCCAATTGTTGATTGTTCCATACTATTACAATTTATCTTAGAAGTCTGTCCCTAAGCATGTGTACAAGAACTGGAAGTTCACGAAAATATACATAGAAATGATTCCTTGGACAGAACACTCTCATATTTTTTGTTTTAACTTTTCTCTATATAACACTTCAACTGAGACTCACAGGTCATCTGTTTAATACCTACTTCCTTTGACTAAGAAATCAATTTCTAGCTTATTTTCAAGTTCTTGCAACTTAGAGTTATTAGAATATCCATTCCATTTGGATTTTTTCAACTCACTTTACTTCCTGGAAAATGCCTTCTTTGCATTATGATGTTCTAATTGTGATGACTTAGTTTTAGCAAATCAGCATTTCTTTCAATTTTGTTGAAGATTCTTGATGTTTCTCAGCTTGGAATACATACTTTCAACACACTTCACCAAGTATCAGAAAGAAGTCATGAATTCTTTAACAACTTTTATGAGATGCAGTGTGAATCAATGCATTTTGGAGATACGGAATTTTGCTTCTCCTACACTTCGACTCAGAAAGATTCAGAATGCCTTAACTGCACCCTGTGGATGTTACAATTCTCTTTATGTATCTGTATCTCGTTCTAATAGCCCATAAATTCTTCTTACTCTCTACTCTCTTACTGAAGATAACAGAATCCTTTCATTGTATGGCTCAGGATTGTCAAACCCCTGCCCTCCACCTAACCTGTGAATCTGAGACTCAGAACCACAGCTATGAAAACCAGAAATAACTTTTACTGCTTACTAGCACTGGATTAAGAAAACCCATACAGACTTCACCGGAAAAACAAAACACATCACATGAGTATCTGTAAGTGGCTGGCAGTATTAAATGTGTGCTGAGAATTAACATTTCCTGTTTATACCAGATGTCAGGTGTACGTACTGCTTCTCTGAGTTGTCAAAAAGCATAATGCAGAGAGAAAAGGTCAAAAAATCCTGTGGGATGTTAGTGGTGCTTAAAGGTTATAATGATTGAAAAAGATTGCTTTAAGTCTACATGTATCACCACTTCAGATGTCATTTCATATCTCAAGTGGAAACAGAATAGGCCTTCTTAAGAGATTTGTGGAACACAATATATTTTGGCAGTAGAGTTGAAAACACACTATGGTTACCATAAGCCCGTCAGAATGGGTCCCCTTATCTGAAGATCAATGATTACAGATGATTGATGGACTAGTTTCCCCACCAGAAAACACCAGCCTGTTGTTATTACTAGAACAGATGTAATGAGATCCATATGTAATTAACTGAATTTACAAAATGCCAGAAGTACATTAACTAGTCAAAGCATCCCTTAATTTTCTCCTCCAGATTTCATAATGATATAGTAAAGAAATGACTCACTAATTTATCAAGAAGTTTACAGTCAAGCTGAATATGAATAAATGCAGGCAACTGACTCTACCTACTCACTGATAAAATACGAGATCCCCTTCTCTATCTTTTCTTCCCTCCCTCCCTTCTTTCTTCCTACCTTGCTTCCTCCATTCATTCCTTTCTTCCTTTTGTTCTTTCTTTCTTTATAATTTGTCAGTACAGTATCCTATCTTTAAAAAGTATTCATATGGAAGAATGACATTTAAAATAGGTAAATATATATATATATTACTCTATTTGAAGAGGAAGTTACGAAAATTAGAGGTTTGTACACAAAGCTGCCCCCTTGAGTATTTTCACAACCTTTAAAGTGCTTGGCAGAGAATATTTTGAAAATTACTGATGAACCCTATCTTTAAGCTAGGTCAGCACTTCCTGAAGTGTGTTGCTCAGAACATCTGGTCCTGCAAGATGTTCTATGAACAAAAAGTTTTCTTCTCAAGTAAGTTTAGAAAATGTTGCATGTTGGATTATTCCTCTTTGATGGATAAAATCAATATTATCCCATTAAAAGCTCTGAGAAATAAAAGAAAGATGCATTCTTTTCCTAAAAAAGTTTTTTTTTTTAATTGCCCTCATATTTTTCCATGAGGCATATTACCATTCTTCAAGAACACACTGTGAAAATGCTGCTCAATGTCACTCAAATGGTGTCTGGGCATAACATATGCTGATAGAAGTATAAAACCGTGAGAGAAAATAAGGAGTCTCTGCTGGGAACACAGACCTTACCAACTGCATTTCGGGTATCAACCCACTGATTAGATAGTCTTACCAGGAAGGCAGTGCTAACAACGTTACCCAGTTGTGGAAGTCAATGGCAGTAGTACAGAAAGAATGTAGCAGGCTGTATAAAAACCAAATCGGAATTTAAAAGAAGTAACAGGAGTGGGCTGTAAAACGCATAATACTTTCAGATATAATAATGTCACTGAAAACATTGCATATGTTAGATAAAAAGGAAAAGTCCTTAAATTTCTGAATTTACATAAAATTTACATTGGAAAAAACAAGCGATTTACTTATAGCTACAACAGAATTAGGTACAGTTCTGCTTAGTTATGGTGTTTACTTTGGGGAACATGATGTGCCCTCACTGGAACTGAGCTTTAGCAGACATCTGTCAATTGATCTTTCAGATTCACGTCTTTCCAGGTAAAACTGATCTGAACTATTACAGGGTTTGTATTTATGTATAACAGAATCTCACTCTTTAGACTTGCCCTACTCTGTTGTGCTTAGCTGACTGATTTATCCTCACTTTGGGGGCATAAAACATTTGCTAAGAAAAGTAATGATGCAAACTAGACTGGAAGGGGAGAATGTTTAATTACTTCAGAAAAAGTATGTAAAACAAATTTGGAAAACTATTTCCAGGACTGAGATGCTACTTTCAGATACTACAGGCCTCCAAGGGCCTATAATTAGCTGCTTTAATTAGCTTTGTTTGGAATTATTTTATGTACCCCTGAATCTAATGAAGAGTGGATTTTTAAAGACTTTATAAACCATCCCCTTAATATATAACTTAACAAATATGTATTAAACCACCACCTTAATATATATTTGTATTCCCTCAGATTGCTAAGTGAATGAGATTTATTCATTTTCTTTAATTATCAGTAAAGAATGCCCTTAAAGGAGGAGACTGTCAGCTGTGTCCTGTAGGTTGAAGGCACCTTCAAACCATGTAGGGTTTCATCCACACTATTTAAAAAATATTGGAAAATTTTACCAACATACAGTTTCTGGCTTTTCTTTAAAAATTTACTTTCTCCATGGCAATAATCCACTGGAGCTGAGTAGCCCAAGAACCCTCTGGATGGAATATTCAGTTGACCACAATCCCTTCTATACTGAGTTTTATACCATTTTCCATCATTATATATAGTTTTCTTTGTAGTAGAGTTGAAATCACGTAGACTGGTTATCATATGTAGATCTCTGTCAAATGTGGAAAAATAGAAGGAAAAACTACAAAGGTTCAAATAACTCAACAGAAAATAAAAGGGCATATGGTGAATTATGTTATTATTATTTGTTGCTCCTCTCTGTGGCAGGACAGTTCTGGCCCATTTGGTCAGCACTGGCTGTAACAGTTACTTTGGAAAATGGAATGAGCAAAATTGACATATATACACACACATACACACACACACACACACACACACACCACCTGTGAACAGCTTGCATGGTTCAGACAGTTTTATTTTCTCATTTTCTCTGTGTCAGGAAAATGACACGTCCCAGGTAGGAACCACTCTTTCCCAAAACAACAAAATCACATGGAATACAGATTCAGCCAACCCACTGCTTAGAGGCTACATGGATAGAAAATAAATCTTTATTCTTAAATGCCTCTGAGACGTTAGAGTTGTCTGTTGCTCCAACACAATCTAGTGAAAGCTGACTGATGCAGGGCAAATTTCACATAAATAGTGAAAAATAGCTCCATGTGTTTCACATACAAAATGTGTCTGTGTCTAATGAATTTAACTTAGCCACAGTTAGGAAAAAAAGCCATGGTGGCCGGGCGTGGTCCCTCAGGCCTGTAATCCCAGCACTTTGGGAGGCCAAGGCGGGTGGATCACCTGAAGTCAGAAGTTTGAGACCAGCCTGGCTAACATGGTGAAACCCTGTCTCTAGCAAAAATACAAAAATTAGGTGGGCTGGTGGTGGGCACCTGTAATCTCAGCTACTTGAGGCAAGAGAATCTCTTGAACCCGGGAGGCAGAGGTTGCAGTGAGCCAAGATCTCACCACTGCACTCTAACCTGGGTGACAAGAGCAAAACTCCATCTCAAAAAAAAAGAAAGCCATGGTAAACTCTGTAATCAGCAAATTGAAAATGCATGTGCCAAATCCTTAATGAACTCAAAAAAGAACTGTATTTTCTACATTTTAAAAAATGCAAATAAAGTAAATGATGCTGTTTAGAGATTTAGCTGTTACCAAGAAAAGAATTGCCCAACCCTCAAATCCTAGCCCTCCTTTCATTTGAATCACTTGGCTGGCTGCTGCAGAGCTGCGAGAATAGGGAAAGGTGATCACTGTGCAATTTCTGTGAATGAATTTAGAAACTGACTTTTGGAATTTTACTGAAAACTTAATGCATGATTCATTCTACAATTTTTTACTCTTAACCCTAGTAGCATTTCAAACTCCAACTTGCTAAATTTAATAAGAAAAAACAAGTTTTAAATAGAAGCCAGATCTCAAAAGGAAGGGGATCAATTTTGAAACTCCCTCCCCACAAGACCAATCTGGGTTTTCCTTCAGACAGAGAGCAACAATCACCGGCACAGATGAAAAATAACAACAATAACAACAAAAACAAATACAAACTACTCTGGGGTGAGGTGCCAAGTGGTACCTGTGAGGATCAGAAGCTATAAAAACTTAACCAAGTGGTAAGAGAGGTGCTCAGTCTCTGCGGGCATCAGTGCAGTCACCTGTGAAGCACCCACCAGCTACTTCACACCTGGGCACGTGGATGAAAGCCAACGAATTTCAGTTACACAACTAGGCAGACTAGCAACTTTGCTCTCCAAGACAGCATTTTTGTAAAAGCTTTTAAAAAATTATCCTCATACTTTTTTGTCTCTCCAAGACAGCTAAAGTTTAGGGAAAAGAAAATCTGCTGAGACAGAAATTACCTAGTTTATAAATAAATGAGTATCAATGTTCCATGTAAGCCACAAAGTTCACTTATCTTTTAGAGTTTAAAATGTCCTACTTAAGAGAATTCACCCACTAAAATACTTCAACTCTTGCACTTGCTCTGGCATAACTATTTATTCCTTTAAATGGTTTTTGAAAGCATTTACATTTGTATGACTTGAAGACAATATGTTCCAAAGTGTGGCTCAAAAACCATCTGAATCAAGACTCTGCTGGGTCATTAATAAAGAATGCAGGTTTCCAGGAAAGACCACATCCTATAAGGTCAGAATCTCTGGGGGTGGGACTGCAGAATCTACACTTTAAATAAGCCTCCTAAATGAGCCACTGGAGTTTACAAAACACTGCCCTATGACCAAAAACACCTGATTTGGACTTTGTCTGCCTAACAAATACTGATCAGTTCGGTCTAATACATTGTCAGGTTTCTTTGTTATAGTAGCTGTATAATATTAATTAAAACACAAGTAAACACAAATGCATTTTAATGGCAAAGCAACGAATGCTTTAGTTCCCCAACTTGCTAGTGAACAGGTAAATTCTTAGCTCTCACCTGGTGTTTCTTACAGTCTCTCTCTTTCTCTTTTTTTTTTTTTTTTTTGACAAAAAGCACCAACTAATGGTCCTTCTGTTTCTTTTAAGGATGTTAAGAAACAAAGCCTTTATAATTCTTGATTTATAGCTAATTTTTACTTAAAGCAGGAAACATTGGTCAGAACTCTGCAATATTAAAATAAATTCTGTTGAAGCACTATCTCTCTCTCTCTCTTTTTTTTTTTTTGGAAATGGAGTCTTGCTCTGTCGTCAGGCTGGAGTGCAGGGGCGTGATCTTGGCTCACTGCAACCTCTGCCTCCTGGGTTTAAGTGATTCTCCAGCTTCAGCCTACTGAGTAGCTGGGACTACAGGCATATGCCACCAAGCCCAGCCAATTGTTGTATTTTTAGTAGAGACGGGGTTTCACCATGTTGGCCAGGATGGTCTTGATCTCTTGACTTCGAGAAGCACTCTCTAACAGTGGATTTAAACCCCTGAATTTCTACATGTAATTCTTTAATAGGCTTAAGGCTCCTCTGACTTTTGTCTGTGGGTGGATGGAATCAGAGCAGGAAGACCTGACAGTCTTTAGAGTGAGAGAGATTGATTTCCTCATCATACTACTGCAGATCAGTTAAGGGATGTGGGAATAAAATGGAAGGGGGAAGTGTGAAGCCATGCTGCTGTGAGAAAAATGTAAGAAATTGTCAGGAGTACCTCTGAAGTTTGGGGGAAATTCACCTATAGAGTGAAAGTGTAAGTAGTAATGAATGAATGAATCCACAGTTTCTCGAAGTTGTTTCCATGACCCTGACTCTTTCCAGGGCTCTTTGTGGTATGTTCCATGCTGACTTTAATCCAAAAGGGATGCTAGGACAGTCTCAGGGACAGCTGTCAAAACATATAGCCACTGTTTTTTATTTTTTATATTAAATTTCCTATTCTTCTTGCATCAGCTTCATTACTACATATACATGCACATACATATACATATCATTCTAAAATGATGTCCATTGCATTAGGTATGGCTTTTTGTTTGTAAGAAACAGAAACCTACCAGAGTCAGCCTAAGTAAGGATCAAAATGTGATATACAGACACGAGCTGTTTCATGGAACCCAATGGCAAGAAAACAGCTACCAAGAAATGAGAGCTGGAGAGCCTGCAGGCCAGGCAGTCTTTCGTCCTTAATCTCTGCCCCTGGTTTCTTCTTGTTTCTGTCGGGCTACATCTCTGCTCCTGAGACATCAGCATTCTTGGCTGCCTAATCTACGTGACAGAAAGTCTCTGTTCCAAACTCTCAAATTCAGACTTGTAGACCTACAGGTCAAATATCAAATTCCCAGAAGAGAGCATCTGATTGGCTCATCTTGTGGCAGGTGTCCTCCCTGGGCCAATCAGCTGAAGTGACTTGAAATGTGTTGGCTAGACCCCTGGGGTCACTGATGGGCATCTCAAAGCCATATCCATTCCTTTTCTCTAAACATAATTGTTTTAACTTTTTCATCCTCAACCACGTATAATCCAGAGGAGAGAAACCCAAACATTTTCTAGAACCATGTTTGCTAAAGTGGGGTACAGATATTCCTGGCAAGACAATCCCCCAGGGTATAGGAAGAAAGTATAGTTAACCCCCTTCATAGATTTACTTTTATTTAGATATTTAAAATTTTTACATTTTTCCATAAATATATTAAGATGGTAGTATATTTGTATGTGTATAAATAAAAAGAATTTTAAACAATTCACATGGATTGCCTTCTTAAATACTCACAATGATCCTGTAAGGATAGGTTCTGTGATTATTCCCCATGTACAGATAAGAAACAGAGATACAGAGGTTAGGCAACTTGCCTCAAGTTCCATAGCTTGCAATGGCAAAGTCAGAATTGGAACTCAACCAGTCTAGCTCTAGGTGCCCAGTTTGTACCTTCTCTGCCTCTTTCATATGTGTATATGCATGAGTGTGATTGTGGCAGGGTGGTGCTTAAAAAGGTTTTAATGGCTATAGAGTATCTATTAAAGGAGTCTGAAGAACACTGTTTTAGAAGGTGGAAAATGTGTAAATAAAAATATTGAAGCCTATAATGTTTGTGAGCACAGGAAAATTTTCCATCAGAAAGAATATATGTGTAGATAGCATCAAAATAAATATATAGATATGAATCTCTAAGTTTGATGATTTACTTGGAAAGAAAGAATATGCTTTCTGCACTGGACATGGTAGCTCATGTCTGTAATCCCAGCATTTTGGGAGGCCGAAGTGGGCAGATCACTTGAGGTCAGGAGTTCAAGACCAGCCTGCCAACCCCATCTCTACTAAAAATACAAAAATTAGCTGTGGATGGTGGCGTGTGCTTGTAGTCCCAGCTGGGAGACTGAGGCATAAGAATAACTTGAACCTGGGAGGTGGAGGTTGCAGTGAACAAAGATCGTACCACTGCACTCCAGCCTGGGCAACAGAGCAACATTCTGTCAAAAGAAGTAAGGAAGGAAGGAAGGGAGGGAGAAAGGGAAAGAAAGAGACCTAGGTGCCCAAATCTATCATGGCATGGCTTTGGACAAATCACCTAACTGCTCTGAGCCTTGGCTTGTCAATGTAGAATGAGAGTGATACTCTCTTCCTTGGAGTTCTATTAGGAGCAATAAGCCCTGTGTCTGGCCAATAATAATGTCACCTATTACTCATTTTGGGTTAACTAGTAACTAGTAAACTCATCGTTTTCATTCCCTGCGGGACCATGTGTCCCTGAGGAGAGAACTGCTGTCTATCTTCCTATTTCCTGCAAACCGAACTCAGTGCTTTTCTCTTGGGAAGTGGTTCAGGCAGTATTCAACTTGGATATATTTCTATTGACCTGGATATATTTCTATCAACTTCACGAGCAATATGCTTTTTCTCTTATTTAATATCAATCTTATTCAAGTGAAGAAACATTTATTATAGTAGAACATTATTATAAGACATATCACGTCTTCCACAAATAAATAGTTATTTGATGGATACTTGAGTAAATCAATGAATGAATACAATGGATGGATGGATGGAATGATGCCTGGATGAACGAGTTTAGAAAGAAAGAAAAAAGGAAGGTTGGAAGACAGATTCAACTAATATTTTAAATTCACAGTTTCTACATTCAGGCACTTTGGAGAAATTCAGGATTTGCATCTACATTTTCAACTACAAAATGGTCTATCCAGTACAACAAATATTTCCTTTAGGGATCAAAATATTTTACAGTTATCCATATAAAAGTAGCGAAGGTTTATGTGTCAATCAATTCAGACCAGACTTGTCTCAATGCTTCTGTGAATGTTAATATTCTGGACTCCTGAAAATGTCAATAGTCACATCACTATTGACATATTCAAAAATAGTTTACAATCTTGAGATTCATCAGTCTACAGATGGATTATCTGTTTGCCATGACGTGTTAACCTATCCCCAGGACAGAAGTAATAAATAAACAGTAATATTCCATTGCACAGACGCCAATTTCTCAATAACCTATCAATCATCTGCTTCTTAGTCTTGATCTTGCAGTTTGTGGTGACATAACTGCTGCTGTAATGCAACTTTTGCACCTGCTCCTTTAGGGAAGTTAGAAACCACTAGGATACCAGAGAAGCAGTCTACACAGTGACCTCTAATGCAAATGTGATAGGAGCCAGAAAGCATATTTTCAGTTCTTTTCTTTCCCCCTTAAGAGACAAAGTATTGCTGTGTTTCCCAGCCTGGTCTCAAATTCCTGGACTCAAGGGATCCTCCCACCTCGGCTTCCCAAAATGTTGAGATTACAGACGTGAGCCACCATGTCCACTGCAGAAAGCATATTCTTTCTTCCCAAGTAAAACATCAAATTTAGAGATTCATATCTATATTTTTATTTTGACACTACCTACACACATATTCGTGACTTTAAGATTTTGAAAAATGCTAATATTTTAAAGTTTATTTTATATTTTTTTAATCTTTTTTTTTTTGGAGTCTCACTCTGTCACTCAGGCTAGAGTGTAGTGGCACGATCTCAGCTCACTGATACCTCCGCCTCCTGGGTTCAAGCGACTCTCCTGCCTCAGCCTCCCAAGTAGCTAGGACTGCAGGTGCCTGTGCCACCACGCCTGGCTAATTTTTTTTTTTTAATTTTGTTTTAGTAGAGGGGGTTTCACCATGTTGCCCAGGCTTGTCTTGAACTCCTGAGTTCAGACAATCCACACTCCTCGGTCTTTCAAAGTGTTAGGATTACAGGCGTGAGTCACCATGCCTAGCCTGTTTTAAAGTTTAACCATATTACATGCAGAACAGTAGCAAACTGTAGTTCAAGGAAAACTGTGTGCCTAAGAGGAAGCTCTATTATACTTAAAGATTAAATTGTTTGGGGAAATTGTTGTTTTGAGACATAATCACATCCAGAAACACTAGTCCATGTATCTCATTGCCTTGACAAAGTCTCTAGCAACTGGACAAGTCATGTGTCTCACTGCCTTGATGAAGTCTCTAGCAAATGGACATCCTAGAGATGAAAATGCCTATTTAGTGCCTTTTCTTTACATTCTCCCAGCTAAGCTACCTAAGCTGACTTCTGTTTTTCAGTCTATTCATCTTGGGTAAAGAAAAAAAAATAAAGATGTTGATACAGAAGTTGTAAATCCCACGCCATCTGGGTATGTTGCTAACAGTTCTCACCTTTGTCACAACAGGGTTTACAAGGCAATTTTTAGCATAATGTCACTTCAGCCTCTATTACCTGCTGTTTGGCATCTCACATTCTCTTTTTTCTATCCCAAGGGCTATGTCGTTATAATAAGTGAATGGCAGTGTATAAGACTTCCATTTCAAGAATATGTGCATAGCAGTGATATGGAAAGCTAAATCAGAGACCAAAGTCATTTGCTGATTAAACACTGGGACAGACTCAAGCCTGTTTTCTACTCAGAGTAAATTTTTATCAGCTATTGTTGAATAAAACTCATCTCTTTATTAACATGCATATATGTAATAACTTGATTAACACATGAATTCCTGAGGAGTTAGTATTTATCATAAGGTGCCTATGAACTAGTCTTATGACCTTACTGATAACAGGGTAATTTTTCTCATGTATTTGAATGTCCAATAATTGTGTGGTGATATCAGCAACTGCATGGTAATTACATGAGCTCCCAGATTTTCATGCAACTGGTAACTGGATTAATAATTATGCTACAGGTGATGCACGTTCAGTCTTTATTTCTGGCTTTTGATTTCCCGGTTTTCTAACAAATTTTGGGAGGTTAATTCCTCTTGCTTCATAGAGGTGCTGGACTGCTCTGCAGAGAAAGTGATGACAAGGAAGTGGCAGAAAATCACACAGAATGACGGGGAGGTAAGAACCCTCTCAGCTGACAGCAGTCTATTGCTGCAAGGTTACAGGGATTCCTAGGAAAGTTCCTCATTGTCCCCCACCATAAAAGAATTTTTTATTCTCATAGTACCAGACAGATGGCAAATGCTCTTACGCAAAGCTGCCCCAAGTTGCTGACACTTCCTTGTAAATTATCTACATAGATGAATTAAGGAAATATGAATAATATATGCAGTTTCCACACTTTGGGATCCTTATTTAGGCCTTTTCCATGTCTATCTTCCTAATCTAGTTATGCAGAACATCTGAGTTTCATTTCTAATAAACAAAAGAAAGTTACAAACTTACTGCACTAAAAGAAGAGATTTTAACACAATTTTGCTATGAGTCAAAAACAGAAAAAGAACTACAACCTAGGAAATACAAAAAAAAAGGTAAAACAATAACTGCTGCCCATTAATAAACAGTTTTCCAATAGTTCTTAGAGAATATGTGGATGGCTACAGAAAAAAAATAAAACCAAAACAAAACCAAAAACCTTTGATGTTAGTCTCAAGTCTGCAACCTTTCTAGTACAGGACCCCTTGGAGTCCTGAAGTGTCCCTTGCAAGGAAAAGGCAGAAAGAAGTTGGATAAAAGAAAGTTGTTTGGGGACATATCACATCTGTCAACGATTAAAGGATGCATGACATCCTGTAACCAATGTTTCTTTGTGTCTTGATATTTTCATCTCATTGTGATTAAGATAGTAAAAGCATGATTTTATTGAGATATTTGAAACATCCTCAGCTTTCACAGAAACTAAAACAGCAAACTGATGGAGAATCCCATCCACATCTATTACAGGGTACCCAGTGTCATACAATTTAATGTGAAAACCAGAGAAGTCTGTTTGTGGTAAGGTTTTCTATGGATTGTTAGATCTCAACCAAACCCATGTTAGAGACTGTATTTCACATCACACTTGGGAAGTGAGAAGTCATGGATAGAAAGTATGATCTCCTTTATACCTGGGACTCTGGGACCTTTGTTAAGAGCAGCAGTATCCCCTCAGCCCAAGGATTTAGAAAAGAATAGCAAAGTTTTATGAAACAATAAAAACGTACAAATCAGTTGGAGACAGAGAAGGCCACAATCAGGAGAAGAAATCAGGGTGAAGAGCTTCTTGAGTAAGACACTGTAAGCTTGAATGGGGAAAAAAACTGACATCCTCAGTGGGGAGGTAAAATTTTGGTTGTGAAAAGCCAAATGGATTCTAGTGTCTAGGCTGAGAAACGAGCTAGGGAAGAAGGAAATCTGACAGGGAAGAAGGAGGTAACATTAGCCCCTAGTCATAGAGACCTCACTTAATGGAAGAGACTGGTTAGGGCTTTGGAACCTAGAGTGGCCCAAGAATAAGCAGCATCAATTTCAAGGGAAAGCTAAAATCCAGCCTCTCAGACCCTACCCCAGATTCACTCAATCAGAATCTGCATTTTTTCAAGTCCCCAGGTGACAGATATGCAATTAAAGTCTTAGAAGCATGGGCCAGAGCATGCCTGAGTTGGGCACTTAATTAACTCTGGGGATATTTCTGCTAATGTGATTTGAAGCAGTGCTGATGTGTTAAACAACAGGATTGAAAATTAAAACCATAAACTCTGCTGCCTCCGATTTTGAAATGTCAGAAGCTTTTGGCTTAGGACAGTGCCACTTTTGCTGAGGATTCTGTGCCTTCTCATTTGGAGAATGGCAACAGGGTGCTGGTTTAGAGCATGCCATACTAGAAAGAGCCCTGGTCAAGAGGCAGAGCATCCAGGTTCTAGTTTTATTTCTTCATAGCTCTGTGATTTTAGGTTGGCTTTCTCCTCTTCTGCACACTTTGCAAACCCAAAGTGTAACCCTAAATAAAAGCTGGAAGGACTTAGTTTCTGGCCTCATCCCTCATTTGTCATTTCTAAGCAGGAGGTCTGGACTCAAGGCACTAGGCATTGGCGGGCTAAGAGCCCACACTCTTCATATCTCCAGGACTCAGCTTCCAGACTCTATCTTACATTGTCAATCATCTTGTTCCTCACCATACTTTTACCCAAAAAGAGTCTCACTAGCAGGTAATTTCCACAAAGGACTAAAACACTGCTTGGCATCTAAGCAACATTCAATAAACAGAGGATAATACTATTATGATTATTTTATTTATTTAATTTTTTCTGAGACAGGGTCTCGCTCTGTCACCTAGGCTGGAGTACAGTGGTATGATCCTGGCTCACTCCAACCTCCATAGGTACGGGATTTTATCATGTTTCCCAGGCTGGTCTTGAACTCCTGAGCTCAAGTCATCTGCTGCCTCGGCCTCCCAAAGTGCTAGGATTACAGGCATGAGCCACTGTGCCCAGCATGACAATAATGATAATGGTTACTATTATTATTATTAGTGCTTTTCTTTGCTTACTCTGTTAGGATGATATAAGAGGAAATACAACAGATAAATAAAATACGATTGTGTCTTCAGTAATCAGAAAAATAACAAATTTAAACATTTCTAAACACAGAGAAGGAACCACGAAGAAATGAAAAAACATGAAGTGAATAAAGGTAATACAAAGTAGGGGAGACAGAGAAGGGCAAGCACATGTCCTGTAGGGACTGTGGGACTTTGTGGGAAGAAAACCGAATGGACCACAGTGCAGGCCATGAGCTCTCTGATTAATCTTTCATCACTTGTACTCATATACCCTGGAGTGACAGCTTCAGCTGCTCTCTGACCTGGCTCACACCCTCTACTGACTTAAAGGCCATAAGTCAAAAAGGTGATGAGGCAGGGCTGATACCAGCTGCTGTGGACACAGTTTACTCTGATCTGTCAATGCCCATGCCTGTCTGGTTGGCACCCAGGGCATTTTCGTTGTTAAATGCTTATATCTCCACAAAGTTTCCAATGAACTCTCAAAAAGCATGTATAACTGGCCAAACTTAAAAACATATTCCATGTATTTTTTACATGAATGTGTTCATTTCTTCAATCAGTATTTACTGTTTGTTACAAACCAGCCTTGTACTAGGCTCTTGGGTGCAAACACCAACATAGGCCTGTCCTCAAGGAGGTCATAAGCCAATGTGTCAAGAGAGTAGATGTGAATTGTGAATATCTAAGCATTATAGACACTTAGACAAATGAGAATCACATTTTTTAGCATCTAAATCTGCACAATCTGGAACTGAGGGAAGTATGCTTTTGGTCACTGTTATTTGCTCTCCAATGCATGCTCTGGGTTCTTACAGGTTACTGTCTGATATCTGGGAAGATTTCTCCCACTTCACCTACAATCCTATTTGACTTCCATTGTCATCCCAACCCAGTGTTTTAAAAATGAAAGGACTACTTGAAGTCACCAATGGCAGAGAAAAATCAGGATGTCATTATTTAGGATAGGTGTAATGGGCTAACAGTTCTCCAAATTTATGACATTTGAATAGATTCATCTTTTGGGACATGTTTCATCCAACAGCTTACTAAGACATGTTTACTGTTTGCATACTTAGCCAACCGAAATGTTCCTCCCTTCCAATCAGTGAATGTATCTAATCATAATGACACTTAAAGAAAATCACTCAGTTGGAATCTTAAATTGGGTCAATACCTACAAAACTGATCACATCACCTACAAAACTGGTCACAACCAAGACTATCCAGCTATTATTTTACGTTAATTTGAGACAATATAAATTTATTTTGCTATTTCCTTCCTAGATGTAGTTTTAGCAATTATTTATTGCTATCTAATACATCTCTCTTTTTTCTCATAATAATACACTTGCGTTGGAAACTGCTTCTTTCTCATTCTAGGGTTTGTCAGAAGGTGGAACTGTGTCAAGTCCTCAGCTGCAGGGCTCCCATAAATAAGACTGACCCTAGAAGAATCAGGAGCCATAGAGAAACAGGGTGTCTGCTTCATTAGGATATTTAGCATTAAGGATCACAGAACTTAGAGCTGCCAGAGGCCACCTTTGCCCCTACAAGGAATCTACATGAGAATGGAGGCATTATTGAGACAAGAGGAGTCAAGAAACACAGAGAAAAATGGATTGTTTGTGGAATTAATTCAATCTCTAAATCCAACAGAATGGGTTTTCCGAGAGCAGATGCCTAAATAGAATTTTTTTAGAATAAAAGCTTTTAAAATCAATGATCAAAACCCATGAAAGGAAGGAACTAGAATTTAATCGAGAAGAGAAAGAAACTGAACTATGATGTGGTCCAACAAAGGCATGGTCATCCTGACAGGAAACTCTGGATTAAATCAGAATTGCCCAGTGTTGGTCAGAAATGGTTGACCCTTCATATCCCAGTCTTGCTCAGTCACTAGACATGGCCTCCCTCAGGAGGGTATGACTGTGGGCAGCTGGGGCAGACCATGAAGGAGTGAGAACTGGAGGCCATCCACTAACCCCACATCCCATGGCGAGGCAGCACATCCTTCTGGGTGGCATATCTCTTTGTAAACTATGCAGTGCTACTAGAAGCCATTTGATCGTCCCAGTTATGTGAGCCAGCAAATTCCCAATTTTCATCAAGCCAGATTGACGAAACTGGCTGTTACTTTGTTTGCAATCAAGAGGCTCTATGCTTCCCTTCAAAGTTAAAGTTCTTCTGAAATGTCAAGATTCCAGCAATTATGTACACCCTTGAAATAAATTGGAGAACACAATTTAAACCCATAGCAGACAACGTGATGGCAATCCTGTTAATCAAGCCCCAAGTCTGCAGTCTCCAGATGGTTCACGAATTTCAAGTGGCCAGACCCTGAAGACGGGAGATATCTGTTTTATTGGGTTGAGGGTTTGTGATCAAAATTGACAACTCACTGGGTGGAAAGGACTGTAGTTTGTATGTCACAGAACAAAGAAAGTCCAGCATGTTTTCCTCTGAATAAGTTTTACCATAATGAGAAGTACACTTCTCAGTTTCGCTTCTGGTCAGAAAGATCCACTCTTAACTTGTTTATCTCCCAGTAATTTTCATCCTTTCAATAACAAAATGTGTTTGTTTCTCTGAGAACAGTGATTTATTCATTAATAATGCCCTCTTTGTTCCTGCAAGTGACCAAGTTTGCAATAGTGACCATGACAGGAAAATCAAACCAGCACCCCAGGCTCATACTGGGGAGCTAATTAAATTATGTTCATATGTGCTGAAGTTCATTTTCACTCTAGGTCACTATCTTGGTAAGCTTCTGAATTTCTAGTAATATTTGCAATTTCAATGCCCCAATGAAAATGATGTGAATATACACACATATCATTTCTGTGTGTGCATATATATATATAATATATGTATATATAATATATATATAAAGAGGCTTAATGGCACATACTAAAAAGCTTGTGCGTGTGTGTGTGTGAGAGAGAGAGAGAGAGATACAGACAAACAGCAAAGACTCCAATTTGACATGGCATAAAACTAAAAAGCAAATAATAATGGTGTACGGATAAAGCATTGTTTAGCACCGTTAGGTAACTGAAGCGAATGTGATCTCTCTCGTCTTTAAAACCCTCCTTGTTGGAATGAGTCAATTGTTTAGAAAATTCTCTGAATGGACTATTTTTTGTCGCGTTCCTCATATTCCAACAAAGCTGACAGAATTGAATGCCCAGGTTATCAAGTTTCTCAGGGTAATTTACAGACGCAATAACAGTACATGTGCTGCAGGCCTTGCCCTGAACCTTAATAAATATGAAAAGCAGAAACAGAGCATGACTTACCTCCAGAGTGTGGTGGGGGGCCGCAGAGCAGCACAACTCCCTGGCCTTCACGCACGGAAACTGTACTCCTCATTTTGGTTTTAAAATTGTCAAGATCTGATTTGAAAACAAAACAAAACTGAATTTCAGAAAGGCCAATTAAATGACAATTTTACACTAAGACCTTCCTTTCTCTTAGAAAACAATTTTATTTTTGCTTTTTATCTTTAAAATTTATTTTTATTTACTTAGAATTTCACATTTTATTTTAGATTCAGGAGGTACATGTAGAGGTTAAACTGTGTGATGCTGAGCTTTGGGGTATGGCTGATCTCATCACCCAGGTAGTGAGTACAGAACCCAATAGGTAGTTTTCTAACCCTTGCCCCTCTCCCTTCGTCCCCACTCTAGTCGTCCCCAGGGTCCATTGTTGTCATCTTCATGGTCATAAGTACCTAATATTTTTCTTCCACTTGCAAGTGACAACATACAGTATTTGTTTTTCTCTTCCTGCATGGAAAACAATTTTAAAAATCTCTTTTCAAGAACCTAGAGAGAAGAACATTTGCTTTCAGGTGGAAAAGCTGGATTCTGACTTCTTTATTAAAGTTTCTAGAAATTCAGCAATACAATATAAATATACACCCACTAATCCCATGTTGCTGAAATAGTGTGAAAAACAGCATGAACTATCCAAAAGAAAAAGCGTATATTAGAAGGAACTAACCATACAATATAATTCAAAAAAGGAAATGAAATATCCTAAATCAAAAATACACATAAATATGACTTTCACATTCGCCAGTGATTTGCCATATCATGAATACTTTTCACTTCACCTTGTAATAATGACCAACTATTCACGAATTTCCCTCCTAAAATATTCTGTCATAAATAGCCAAAATAGCTTTTATTATACCTATAATTATTGTTATTTACAAAAACATTTCAAAATATTCAGTTTCTGAGTACAAGTCCTATTTTTCCAAGATTCTGAAGGGCTCTGCGGAAGATATATTATCACTGGAAATTACCAAGAACATAGAATTCAAAGGATAACAATAAATTAAATCTGCATATTCTATTTATAGCTGCAAAAAATAAATTATTTTTATAATTACCCAAATAATTTTTCAAGTGTTTAAAAAAGTTAAAAAAAATAGCAATCAAGGGCAAATACTATTTTGATTACCAGTGGTTATTTTTAGAGAACATTTAATTTCCTCCTATGACAATCCAGTACAGCAAATACTAATTCACTCTTTCCAACTTAAATTACAAGACAGAGAAAATTCTACTGACTTCATTTTAAAAAGTGCTTTAATCTATAGGGAAAGAGGAAGAAAGATCTGTTTCTCTACACTCTGACTTATAAAAAAAAGCTTGTGAATTACACAGTTAATATACTCTATGGTGTCACTTTCTGTATCAGAACAATTGCACTGTCAATTTCTGAAAGAATATATTCACTTCATAGCTCCTAAGGGCTGATATAAATTGCCTAAGTGGTGACTATACAGAGTGAAGCAGTATATGTGTTTTAGAATACAACTTTGAGATTTTCAACTTTTCTTTGAAAAATATAAAAAGCAAAATCATTATCTTGAAGTTGATCAAACCGGAACCTGTAGACATTTATGGATATTCTAAGCACCATAATGCATTATATCAGAGAGAAATAAGAGGGCCTATGTGTTTTATGTTATTGTTACTGAAAAATACTATTAAATTACTAGGTTATAAATATGGAATAAAGTGATTCAGCAAAACTCTTTTACATGTGCCCAGAAAAGAAGAAAAAACAGTTGATGGACTTATTTTAACAACAGGCTAACCAACAGAAATGATAAAATAACTTAGCATTGTATCACCTTAAATATGAAACTAAAATGCAGCATTCTCAAAACATTAAGGCTTTTGGAATGTAACTGAGTTGGAACTGCAAAACTGGACCATCCAAATGTTTCCCAATGGCTAAATGGGGCAGCATATCATATCAGAATGTAGTTTATACGTGGAGTTTGCAAAGATTATTTTTTAACGATCAAGTATGTATCATCATTGCTGCCTTCCTGTCCAGTTCCTTAACTTCTGCCACATAATTTCACACTATAGAAGTTTTCTATCACTTATTTTAGCTAGAATGTGTAAAAAAGTATAGAATAGTTCTACAGAAACCAGTAATGTCTCCTCCAAAGGTAAAATCTCTTTTGCCTAAGCACAAATATAGCCTGGCACAGATCTGCCCATTGGTCTGGATACATGCATTGATACTCTTTCTGCAGTGCACAAGTGCAAGGTATATTGTTCTGGATATCTAATACGGCCAGTTCATGGACATAGCATGAAGAAGCAAAGAAAAATAACTTAATTGTAATGGCACATTTTTTAAGTGGCACTTTGCTGAAAAGGCGGTAAGGACACAGAGGACTAAACAGTTAATCTACAGGTTTGACCAAGGCTTTAACAAGCAGAACCTGGCCAAGTAGACGGAGAGTAGCAGTAGCAGTCAGGGGGTGAGGGTGGGCGCTTTTTTGAGGCAGATGGAGCAACAAAGATGCATAAGAACATAAATGTTACAGTCAAGGTATACCGAAACTTTTCTCCTTTTGTTGCAACACTAGGAACTATGAGAAAAGTGTAGTGTCAGTGTCTAAAAAGCTTCAGACCATTAAGATATCTAGTGGAAGATTATATGTGTCACCCAAATGTAAGTCAAGCTACGTATGGTCAAATTTTGGACTTTAAATGATAAAGAACACCTACAAGTAACTACAGCTAACATCATATTTAATCGTGGAAGGCCAAGTGCTTTCCCCCCAGCATCAGAAATACAAGGGAGTTAAGCAGGTCACAGCATACAGTTTCTACATACTAACAATAAACATGCAAAAATCAAATTTAAAACCCAAAACTACTCATAATTGCTCCAAAGAAAATACTCAAGGTATACACATAACAAAACATGCAAAAGATCTGTATCCTGAAAATTAGAAGATGCTTATGAAAAAGTAAACATTAAAGCAAAGACCTAAGCAAATGGAGATACATACAATCTACGTGGATTGTTAGATTCAACATAATTGCTGCTCTCCCCAAATTAATACACTGTCATATGTTGCAGAACGACATTTTGGTCAATGCTGAACCACACATAAGGCCAGATCATATATACAACAGTGACATCATAGTCATCATGAGTAGTAGTGAAATATATTACTCCTGTGTTTGTGGTGCTGGTGTACATACTACGATGTTTGATGAAATCACCTAATGATGCATTTCTCAGAACGTATCCCTGTCATTAAGTTACACATGGGTTGTATAAATTTAATATAATTCTCATCAAAATATCAGCATGGTTTTTGGTTTGTTCTTTTTTTTTTTTGTAGATGAAGACAAACTTATTCTAAAATTTATATGTAAAGGCGCAGTCCTTAGAATGCCTAAAACAATCTAGGCTAAAAACAAAGCAGGAAGACTCACTCTGCCTAATATTGAGGCTTATAATATACCTACAGTGATCAAGATTGTATGATAGTCACAGAGGGAGAGACACATAGATCCATACAGCAAAACAGAGAACCCAGAACTAATCTCACAAAAATGGGCTCAGTTGATTTTTGAAAAATGCAATTCAATGGAAAAAGAGGAAAAAAAATCAACCTAGACTTTACTCAGTTTAAAAATCAACAAAATAGACCACAAACCTAAATGTAAAACATAAAAATATAAAACTTTTATTTAAAAAATACTGGAAACCATCTTTGCGATCTAAGACTAGGCAAAGAGTTTTTAGACTTGACACCAATTAAATGATCTTTAAAAGGAAAGACTGATAAACTAGACTGCATCGACATTTAAAACTTCTGCTCTGTGAAAGCTCAAGTGAAGAAGATGAAAAGAAAAGCTACAGACTGGGAGGACATACGTGAAAAACACTTATCCACTAAAGGAAGTATATCCAGAATAAGTAAGAACGCCCAAAACTCAATAGTGAAAAACACACTATTCCATTAGAAAATGGGAAGAAGACACAAACAAACTGTTCACTGAAGAGGAAAAACAGATGGAAAATAAGGACATGAAGAGATGTTCAACATCATTAGACATCAGGGATATGCAAATTAAAACTACAATGAGATATCACTCTGCACCTACCAAAATAGCTAAAAACAAACTACAAAACAGTGACAGCAGTAAATCTCGGGGAGGATGTAAGGAGACTGGATTATTCAGACACTGTCTTCTTAAATGTAAAATGTCAAAGCCGCTATGGAAAATTTTTGTAGCTTCCTGTAAAACTAACCACACACAACTACCACATGACCAGCAATTGCACTCCTGGACATTCATCCTAGAGAAATGAAAACACTTGTTCACGCAAAAACCTGTACATAAAAGTTAACAGAGCTTTATGTATAACAGCCCTAAACTGGAAACAACCCAAGTTTCTTCAATACGTGAATGGCTAAATGCACATTTCATACCATGGAATGCTACCCTGCAACTCAAAGCAATGAACACTCGATACACCCCCCTTTGATGAATCTTCAGGAAATTATGCTGACAGAAATATGCCAATTCTGAAAGGTTACTTACTATATGATTCCATTTATGTAAAATTTTTAAAAATTCTTCTACAATACTACCTTAAATGTCTTTAATATTTAATGTTGAAATGCTTAGTAGTTACCAAATTAAATCATTACCTGAACAGTGTAAATGACAAGACTGCCTTTGAAAGAATCAGGTCACTGCCAATAAAAGAAAGTCGTGCACTGCCATGCAAAAGCTAAGAAAAAACTCAATGAACATACCCAGAAAAGCAATCAAAATCAAGACTGCAATTCAGTTATGGTTTTCACCCCTATGTCTACAGTATCAGGTGCTGTAAGTCAGGGTGTCCAATCTTTTGGCTTCCCTAAGCCACATTGGAAGAAGAATTGTCTTGGACCACACATAAAATACACTAATGACAGCCAATGAGCTAAAATAATCACAAAAAATATCACAATGTTTTATGAAAGTTTATGAATTTTTGATGGGCTGCACTCAAAGCCACCATAGGCAGCAGGTTGGACATGCTTGCTATAAAGAAATTCCCATGCAATGATTCAGTTTCACAATCGAGTGGTAAAATTTCAGTTAGTTGATAAATCTCATTAAAGCATGCCCACTACAAAAAGAAAAAAACCCTGTTCAGTGAATGACCACACCTTTCTTCCTGCATTATGGCACGTGCAGAAGCACTGAAAGGACCTCTTAAATCTGAATATTAGATATAAACAACCGACTCTTAGTTATCTTCAGTATCAGCGTGTTCAAAACTCAATCACTATTTATCTATTCCCCAACACCCAAATTCAAAGTGTCTCTTCCTTTTTTGTTCCCTTTGTTGCTAGTCCAATTCTCAGAACATTTAATTACACAGTAAGCTCCTAAGGGAAAACCCTTCCATGGCAAAGTGTGTGTTAGGAAAATAAAACTTTTCCCTTACGTAAAAATAATAGCTTATTCAACAAAAGTTCAATAGTGTTTTAGTTTGGTTTCCTCCAAATCAGAGCCTCAAAAAAGACTTGGGTGACACAGTTTATGTGGGGGAAGATCTTAGAGGCAATGGGGAATACATGGAGGAAAATTCAACATCTGGTCATATTATTGAAGCTGCTACTGTAGGCAATGAGAACTTGATTTCAAATGAACCTCTGACAAGCCTACAAAACGCCATCCAGAATCATCCATTTGAAAGATGGGAGTTGGGGGTATATGTAGGCTCCCAACCCCAATAGTGGAGGAACTTCCCTGGGGGCAACAATTCCCTCATCTCCATCAGAGCTTCCACCATGAACCTGCAAAGAACCGTCTACCACCTATCCAAATGCTTGGGAGGTGGGCATCAGAGTTGTGATATAGGCCATAAAAATGTCTACCATAAACAAACTTTTTCCTTAAGGCTGAGCCTTTTGAGAGATTTTAAAACAGGTGTGCATTGTGAGTCTCCAAGCAGCGACTGAAGTATTTTGTACATTTCTAAGCCTATTAGGAAATATAGCATAGCATTTAATAAGATCTTAACATCCTCAGGATCGGTTGTTTGGTTCTGAAACACAACCTGGAATATGCAGGCACTGGGTGGACCCTAAGTATACTGTACAAGACCTTTCCACATAGGTATTTCATAGTTCAGCTTCACCTCCCTCCCATACATTCCTCCAGCACTGTCAACTCCCAGCCACATACACTAAAGCACAAAAATGCTAGCCCATGCCATGCACATAAGGTTCCCACTTCTCCACTGACACAGAAGACCTTTATTTATCTTCCAAATCATCTTTGGCCACATTCCTTTTTTGAAACCTTTGAATTATCTGTTATTTCATCATCTCTGTATTTTCTATACTTTTATATTTTCCCACCTTGTTCTTCTATTCTGGGGGCTCTGCCAGGATTAAAGCCTTGTCATTTTCATCTTTCTATCTCTAGACTGTTACATATTTCTTGGCATTGTGTAGGTTGTCAAAGAATGTCTGAAATAAGCATCCATTATCTCATTTTCCTTAGGATCTCCATCATGGGTCTTCCCACCAAAGTTAAATTATTGGTGTCTGTTTTGCAGCTTTCCTAACTTTCTACTAGTGAAATTTAGAAAGGGAACACAGGCATTGGAACATTAGGATCTTCTGACCATAATCCAGGTCTGCAGGTCTACAGGTGTGTCACTTGATTGCCCTGTGCCTCCACGCATTCTATTTGAAAAGTGGGCACAATATCCACCCTTTGAACCTCACAGGGCTTTTCGAGGGAGGAACCTTAGCATCCCAGATCTGTAAGCCTTTTGAAAAATGAAAACAATTATACAAGAACAAGGTTTCATTTTTCCGTTTGAGTGTCTGGTTTCATAACCATTCCTGTTTCAATCTCCCTTTTGTCTTCCATACAGTTTTTCAAACCTGCACAGTTCACCATGTCTTAAAAATAAAACACACCTTCCAATGATCTCATGCCCAGCTTTTCTGAATAATCTCTACCTCCCACCCCCAGAGGTCCATGGACATCTGTGTCCTTTCACTTTTTAACTTAGGTTGAAGACAAGTCTTTGTCCTGTGGAGCCGGACAAATCTAGGTGCACTCCCTTGTCTGACTCTTCCTAGTTACTTGACCAGGGCATATTACTTCATTTTTTGATTTACAGGTTCCCCATCAGTCATTTGAGGATAAAGACCGTCATTATCTCTGCTATTGCTGCAAGAAAGAAATAAGACAACTTGTGCAAATTACTTAAACAATGCTTAATTCATAAATGTTAAATAAATGATACATACTATCATTTCTCTTTACCTTCTTTCAGGAAACTCACCAAGTCTCAAGATTCTACCACTATGTAAATATCAATGATAATGTCCATCAAATTTTGATTCAATATATGCATTTTCTGCAGGCCTTCCAAATATTTTTTGGATGTCCAATTGCCGTCTCGTATTTGACACTGCATTTTCCTATGTGCTTGGTGTTTCCTCTAATATAGTTCCTCTTCCAACTTCCATCTTATTATTCTCTAAAAGACTCCCACATCCAATCTGGCTCTTTTTTCCCCCTACATTTGCTCAATACATTAAATTTGATAAGGTTAATCATTCCGCAAAACCCAGCCTCGCTCTTCCCATTTCTCTCTGATTTTGCACTACCACCATATTAATTTTACAGGGACTATTTAAATTAAATTAAATAAATTAACTGATTTTTGAGACAGGGTCTTGCTGTGTTGTCTAGGCTGGAGTGCAGTGGCATCTCAGCTCACTGCAACTTCTCCCTTCCAGGCTCAAGAGATTTTTGTGCCTCAGCCCTCTGAGAAGCTGGGACCACAGGTGTGTGCCAACATGCCCAGATAGTTTTTTGTATTATTTTGCAGGGATGAAGTTGTACCATGTTGCCCAGGCCAGTAATGAACTCCTGGGCTCAAGTGATCAACCTGTCTCAGTCTCTCGAAATGCTAGGATTACAGGCATGAGCCACCATGCTCAGCCTGGAACTATTGTATAATGCAGATTCAGCTGTCATGTATGAAGCATATGGCCCCGTATGCTTGTCCGGCTTTTACACCTTAGCATTCCAAGTGTCATAAGAGTATACTTCTTCAACACTGAGTAAATGGAGATATGAAGGAGTTAATGGATGGATGATTTTGCTAGACATGCAATAGAAATTTTCTTGAATTTAACTCATTTATTTTTCACAAAAGTTCTATTACAAAAGCATTAACTTTGCATTTTCTAGAAAACTGTGGCTGAAATCTATTTTGGAATGTGACTAACATGATGCAATAACTGATAAAGCTGAGATCATGTCCAGTCCCACTGATTTCAAGTCCAGTTCTTTGTATCATGCAGTAAGTCCATCCAACCCTCAGGCTGGCCTCCTCACCTGCAGTTTCTCTCCTCCCATCCAATCCATCTATTCTCTACATACAGAGTTCAGTTTTCTTTATAAAACACACCCTCAGTTTCCAACACTTGCTAAAACACCTATATACATTTCCTACTGCCAAGACAATAAAGTCCACCTTCTCTGTCCTAACATTCATTCAGTTATTCAACAGATGTGTATGCATATGCATGTATACATGAGATTTACGCCTAGGTTCTAGGTATTTCAACCCGAAAGCACAGTCTCTCACTTGGAGTATTTCTGATTCTCTTTGCTTATGCTCTATCCTTCTCCTTCCAACTTACGTTTACTAATAATCCTCAAAGTCTAATTAAAAATACTCCTCCTATGTGAAAGATACTTTCTCTGAACATTTTGGATATTTACGGAAACTGCATTTTAGGTTGGTCTGCTCAGTAAGACTAAGGCTGAGGGCACGCTCCTCCTCCAGCTCCCCTTTCTGACTTCCACAGACCTCACACCACACCTAGCCAGTACAGATGGCCTCAACTTAAGCAGTACAATCCATTCCCTCTATGGTAATGTCAGTTGTCCAAGGCAAACAGAATGCTTGCACCTGGTAGCTACTCTCTAGTAAGCCCTTCTGCTTTCATCATTTCAGTTAGATATATTTGCTAACAAAACTAATTATGCTAGTAACAATTTCACTGAAATTGTTACAAGAAAAATACCAAAAAGTCGATGAAATACGAACATGAAAAAAGGAAACTGTTGTTTATATAAAAACAAATATAAAGGCTTTTGAAAAGCTCAATAAAGGAAATTCACCCTTCCTCTCCCCAAAACTGGTGCCAAATTAGATAAAATAGATTAGGTAAGATAACCATAAAAGCTTTGAAAATACAAAACAAAAATATTCATTCTATTTATTCTATTTCTGCACCCAGATTGTTTCAGAAATATTTTTAAGTGATAACTCAAATGCAAAGAAAAACAGCAATTGGAAATCACAGAAAATTCATAATGGGTGTGGTTTATATAAATAATACAGTGAACTCCTACTGTCCAACCCTTTCTCAAAGAAGAATTCTTGACACATTACAAAACAAAAAAACATGCAGAGTTGCATATTCAAAGCAACAATAACTTGTTTATGGTATTTATACACCTTTTAAAAATGATTACCTGTTTTAAAATAATTTTTCATATAACAGTCCAAGTACTGGTTTTGACTATATCAAATAAGAAAGCCCTTTCTGTACTTAGGGGAAAAAAACAGCTTGTTTGCTAACTCAAACAAATAAAATTAAAAACCATGTTTCTGCTATTGACAGTTTGGCTCTTCTAAGGTGTCTCTTCTAGGAAAAACACATAACAAAAACAACAAAATATCTCCCTACTTGATTATGGATGTTAGTTTTACCCACAATACTGAAGTTTAAAACATGAACAGTTAATACAAACTGAAAAGTAAAATAAATCCTTGCTTTCTCAAAAGTTTCTTATACTTCAAGTGTGTGTGTATATATATTTCAAGTATATATATATATATATTTCAAGTATATATATGTGTGTGTGTGTGTGTGTATATAATATATATATATATATCCCTAGAACTTTTCCATCAAAACTACACTTTTTTTAATCCCATTTTTATGGAAAGAGCAGGAATCACATCTTCGTTTTGAAATGAAGATCTCCAGGTGGTTTGAGATAATTCAGAAAATCTCTGTGAAAAGTACGTGTTAAAAGTCAATTGATTTCAATGAGGCAACAGATAAAGCCAGTGTTCTTACATAAAGTATTATCAAATAAAGAAAGCTGTATTTTCAAGACTATTACACAGTATCATATTTCAAAAACCGACCACTATACTGGGTATGCCATAGAGGAGTTGTAACCATAAGATGTACTTGGTCTTCTCACTTAGTAACATCTCCTTTCCAATTTGGAAATAAAGAGATAATATAAAATGACATTATGCTGAATATGGGAACAAATTATACCACTTCAATGCAGTTATCTTAATTATGTACTCAAACATTTTTAAGAGCTTTTTAATAGTCTAGCTTAAAATGTCTTAGTGGTTTCTTCAGCAAAGAATTTGCAGTTAGACTTCAGTGGTAATACCTACCACAAAAACTAGCTCTGTGATTTTGCACAAATTTCATAGACTCTTTGATGCTTAGGCTCTTAGTATGAAAAAATGCAGATAAGATAACTTGTGTCAGAGGCCAGCTAAGAGGATTATATAAGAAAATAAATGCAATGTTTTTGGAATACAATAGGTGCTCACTAAGTGTTAGCATGTTGCTCCCCATCTCCAGGCAAAGATAAGCCCTACGTCTTTTCTTAGCCACCTCTATTCAGACTTATTTGTCATCCAAGCCCAGCTTAATTATTGCTTTCTCTTTTGAGGCCTTCAACAACGACTCCAGTTTACCTGTATTTATCTCTTTCTTTCATAGGCATATCTGTTTCTCCAAGAATACCATAATTTCTATTCCTTCCCCATAGTTATCAGAGTAGTTGTTTAATAATAATTGTTGAATTCAACACCACAGTATTAAAACTCCTGATATTTAGTATCTGTGTTTGGCTGAATATGTTAGTCATTGAGGCTGTTTAGAAATTTCATAAAGTAGTTGGTTTTAAGACACATGTGATTTTTACAATGAATATAAGATGCTACATTATAAGTTGACTTCTGTCCATCACGGCAATACTGAAAAACAAAAATAAATTAGCATATGCAATAATTCTCCTACCTCAACCCAAGAATATTGAACATAGATTCTTCAACCTTACTTACAAATAGTTCATTTTTTAACACTTCACCATGCAACAACACAGTTCCAGAGTAATAGCATAGTTCACAGGTGGGAGGGACTCCTGCGATCTGGCATTCAAAGAGTACACTTGTTATATAGGAAGAACCTAATTAGGTTTCTTTTTTTCTTTAGTGGTGTGATAACTTACACTGAAAATTTTCATCAAAATAAGAGAGAGAGGGACATCAAAGATTATTTTATGAAGTATCTGAAAAAAATGCTTCTTTAATTCAAGTGAAACGGAGATTACTTTTTAAAGGATCAGTGATGACTTAAATATGTACAATCACGCTGGGAGTAGTGGCTCATGCCTGTAGACCCAGCCCTTTGGAAGGCCAAAGCGGGTGGATAACTTGAGGCCAGGAGTTTGAGACCAGCCTGGCCAATATGGCGAAACTCCATCTCTACTAAAATTATAAAAGTTAGCCAGGTATGGTAGCATGTGCCTGTAATCCTAGCTACTCAGGAGGCTGAGGCACAAGAGTTGCTTGAACCTGGGAGGCGGAGGTTGCAGTGAGCTGAGATCGAGCCACTGCACTCCAAAAGAAAAGTGAGGGGATCATCTAAAGTTTCCTATATTTCATCTCGTATGATACTCAAAAAATCTTTGAAATAGGCAATATTGATATTGTTATTCCCAATTTTTATATGAGCAAACCAAGGCCAAGAAATATTAGAATTTGCCTAAAATCACACTGCTGGTTAAGTGTCAGAGCCAGGTTGATGGCACATCCTCTTTCTAAGAGAAAATAGAGAACCATCACAACCAAATTAAAGCTTAAGGTCCTGACTCCTTTTCAGTCCTTAGAAAAAAGATAATATGTCCAATTTCAAAGTCATATTTAGATATGTTCATTCTTTTAATCATTCAGTCATTTATTTAACAACTCTTATTAAGTGCCTACAAAGCTTAGTGAAAAAAGCCTGTGTTGGGACATTCTGAATCTGGCCAACTGGTTCCTTAACCATGCAGTTCCTTGGTTTCTCTTTTTCAGCACCTAGGAATAACACCTACCCAGGAACCCTGTGAGGTTTGATATAAAGACCCAAGGCAGTGATAAATGAGACAAAGCTTTTAAAATGTATATGACAACACCGTATTTGGGTATAACTGGCTTCCATTAGTTATCACGTTCTATAACCCTACGAACCTGTATGTTTTCTTCAAAGGATTGTATAACGTTCCATGGTGTATTTGTTGTTTAGTACCCACCTCCCCCACTAACTAGAATGTAAGCTTCACAAAACCGTGGACATTTTTCCAGATCATTCTTATATCCTGAGCATAGAAAACACTGCTTTGCACATATTATATATTAAGTACATAAACAGATGTATTAAGTGATTTCACTAAGAAATCTCACTCTCTGATACCCCTATATTAACCTTACATGAGACAATATATGTCCATTGGTGGGAGATTAATAATATCTTAGATCACTAATTTGCATAGTTGATTTCTGTTCTTCTACTAGAGATCTCTTGAATCACCAATTTAAAGCTTAAAAAAAATCTCCCATTACATGTAATGGTGGGATGCAGAAAAATGCATGTACAGTCAGCCTTCTGTATCCATAGGTTCTCCAATGGCGGAGTGAACCAACTGTGGATCAAAAATATTTGGAAAAAAATGTGTCTGTACTGAACATGTATACTTTTTTTCCTGTCATCCTTTTTTTTTTTTTTACTTTAAATTCTGGGATACATGTGCAGAATGTGCAGGTTTGTTACAGAAGTAGACATGTGCCTTGTGGTTTGCTGGACCTACCAACCCACCATCTAGGTTTTAAGCCCCAAATGCATTAGGTCATTATTCTTTAAACAATACAGCATAAATGTAATGCATTTACAAAGCATTACATGATTACATGAACATCCCTGGATTCTGGTAACCATGAGAGTCACAGAATCAATCCCCCACAGACACCTAAGGATGACTATATTTACCCCTAACTTTAACATTGGGTGAGACTTACTGTGTCATGTTTCTGAATTTCAAAATTTTACAAACAAGCAAATGAATGTAGTTTATAAGTTATGGGGAATAATTAAAATTATATTTTTAATGTCACTTCTTGCTAGTTTTCATGAAGTAAGCCTTTAAAAACATCTAACCCAGAAAAAACCCATCAACCTATTACAAAGATTTCTGAGAAAAGAAAGTCATATATTTTATCATTTTAACACCATACCCCAAAATAAACTACAGCATAATAGATGAATATAAATATTATGATAGCCTCCTTGTTCCCATGGAAACATCACTATCAGTATACCTTTGAATATGCATTTGCCTTTTCTCTGGCTAAACAAACAAGCACAAATTCATACTACTTGTTTTCTTTATAGGTTGTATCTGAGATCCAGAATAAGCATAGAGCACGAGGACAGCGAGTGCAACTTTGTACTTCAGAAACGCATTACGCAGGATGCTGGTTGACACATGGATACATTAGTTTGGTAGAACTCCACCCTTTGGTACTTAAGAAGCCCTTGAAAAAGGTTTCTTAGTTTGAATTTTTTAAGTGCAAAAATGTATACAAATTAGAAAGCAATTAGGGCAAATATGCTGATGCAGAGAGTAAAATGAAATGAAAATGGGACAAATGTAAACATATTTCTGTTGGAATAAATGTACCAACTTATTAAATGGGTTATATTATCCTTTGGCTCTGTTTGTTTTTCAAAATGCAGAAACTGCAAAACCGGCAGGAGAAATGCACTCCATCAATCCTATGTATAAAATTGCTCTCTATAAAATAAATTATCTTCTGCATTTAGCCAACATGACAAATTAGTTTACCATTCTCATAGAAACTATTTCTATAAAAGTAAATATTCCATAAGCTTGACTTTCTACACATAAAGCTCTCTATGTTTCTGTTCCACTAAATTTTATTTTTTAGCATAACTATTATACAGTGAGGTAGGAGGCTTTTACAGTAAAATAGATTGAAAATGAGGTTCTCCATTTAACCCAAGTCTGCCTTCTGAAATCTCCCCTTGATATGCAGAAATCTAATCATTAGATGACAAGGTAACCTTGTAAATGAACAGATAAGTGCATGCAAGTACACACACACACACACACACACAAACACACACACACACTATTTTTAGATCCCATGTGCTAAGAGTTATTTATACTCATGGGGGCCCACCACCATAAATCAGTCTCTTCTCCTCTGGCTAAATACCTCCAGTATCTTTCTCTTTTTCTAATCTAAGGGTCATCACTAAACATGCCAGCTCTGCTTGCATTTGTACATCACTGTGTCTGCTGCTGATTATACCCTTCCTTCCTCATTTTTATCCAATAATGGCCCATTTTACTCACACTTTTAAAAATTTTGTTTCATGATGGACTTCTCCTTCCGCCTTCCAACCCAATAAAAATAATTATTTTCTTTTAAGGTCTAGCACATTTTTTTGTTTCTTCCTTAGAAGAAACAAAAACATAGATTTTTCATGCATAAAATTAATTACCTCATTTTTCTCTTACATGTATTTCTAAAATCCTTGTCTTCCTCTTTACCTTATTTCCACAATCTTAATTCAGATGTATATCCCATCTACAGGGACTGGCTAACATACAAACCTATGTGTGAGTTCCTCAATAGCTCCATGGGTGCTGCAAAGGTGCAGCAACTATAATAATGGCTCACATTTAATTGGATCTTAGTAAGTGCTAAATACTTAGTTCTTTGCATGAGTTAATTCATAGCATGACTCTCACAGCAATCCTGGTAGGAGGTACTTTTATTTTTCTCTGCTTTGGAGATTAAACTGAGGTATAATCCCATCAGGTGACTTGTCCAAGGTTACACAGTGACAGATCTGGGACTTAATCCCACACAGCATGGCTCCACAGCCCATGCTCTTAACCAATATGGTTATAGATTCAATATCTGCCTTCAACGAGGATCTAACAAAACAAGATCCCTGCATTCAGTTCCCCTGAATTCTATACCTACCTGCATTCAGGTTTAACCAGAAAGGCAAGTGGGAAGGCCTTAGAGTGGAGAAGAAAAGAAGGTCAACTTTAAGAAGGATAGTAGCAGCTTTAAGGAGAAGGTCCTGGGTTTGGAGGAGTAAAAAAAGGCACAGACCAAGCAATTCATCTGCCAGAGCCAGAGCTGTAATTCTGGAGCTTGACAGTAGGAAGCCCTGGGCAGTCCCTAGTCTGTCTGGCTTTATTCTTCCTTCTAGGCCCTGGGATCCTTTCTGTCTCTCTATCCACTTCCTGCTTCATTCTAGTGATGAGCACTCAAGTCCAAACATGCAGCCTATGCACAAATGAAAACCTGTCCTTCTGGCCAGTCTCCTCTTCCTGCCATCCAGTCCAACTGTAGCCAGATTCACCTTTCTTACACACCTGTCCAATCCTGCCACTCTCCTCTTCAGTGGCTCCCCACCACCTTCAAGATGAACCCACTCTTTTTAGAAGGATCTGAGCCCCATCCTTCTCTCTGCACCATCTCTCCATCACCTGCGACACATCTGCACTTCAGTCAGATAGAAGTCCTTTCTCTCTGTGGAACAGAGCACACTGTTTTCTGTTTTTCAGGCCTTCCTTTACTCTTTCCACATGGTTAAGACCCAATACTTAGTGGGTGGTGCATCAGTTTTCCAGGGTTGCCATAGCAATGTACCATAAACAAGGTAGCTTAAAACAACAGAAATGTATTTTCTCACAATTCTGGAGGCTGGAAGTCTAAAATCAAGGTGTTGGCAGGATCACGCTCCCTCTGAAACCAGAAGTGGGATTCTTCCTTGCCTCTTTCTAGCTTCTGGTAGTTGCTGGCAAACTTTAGTGTTCCTCGACTTGTAGATGTATCACTACAATCTCTGCCTCCATTGTCATATAGCATTCTCCCTGTGTGTCTCTGTGTTTACACAGATCTCTTCTTACAAGGACACCAACCACATTGGATTAGTGGCCCATCTCACTCTAGTATGGCTCATCTTAATTACTTATGTCTGCAACAACCCTATTTCCAAACAAGTTCCCATTCTGAGGCATTGGGGGAGGACTTCAACATGTCTTTTTTTCATGGGGGTTGGGGGCACAATTCAACTCAAAACAAGTGGTGAATAATATTATGAGTAATAAAGCAAGTAAAAATGTTATGTCTAGGGCAGAATGGGTGCTTTGTAAGAAAGCCTTGAGCACTTCTCACACAAGCTATTTGTATTTCAGAGGGTCTGAGCAGTAGATATTTTCCAGAAAGCATGGGAAAGGCTTTCCGAATTTCTTCCCAGAACTTTTCATCTACCTGACAATAGACCTTCCTTGTTTACTTATAAGCTTCTAAGTCATGACATGATTTTTTTATGTCCAACAATGTTAACTTTCTAGTTTGAAGCACATCTTTTTTGTCTTGCTAACCCCTTTCCCTACTCAAACTGGTATTTTAAACTAAATGTGTGACAGCTGCATTTCTAATTGTCAATTTAACTAAGATTTGGTTGATTCCTATGAAAATCTTTTTAATTGAGCTATTTTCAGCAAAAACTTAAATTTTCTCTATTGTAACCCTATTAGGTACTAAGCTGAATATGGTCTGTTTCTTTGCTGTTGAATTAAAGGACATTATCAACCATAAAAATATTAATCTTAATTAAAATCTACAAATGGATAAGATTAAAAAATAGGAAATATAAATGATTATGAATGTTTTTTCATAGCACCAAAATATCTTCCCCACAATACCACATATCCTAATAAGAAAAGAGGATAAAAATTCCTAGACTTGAAGGAATCAAATACAGCTACCTTTCCTGAAGTGAGCAAACAGAATCATTTCAATAAAGTATGTAGTGTCTAGCTGACTACTGCAGTATTGCTCCATTGAATATCTGCCTTTCAGTTTGCTTGAGGCCACTGCATTCATAATATTTAATGCTCTAATGATACATTTTAGTTGGGAGGTTACAGGCTGTTTTCAGTGCAACACTTTCTAAAATTGCATAGTCTTCTGACAATAACATGTAGAAACACTAAAACTGTTTTTTTTAGACAGGTTCTCACTCTGTCTCCCAGACTAAAGTGCAGTCGCAGGATCTCGGCTCACTGCAACCTCTGCCTCCCAGGGCCAATTAATTCTCTTGCCTCAGGCTCCCAAGTAGTTGGGATTACAGGTGCCTCCCACCATGCCTGGTTAATTTTTGTACTTTTAGTAGAGACCACGTCGACCAGGCTGATCTTGAACTCCTGACCTCAAATGATCCACCTGCCTTGGCCTCCCAAATTGCTCTTGTTTTATGAAAGCCTTCTCCCAGAATCAATGAAATTAAATAGAAATGCTTTAATAAGATATGTATTCAACTATGACAGTAAGCAAACACAGCATTACTAAGCCATGAACTTGGAAAGCAATGCACTTCAGATAGCCTCTTAATGTGTACTGCCAAATCAAACAAAAATAAAGAATGCTAGTAGAAAATAATGTGCACTATCATTAAGAATCACAGGACAAGACAGGATTGCTGCGGTAGCCTCAGCAAACATTCTTCATAGGTGTTTAAAGAAAACAGATGAGGAAGTTTCAAAATTTGTCTTACCTCAGTTTTTGGCAGAAATTACCCCAGGGCTGTCATGGAGGACTGCACAGGTTGTGCACTGCACAACTCAAGAGGATATCATTCACAGGAACAGTAATGTGAATGAATGGCACTTGTGCAGCACTTAATTGTCACAACCATACATGATAGCACTGCTTAAAGACCATGTCTTTGTCCTCCTGATCCCTAGTTGAACCCATAAAGCTCAGCTGCCTGACTTCTAGTACATTCATTGTTCTGGATGTAGAGTCAGAAGAACTAGCCTGGAGTACATGATCTGATGCTTAATAGTTGTGTAACTCTGGGCAAGCCGCTTATTTGAACTGTGACTCAGTTTCCTCATATGTAAGATGGTAGTAATCTGTACCTGGACTACCTCAGGAGTTTTTTAAAAACTAACAACAAAAATAGCATATGTGAAATTTTATTATGCACTGGACACTGTTCTAAGTGACTTGCATGCATTAACTGTGGCAGAAAAAAGAGATGCATTTAGATATACAGATAGGCAGGTTTTTAGATTTATTGAGATTGACAGGGGACTGTCTTGACAACACAATTCTTGTTTGCTTGTGTATGTGTGTAAAGAGAAAGGAGAGACTCGTTTACTAAATGTTGATATCGTAAACCTCAGAGCTACACTGTCCAATAAAGTAGCCACTAGCCACACGTGGTTACTGAGCTACTGACATGTAGCAGCCTGGACTGAGAAGTGCTTTAACTGTAAAATACAAAATGGATTCAAAGACTTAGTACATAAAAAATCTGTTAATAATTTTAAATAATATTGAGTTAAATAAAATATATTATTCAAATTAATTTTCCTTTTTTTTTTTTTGCTTTTTAAAATATCACTACTGGAAAATTTTAAGTTACATACATGGCCCCACATTATATTTATATTGGACAGTGCTACCTTAAAGTATTTGCTTCTGGAAGCCAAAATACTCCTGCATGCATTCCTAGAAAACAGTCATAGTATATAGTTTTGATTTTAAGTCAGACTGACAGATTTGCATTCCAAGGCTGGCAATAAATTTCTCCCTAATATCATCTGTATAAATGTTCCATATGAGGTCTTATTATATATGGATGCAATACAAAGAGTTGAAAAGTTCCAAAGACATTTTTCTTTCTTTGGTTTCATTTATAATTATTTCACAGATGTGAATTCATCAGCCTTCTAGCAGTGTACAGATGGCACACTTTAATGTGGTAAATGGAGGACAGCCTGACAATGAGAAGGATATAAAGGAGCCAACAAGGATGATATAGTATTACAAGGCTGGTGACAGTGGGGAACCATCACCATACTTAGGCTTGAATGGTAAGCAGAAGAGAGGTTCCCAGAACCCAGAGATGGCAGCTGTACAGAAAGGGGTACTGTTAGGAGCTGTGGCCTCCAGAAGGAGGACTACTGAACAGCATATGGTGATCTAGCAGGGAGGAAGCCAGGGGAATAAGTATCCTGACCTTTTCTCTTCCCACTCTCCAATTTCCTGCCATTGCCTCCCAGTAGCCAAAACCACCCAAAAGCCAGAAGGCAAGAGATATAGTCCATATGGGTCCCCTGGGGCATAATGGCAGGGTGGAAGGTGGATCTGGAAGAAATAGATGGAAGATATCTAGCCCAACATGCATTTTTCACTATTCAAAAAGATTGCTCGTGTCAATTAAGTGAAAGAAAGGAAACAACAATTTCATGGAAAATAAGACCTACTAAGATGCCCCTTGAAACATGTCAACAGATTTGGCATTTTCTTTCTGATTTCAGTGATGGCATGACGATACTCTCACCACCTGTCCCATTTGCAAGTTTACGATTTACCATTAACTCTCTCACACAGGACGACTGATCTAATATGCAGGTGTTATCATTCCTGAGGTGGAGAGTTCATAAGAGTTTGCCCTGTTCTAAAGTTACTAAGAGTAAGGGCAGGACTCACCTGTACCCCAGGCTAAAATTGCTCTATGTAAAAACATGAACCATTTTTAAATAAGCAGAGAAAAACAATCTTAAAGGTCATTTTTTTTCAGCTACTAAGGGAATAACTCATTCTGGCAGTCCCATCAGGATGCAGCTCAGCTTAAAATCAGATGATCCATGTAGACCATTGCCTGATGTCATTTTATGGATGAGGCACTCAGCTGGGAACATCTGCTCTAAGATTTTCCAGGTTAAAGTTTTGTCTTCTATGCTACATGCAGCAGAACTCTAATGTTTTTAACCAATATCTACATGCTTAATCAATATGATTCATGAATTTCTCATGGATAGGGGAGCCCAATGTCTAGTTGAGAACAGGAGTACAATCTCATCTTTTTGGTGTTTACATCCATTCTGGACACAAATTTTGTGCTGTGTATGTTGCCAAACAAGACATGTTTGTGCTGTGTATATTGCCAAACAAGATATGTTCCTTTCAACCAACAACACAGAGTAAAAGCAAAAAAAACTGCTAGGCACTAGGGGCATTATCTCACGACACTATGTAGATAATGTGATTAAGACACTTCTCTTGATCTAGAAAATGAAAAGAGACTATGATAATGTAAATGTGAACTCACTATTCATCCTTATTCTCCAAAATGTGTACTGTATTATTTTAGTTAACGTCATCAGAAAGCAAGCAACTCAGAAGTATCTGACAAGTATGTAGCGTGTAGAGTGTAATAACACTAGCTCTAAAGACAGAATGACACTTGCTAACCTGAGGAACTTACAAATTATTTAGCTTGCCTATACACACTTTAGGTTTCCAGCTTTAAGACAAGGAGAACGATGTTGCATACATTTGTTGGGGTGTGAAGATAATAAAATAACACACACAGAGGCAGGATAAATATTTGCTATTATTATTATCAGCCCAAACAGAAATGTCTGTCATGGCTATGTTTAATAAAATGCCCTCACAGTGTACCAGAATGGTCCATTTCATAACTACTTTTCTATATCCTTTGGAAAAACAGTTTTTGTTTTCTCTGTTATACAAGATCTATCACTATATACCATACATTCATCCTTTTCTTAGTTCTAAGGAAAAGTCTGACTCTTCTGATAATTGTATATGCTTTCCATATCCAAGATGAAAAATTTATAAACCAACATGTTTCCATTTTGGTTTCAGCCATCAGGGCACTTCCCAGCTGTTAGAATTAATGTCTCCCAGGTGCCTCAAATCCTTTTCAATGGTCTCCTTCTATTTTTATCTGTGCTTGTCCTATTTTATATTAATTTCCTTCTGTAAGCCAAGTCAGGTCTTTACAGAAGCCCTTGAGTATAAATCATAAAGAAATATCTATGCATTATATAATAAAAATTAATGTAATTTTTTGTGGCTTCTTATTGTGCCTGCTCTGGGGCCATTTCATTGCCAACTGACATCCTGCCACAAGGAAGACAAAGTAAGAGAAAAGAAATGAAAATTAAATTCATCATTTTTAGAGGAGGGTTCTAAGTCTTAAGTAAATCATACCACTGCAGTACAGAGTTTAAATCTGAATTATTTATGTACTCTTTTAGAACACTAATCTCTTTAGTCATCTCTGCTGAATCAAAAAAAAAGCAGTTTTTGTTGGGTTTTTTTTTAATAAAGAGAAGAATGAAATCCACTTTTATTTATAATAATCAGGCAGGAAACATGTTTCAAGTGCAAATTCCCAGGTCTCACTCCTAAAAATTCGGATTCTGTAATTACGGAAGGGACTTTGGATCTATTAAATATAAAACAAATACATAAACAGGACTCATAACTCAGGCCAGTGATCTGAGGACCCACACATTTTGAAACTTTGAAGAAAGTGGTAATTTATATGTCATGCAGAAAAACCTTACGACACACCTTACCCTTTATTAAAATGTAAGCCTGAGTTGACTGAAGTCATTTCATTTCAGACATTTACCAAAAGCCACTTGGCATTAATTGGTTTTCTATCAAATACTCAGAATGAATAGCTGAATACTTGTCATACAGTAAGTCAAAAACATCTACACAGAATATTTGCATTCATAGGAATATTCTTGGAACATTATCATTAAGGAAAAGAAGTATTTTAATGTTGTGGACACATAAGGCAATTTAATAACATATTTCTCAAAAAATGTTAAAGTACATTTCTTATTTTTATAATAATTAGATATGATCATATGTAATTACATAATCATTTACTGGCAAGATAATGAATCAAGCTGAGCCTATCCTCCCAATAGCTCTTACCTAAAAAACAAGAATTGTCCTTTGCTTGGAGGCTCATGAAAATGAAGTGACAAATTTATAAAACACAGTAGGCTTTCAATAAACGGTAACTTTTTTCTTTGGTAGGAAAGAATTTATATTCTGCTTTGTAAATATCTGAAACATTTTAAAAATACATGTGTTCTTTATATAAAGTCAAAACAAAACAAATTCTTTGAATCTTGCCGTTACAAAAACATAGAAGGAAATCTGAAGAAAAACGGTCTCAGAAATACTAAGAAAAATCTCATATATTATTGTTGGTGAGAATATAAATTGGTGTAACTTTGGGAAGTTTGATAAATTTCTATGAATCTCCATATAAAGGTCTATATACAAAGATCTTCTCTGCAGTGCTACTTACAAAAGAAAAGTGCTGGAAACAACCTAAATGATTCCTGAAAGAATATGTATTATCTGAAGCCCTGGCTTTCAAGCTTCTGCATGCATCAAAATCACCTGGAGGTCTTGTTAAAATACCTCTGGCCCTGCCCCACCCAACAGTGTCTGAAGCAGCAAGTCTGAGATGGGGTCTGAAAATCTGCATTTGTAATAAATTCCCCAGTGAAGCTGATGCTGCTGGTTTAGAGAACCACACTGAAATCTAACTGGTTTATGTCATGGATTTTTTTTTTTTTTTGAGACTGAGTCTTGCCCTGTCGCTCAGGCTGGAGTGCAATGGTGTGATCTTGGCTCACTGCAACCTCCACCTCCCTGGTTCGAAGGATTCTGCTGCCTCAGCCTCCGAGTAGCCGGGATTTCAGATGCCCACCACCAAGCCCAGCTAATTTTTGTATTTTTATTAGAGACTAGGTTTCACCATGTTGTTTGACCAGGCTGGTCTCGAACTCTTGACCTTGTAATCTGCCTGTCTCAGCCTCCCAAAGTGCTGGGATTACAGGTGTGAGCTACCGCGCCCAGCCTATGCCATGAATTATTACACAGATGTGTAAAAAAATCAGAGTCCCAGCCTGGCCAACATGGTGAAAACCCGTCTCTACTAAAGATACAAAAAATTAGCCAGGCGTCGTGGCGGGCACCTGTAATCCCAGCTACTTGGCAGGCTGAGGCAGGAGAATCGGTTGAACGCGGAGGCAGAGGTTGTAGTGAGCCGAGATTGTGCCACTGCCCTCCAGCCTGGACGACAGGGTGAGAATCTGTCTTAAAAAAGAAAAAAAAATCAGAGCCATATGCTCTAATACAGAATAACCTCCAAAATCTGTTACATGTGAATTGTAAGGTGATGAGCACTCTT
Source organism: Aotus nancymaae (assembly GCF_030222135.1). NCBI lineage: Eukaryota > Metazoa > Chordata > Mammalia > Primates > Aotidae > Aotus > Aotus nancymaae. The sequence goes on from NW_026988460.1 coordinate 8,383,068, forward strand.
CTTTGTATGACTATTTTATATAGGCTTGAACAGGCATATAGGAGTTGCCGCTTGGCTACTCATGACATGTGGTTGGAAATATATCCTCTTTATTATATATTTTTAATTTTTTACATGTGCATAAATTATTTTTAAATGATGTATCTATCTACTGAAAAAAAATTTTTATTTAAGAATATTCATGTTTAATTACTTTTAAAGTGATTTACAAAATCCTCTATCATCCTAGGCCAGGAGCATCTGACTCTAATGGTATTGCAGTAGCATAAAACTGGAAATATAGGGTATATTAAAGACAGCTGTCTGTATATATTTTTTGTTAACATATTAGGATTATGTTGCAGTAATGATCTCAAAATGAGAAAATAGATATGAAAAATGATGTGTTTCTTTTAGAGTAGCAAAGTATAATGTTAAAATACTAACAATGTCAGCATGGAAGAATGGATAAAAACACAAAAAGATAATCTGTTCATTTACCATTAGGAGGTGTGTGCTAGTGAGAGTACCTGACATTCACACAGGTTGCAGGTGTGAAAAGCAAACTGTTCAAAACAGTTGGATTGTTCAGCATTTCTTTAAATAGGAAGCCAGTGACTGGTATGAAACTTCATTGTAGTTGATTCACATTGTCAATAAAAAAAATTGCTGTGATTTTTCCTTGTTATGACTTAGCTCAAAACTTCTTTGGCACATGAAAATGTGCTGCTCGTTTCATCTAGCGGAGAGCTTTAAATGTTCCTTTTATGTTGAAAGATCAAATTACTTGAGATTACACTCAAAGGAAAAATAAAATCTATTTACCAGTAAGTTTTTTTATGTACTTGGCTATACTATAAAAATAAAGCAAATGAAATAATTCAAATGGCCAATAAACACAAAATTCTAAAAGTTTCTTTCAAGAATATGCAACAGTCTGCAATGGTCAGATTTATTTTAATATAATTAAAATGTCATATTTTATATAGTTCTAAGTAAAAACAAAATTAAGATTCCCATTAATGGTTTATTTTAATATTGTTAAAACCTGATATTTTGTAAAATCCTTTGATAAACAAGATTATAAAATTATCTTTGTTGGAAAAAAGAAATCACCATTTATTATAACAGAGCAATAAAAAAGTGTTTTGATTGTTTGCAAAGTCTAATTTAGTACAAATGGGAAACAGTTTTCAGCAAATAACTTTCCATTAAGATAAACTTTTAGAGGTCATATATGAATAGGGGTTAACAGCCACTGATTTACAAGTAACTGGTCAAGACTTTTATACTTCATCACCAACTATATGCCTAGAGAAAATTATCTGAACTCTCTGAGACTTAATAGTCTCATCTGTGGAATAGATGTTATATAATAATATTATTGACCTCAGCCATGTTAAACAAGACCCTCCTCAAAACAATAAATCCAATATTCAAATACAAAATGTTATTTGTAGGGGAGGAGATGCCATGGAGTTATTTCTACTACCCTTTTTTAAATAAGCCAGTGAAAAAGAGTTTACTTTGATTTATCATGTATGTAACATACATACTCACTACTAAAAATATTTTAAATTCACTATTTATAAATGAAGTCAGATAGAATTAAAAATCCATTACATTTTTAACACCTTTCCTTGTTTAAGAAAAAATGTTGCATGGCTCAGAGGACAGATAAATTAATACAGGACAACAAACAAATTTGAAGGAGCTAAGAAATTTTAAATGAAACACAACCATACCTGACATTGAGATCAGAACAGAAGAGTTCTACATAACCCCATGAAGATAATTCAGTGATCAAAAAGAGCACCACCCATACCCACATCCGCCAAGGCATCTCCTATCGTGTCTGATGAGCTTACCCTTGCTTGACCATATAATTTATCATCTATACCAAGAGACCTTTGAATGTAAAAATAAGACTAGGCATGAAGCAGGGAAAGTAGGTGAAAACTAAGAGTGTCTCAAACAAATGGAGACAAACTGTCTCCCTCAGTCAATCTACCAGTAAAAGTAATTCTATGGAGACTGAAGAAAGGAATAGCTGGTACTGTGATGAGGTCTAGGAACACAGCTCTCTGCCTAAGAAGTATTTGGAATTACCAATTGAAATCCAAAAACTTATAATGTCATTAATAATAAAAGTAGTTTATCTTTTTCAGGACTTACTATATGCCTGGAGCTCATGGTTTCAGGAGTTGGCAAACTACAGCTTGAGGGCCAAATCCAGCCTGCCACATGTTTTTGTCTGACCTGAGAGTTAAAAATGGCTTTTATATTTTAAGTAGATAAAAAAAAAAATCAAAGGAATAACTTTTCATGACATGTGAAAATTATATGAAGCAAAAATGTCAGTGCCCACAAGTATAGTTTTATTGGTACCCAAACCATACACATTTGTCTACGTATTGTCTATGATGGCTTCTATACTACAAAGGCAGAACTCAGTAGCTATGAGACCATATGGTCCGCAAAGGAGTCAGACACCAAAAGTTATGTACTGTATGATTCCATTTATATGACCTTCTGGGAATATCAGAACTATAGGGATGGGGAAGAGATGAGAGGTTATTAAAGGTAAGGGATAGGAGAGGTTTCACTACAAAGGAGACGCCAGAGAAAATGTTTTGGGATGATGGAACTGCTCTGTAGCTTTCTTTCCACATACACTCTCTTCCAGCTGGAAGCTGCAGACCAACTGTAGATTCTTAGTCTCAATGTAGGTATCCCTAAATACTAGAGCTATATTTTTATTCAATAAAAGACTGCTAGACCTACCTGCTTCATGTGAATTTTGGCTGTCTTGACTTTATTGACTGAGTGTTCTACATATATTCCAGATGGGCTGGACTCCTCAGGGTTTGGTCCCTGAATCCTCTTATCTCTGCCTTGTATCAGGGTATTTGTGATAATTTTCCTCCATGGAGCTTCCCCTGTTTTCTCATGTTGCCTCTTCCTATTCTACATGTTTCTCAAGACCCAGAGAGACCTCACTATCATCCTTCATTCACCCTTTGTCATGCTGAATCAATCTATCACCAAACTCTGTTACTTCTTCCTCTGCATACTTCCTGATCCTTCCTCTTCATTTCCAAACTGAGATCCTTATCCAGGCCACCATCATGAATTCATTCTATTAATAGCTAAGAATCCAGACAATCTTCCAAGTGCAAATCTCACTCTCCTACTGACCTGCTTAATTTATACCCTATGGCTTCTACTGACTTCTTCTGAAGGCTTGCAAGATCTCTGTCCTGCCTATCTCCTAAGTCTCATACCTCTCCACTCATCTCTGTAAATTCTAGGACTCAAACATGAAACTTCTTTTAGGACTCTGCATGTCCTAATGCTTGCTAAGTTTCCTATCACTAAGGCTTTGTACATGCTATGTCTTCTGCTGAAAATCTTCTCCTCTACCTTTTTATTCTCCTCCTCACCTCCTACTCACACCATAGTTATCAGCTAAAATCTGCCTTTAACCTTTAAGGTAGTGTGCTCAAATACCCCTAATCAAGGTTATGCCTTTTATTATTCTCTCATAACCCCTTTAATTCACTTTCATAAACTCGGATTATTATACTTTGTCTGGAGCACTTCAAAACATTCTAATAGCTTGTTATTTGACTGTAAATATTTCAGAATTATTTATAACAGCTGTAACTTTTTTCAGTTAACATAATAATTTACCTTTACTGCACACAGTGGTTTGAAATATTTTCTCCCAGTCTTTCTGTACAATTGCTCCAGAATCATTTGTTGAAAAGGCTACCCTTCCTCCAATGAATTGTCTCTGTGTCTTTGTGAAAAAATTAATTGAGAATATATGTGTGGGTCTAATTCCAGATTCTCTATTTTGTTCCTTAATTCATGTGTCTTCTCTACCAACACAACACAGTCTTGATAACAGTAGCTAAAACTTAACCCTTACTAACTGGTAAAGTGATTCCTCACATTTTAATCAGCTTTGTAAAGACTGCTTTACCTTACAGTCTGTGCCTTTCTATATGAATTTTAGAATAAGCTTTTTTATATTCAATAAGAAATCAAAACTAACTAGCAAACAAAAAGACTTCATTGGGATTTTGATAGGAACTGTATTAAAACTACCTATCAATTTAAGGAGAATTAACATCTTTACTGTGTTGAATATTTTAATCCATGAACATGGCATGTCTTTCAATTTATTATATTTAGATCTTCTTGGATTTCTTTTGTCACCTTTATACAATGTTCAGCATAAACATTCTGTACATGTTTGGTTAAGTGTATATCTATGTATTTCATTTCCTTAAAGTAATTTTAATTGATATTGTGTTGGTAATTTCAGTTCCATCAGTTCATTATCATATTAAAATATGACTGGTTTTTGTGTGTTGATCTTGTGTCCTGCGACCTTGTTGAACTCACTTAGTTTCAAGATATTTTTGTAGATTCCTTGGGATTTTACAGTTACCATCTAAAAGTGAGATTGTTTAATTTCTTATTTTCCTATATATAGCTTTTTTTTTTTTGCCTTGTTACAGTGGCTAGAATTTCTAGTACTATCTTGAATAAGAGAAGTGAATACAGACATCTCTGCCTTATTTCCAGTTTTATTAGGAAACCATTCAGTTTCCTACCATTAAATATTATGTTAGCTGTAAGATTTTTGAAGATCCTTTTCATGAAGTTAAGATAATTATCTTGAATTCTTCTAATTTCATGAGAAATGTTATGTATAGGTACTGAATTTTATCAAAGGCTTTTTCTGTGCCAAATGACATGATTATATAATTATTTTTCTTTAGCTCACTGATATAATGTGTTATACTGATTAAATTTCAAATGTTAGACCAAACTTGCATTCTTGAGATAAACCCTATTTGAACAATTTGGTCATGATATATACATTTTTAATACTTTGTAGAATTTAAGTTGCTAATATTTAAAAAATCTGTAGCCATTTTGCATTCCTTCTTCTCCTCCTCCTTTGTTCATGACATTTATCTATTGCAGAAAAGCAGTCATTTTTGCTGTTAAATTCATTACATATAAAATAAGTTAATTGCATCTCTGTAATGTCTTTTAATGTGTACTTCTATCCCCTAAATGTGTAGTTAGACCTAGAGGCTTGATTACAGTCAAGTTATTATTTGTTGATTGATTTATATTAACAATTATTCACAGTTGGTGCTACATACTTTCCATGGCGTTAAATCAAGAGGCACTTAACACATGGACACAAGGAGGGGAACATCACACACCAAAGCCTGCTGTGGGCCGGGGGGTTAGGGGAAGGATAGCAGGGGGTTGGTTAGAGGATTGGGGAGGGACAGCATGAGGAGAAATACCTAATGTAGACGATGGTGGGGGGCTGTGCAGCAAACTACCATGGCACCGGTTTGTATACCTATGTAACAAACCTGCATGTTCTGCACACGTACTCCAGAACTTAAAGTAATAAAAAAAAATTTGTCTTTCTTTTAGTAATGTTAAAATTGATCAATAGGTTCATGCATTTTTTTCCCAAACTAGATCCATTAAATTGAGATTGTTAGTAAAATCTGCAATTTCATTTCCATCTATTTGCATCTACTTTGCATCATATTGTTAGATAGTTACAATATCAGACAATAACTGGGAAGACTTGACAAAGAAGTTGAGGAATTGGAATGATAGACACTAGTATTAAATAAGTAGGATATTTAATGTGACGATTTTTATAAGTAGTCAGTTTATTAATAAATATTTTCTTGTAAAAACCACTTATATTTCTCAATTCTGCACCATAACTATAAGCAATATTGACCACATGGATATTAAGGAAACTGTGCCTCCTGATACAGTTTGGATCTGTGTCCCACCCAAATCTCATTTTGACTTGTAATCTCCAATGTTGGGGGTGGGCCTGGTGGGAGTTGATTGGACCACGAGGATGGATACTTCATGAATGGTTTAGCACCATCCCTTTGGTGTTGTTCTCATGACAGAGTTCTTTCTCATGAGATCTGGTTATTTAAACACGGTGTGGAACATCCCCTCTCACTCTCTCTTCATTCTGCTCCAGCCACTTAAGATGTGCCTGCTTCCCCTTTGCTTTCCACCATGATAGTAAGTTTCCTGAGGCCTCCCCAGAAGCAGAAAGCTGCTATGCTTCCTGTATAGCCTGCAGAACCATGAACCAATTAAAACCTTTTCCCTTCATAAATTATACAGTCTCAGGTATTTCTTTATAGCAATGCGAAATAAGGCTCAAATTCCATGCAAAGACAGAGAAGACCTAATGTTTAATCTTACTTCCATCCACTCACCTTTGTGCATAATTTATTCAAATAAAACTACTTCCTAGTATCCACAGGAATTTTCACGTCTGTGCCTTTGTTATAAAATGGAGTACTGCCTAGAATGCCATTCTAAAAATCTAAAGCAGTGTTAATATTTAAAGTTCTTAATGGCTTGTGTAACATGGACACCAACAAATTAGACTGAATGTCAGCCAGTAAATCCCAAGGATGGGTGCCAACAGAAGAGCTGTCCTGCCCAGTAGCCCAAGTGTTCTTTGGGAAGCTACTTACTAGGCCATCTCCTCCATAATACATTTATTGATTCCCTCAGACTCCTGCTTTCCTCTATTGATATTAAAGTAAGGATCACATCATTTCCTTTTCAATGGTTATAGCCTATGTTATTTCCCCTTCTAGTCTGTAAACTTCCTGAGGTTAAAAGCTCTCTGATTCATCTGTGATCCCCTTATTATCCCTAGGATAAAGCCTGTCCTCACATTATTTAAAGACCTACATGTTTTTGAAATGCAGAAACAATCAGCATTGCTAATCTGAAACCTTTCATATCCTTCCACGCCCAGTTAATCTCTTCCTACTCTGTGATTCCACAATTTCTTCAAATTATTCCTTGTAGATCAATCTGTCATTCCCGATAAACTATGGGTCAATTAAGGGTAAGGAGCATGTCTTTATGTCGCTCACATTTAACATCGTTACTGGCACTTAGAACTTGCTCATTAAAGGATTATTAATTTAAATAATACAGCATCAAATTGAGCTCAGTAATCACTGGTTCAGTGAAGATCTGTAACAATCCTGGGCCATTAAGCATTTACTTTCTACAGTGTCTATACTTTGCTAATTTGTATGTTGTGTATGTCTCTTTTTTGAAATAAGTGTGTGTTGAGATTCACTCGGGGTGGCTGTAAATTAGTGGAAACCTTATGAGTTTGTGGCATGTCTTTTTGTCTCTCCTATAGAGTTTAGTATCTATGAATATCTGCAAATGGCAGACAGAAAACTTCAATATGAATAGACATGAATTTCTGTTAGTAAGTAAAAGTGAAAGAAGTTTAAAAGCTGGCTTACTAGGTAACAGAATTCCTAGCAGCTAAAAGCGAGAGAGTCAGGCACAGCTACCCCTGCCTCCTGCTGTTAGAATCCATGGTCTTTTTCTCATTATGATGCTGACTCCTTTCCTGAATGCCACTATGAGGAACTAATTGGTTTTCTGGAGTCTAGATTTCCTACATAAGATGTCAAATGAGTTTGCACCTCATGCAGACATATCTCACAGCAGGCACAAGACTATCTTAGAAACTTTACATGTTTCCAGTTTAACACTGTTCTGGCTAGTTTCCTGGTCAATCATTTAAGGAAACCTGAAAAACATGTTTTCTGTTATTGTTGTTTTGCTCCCAGGTCAACATCTCCTGGAGAGCCAGCATGTCTTATTCAAAACCCTTCACTTTCTCTCTAATGAAATGATGCGTTGTCTAAATAGTCATCTATGTTGTCCACCAGCAGCTTTAAATCAATTCATATTACAAAACTGTCGAATTTAAAAACAAAACCCACAGGGAAAAGAAATGGTGGTGTGTAGCCAAGAGCATCTGTACCTGTTTTTACTGTTTCTACTGCATTTAATGTAGTTGAAATTTGTAAACAGACATTCCCCAAGATCCCTTTGACAATGTCAGTTGCCTATTAAACTTAGTGGGCCTTAAATGCTCTCCATCGTACTTTTTCCCTAGAGTCAAAAATCTATGCAGTAGTTAAAGCATGAACTTTAGAATAAGTAATAGTAGGTTTTCAATACAGTTCCCCTCTTGCAATGTGTGTAACCTTCATATAATTATTATAAGGATAAAATGAGATAACCATGTAAAAGCTTTCATTAGTGCTTGCTTGGTCCATAATAATTGCTCAAGTATAATTTATAATTACAATAGCTCAAAAATACATATGTAAAAAAACCATAAAATCTGCATTTATTAAGTAACCCCCATAATTATCAACTGAATGTATCATCTATTGGTTCTCAAATAAACTTGGTTATAGAACCCAAGCTAATATATTCTGATTTCTTTTTTGTTGATATACCTAATGGTATATACAGATACAAAAGCAGAAACGTATAATAACTGTGGTCTGGAATGACATGGACAGAAGGATTTAAAGGAAAGAATGTCAGTGGAAGGATATGCTTACAGTTTAAAATCCATCTGCTAAGGCCCAGAGTGCTTACACCCTAGTCCAGGGGACATCAGTCACAAACATTTAATTATGAGCTACTAGATCAGTAGATGGCATCTGAAAAGTCACTACTCAGAAAAAAAGATTCATATTACGTAGTTATGAGTTTGTGGCATAATATTTTGAAAATCTGTAGCAGTTTTGCACTTCTTTTCCTCCTTCTCTTTTGTTCATGCAATTTATCTATTGCAGAAAATCAGTCATTTTTTAAACTAGTTATAATATAAAATAGGTTAATTGCATCTCTGTAATGTCTTTTAACTTGTACTTCTATCCCCTAAATGGGCAGTTAGACCCAGAGGCTTGATAAGAGTCAAGTTATTATTTGTTGATTGATTTATATTAATAATCACTCATAGTTGGTGCTACATATATTCTACGGTAACAAGCGGCACCTAAATTTGGATGTCCATGTGACACAACTGCTGAATTTGGAAACAAAATGCACAGGCAAAAGTCATGGTGATTTCTAGCCAAGAGTATATGTACCTTGTTTTATTATTTCAATTAACATTAATCCTGTTCAAATTTGTAAATAACCATTCCCTAAGAACCTTTTGACAATGTCAATTTCCTATTAAAACTAATTGGATCTTAACTTATAAAAGTGGCTGGTACACAATAGGCCCTCAATAACTGCAAGCTAATTTACAAAATCGTTTTCCTCTACCTTTATGTTCCATTCTGGTGATACAAAGAATATCAAATGATCCCACGCAGAGTACTAAGCATTGTGCAGACAGGTAGAAGAAACAAATACAACAAAAAAGTCTTTGCCATTACTATCACACTTACGATTAAGTCAAGGAGTATGGGGATTGGTAAATGGTTTAAGACAAAAACAAATGAACAAACAAAAAACCAAGACCAGAAAAGGTAAAAACAGAAAATAATGGAAAGTATCCAACTGGAACCTTCAATTAATTAACCAGCACTGAAATGATTTTTCTCTGCTGGCATCTTCTAAAGGATGAATCTAAAAAGCATTGTAGAGTGAGGATTGTTTCCATTTCTTCTTTATATCTATCCAGAGGTCATTGCATGAAAAAAAAATGCAATTGTCTATACAAAGAAAAGTCTGTAGCACAGTACCATATCTTTGCCTTTACAACAGGCACCCCTCTTTCTGATAATAGCACATTTACATTCAGAACACTCCTTTGCCCCACCCCACCAGTACCTGAGGACACCAGGTCGCAGGGCTGCCCAGGGATAGGCAGGGCTCCTATTTCACTGGGTAAAGCTTATGCCTGGGATTTGTGTCTGAATCCTGAAGGAGAAGCAAGTTCCTGTCTCCTGAGATTCAGATGCTGGCTGACATCCAGGAGGTACAGGCTGTCCCAGAACGAGGCCAACAGGGAAAAAAAAGCAGAGATAGAGAGATACCAAGGCCTGAAGGCACCATTTGAACCCCTGGATCCAGCCAGGACTATAGCCAATTTACCCAAGATTTTTCAGCTGCAGATGTCAAAAATTCCCTTTATAGCTTAAGCCAGTTCTGCATTGAGTTTCTATCACTTGTCACTGAAAGAGTCTAAATTAAAACAAGTGGAACCTGAGCAGACACAGAGAGATGCTGTCAGACAGAAAGAAACATGGGGAAAATATGTGAGTTTGGTGGGAGGGCAAGTGAGTCACATTAAGAGCAAAGTTAGGCAGAAGTAACAGATGAAGGAGAAAGATAAACACGTTAAGTGGCATAACATTAGTCTTGCTAGACACTTTCTTGCACACGGACTTAGGGCCTACTAAAGACAAAAGGATTTTGACTGCTGACAATACCAAAGCACAGTGTTAGAAAAAGCACGAATAAAATATCAATAACAAAGTTGTTCACAGTTCACAGTAAATAAAGGAAAAAAGTATGAAAATTAAATTTAGATCAATTCCCCAAATATTATGCTGAAACTACCATTATGCATTAGAAGGCATAACTATTTTGATGTTAGAAAAAAACTGGAAAATGTATAATTATATGTCTTATCATTAATACCCATTCTAATGGGAACTTAAAGCCTAGATGAGTTGTCATGGAGGAAAATGTGCCTAAAAATTTTGGGTTGAACATGACATTTTATTAACAAGTTGTCTACTGGACAACCTTGAGCTAAACATAGATTTTTAGAAGAGATTTTCAGTAAATGCATTAAAACAAATTTAACAACTTGAGACTGCATTTACTATAAAAATTTTGAATTTGATGATCAAGAAGTTACAATCAAGATATTAGGAATAAAAATGATGTGTAAAAGAAATGAAAATACCTGTTGACTTTAAATCATTATATATTAGTATTAGTACAAAGAAATAAAGTCTTAGTGGGAAAGTGACAGACAGCAGTTTTAATCATAGTCTGCACATATAAAGAAGAAAATTGATTAGTGTTCACTGTAGGAGATTTTTATTAATAACTCTACCAAATTAAATAACCAACGTGAAGAAATATCCCATTTTTTAAAATCATATATTTTGGGATTTTGAAATTAAAGTTCTGAAGTATAATTTATAGCAAACAGTTTTTTTCAGAAAAGATATACTATACTCGGAGTCACATAGTCTTCATTTTAACACAGAAAGATTATGGCAGACAATTCACAAAAGAAAAAAATGGTACTGGAGGTCTTCTGCAAATTAAATCATCCTAAAATGAATAATAAATAAGTTATTTTAGCAAATTCAGAATTATGAAAAGATGTAGAGGGAAACACTCATCAAAGCTATTTTGATTTAAAGTCGTAATTCCAAATTTAACAAAAACTGTGGAGGATAGAGAGAGAGAAAAATTGTCCAAAAGAGATCACTACTTTGAAAATTACAAGGTTTCAGGTATAGTTTTAAAGACATTTTCCAACATTTGCAAAACAGAATCACAGCAGTATAATGGATAAGCATTAAACCAGGACTCAATTAAATAGATGCTCACACAGAAGAAGAAATTACAGAATATTTTTAGCATGCTACAGCAAGAGAACACAGCAGCCAAAAAATTATGGTACATGATACACTACAAAACACCACACACATAGAACAGTGCTTTATCTGAAATTAAAGGGTTGAGTTCAATGCTAGCCTTTCACAAGCCATTTGGTTTTAACTTTATATATATCACCCAAGCAGCTGCTACCTTCACCAGGCAACCCTTTCTGTCATAGACAAGCCGTAATTGTTCTGCTATAGACAAGAAATCGCTTTTAGAGTTCTTAAGAAGTGGCAAAGAAAATCGCAACAGAACAGCAATAAAGGAACACTCCTACAGTGACCAAAGAGGGAAAGTAAAACAAAACAACAGGCAGATGATTTCTAAGCAAGAATCTTTCTGAGGTTCAAGAAAATAAAACTGATCTATGCCGAGAAGCATTGAAGCTACTTCTATTGCAATGGCATTATATTGGTACAGAAGAAAACCCGTATGGAAGAATGCCAGTTAATCAAAGGGCCAGATGGGCTGATGATGTCTCCAGCTTTGGGAAATTTCTAAGTCTCTAGGATACTGGATTCCAATAAGAATGAATTTCACAGGACTTAGGTATTCAAAAACAACATTTACAGATGTTAAAATGCTATTGATATCTCAAGCAAAATCTTGAGTCTAGATGTTTCTTATTGCTGGTAACTAACAGAAAAGAGAAGGTAGCCAGCCAAGGCTAAAGATCAAAGAAAATCTAGATTTTTAAAAATAAAATAGAATTAAAAAACTTAAATGTACATGTCACTATGACATCAGAAATCTTTTAGATGCTCAGTTCCAGGGTATATTACCATCAGTACCAAACGGTCCAATTTACTGAATTTCATATCCAGCAACAGGCCCATATTGATGGAGATGACCCTATTCTAATACCAACACTACTGGGGTAAATATCTTAATTGAATTCTCTGAATTAACTGATTTTTTAAAATTAATGTCATCAGCCAAAACCATTTAGATAAGACTAACCCACAGATGAGAACAAAACCAAAAGAACACACTATAAATTAACAACTGGATTTCCATGAATGCAACTGCAGTTCAACACAGGAATAGGGAGGTTTCTAGATTCTCTAGTGCAACAAACCTGTGGTTATAATGAACAAGTGCTGCTTACAGTGATCAATGTCTATATACATGTGACAGATGAGTCTCCTTCAGATGACAGATTTGGGAGGAGTTTAAACATTGCTTTGCAAACTGAATTACATTGTTTTACAGAAATAGAGTTTCCAAGCCTGTCATTTGGTTGTTAGTTTCAACAAGTACTGCTTGAAAGGGAAAAAGGCAAGAGTATTCTAAAGGCCATTGTTACACCATGATACCTGGAAAAATCTCAATTAAAAAGAAAGAAGAGAAAAAATATTTCATCTAAAGCCCTCGGTTGTTTCAAAATCTAGAAACAATTTAAATTTGTTTCATTTTGTTCAGCATAAATTCTAATCTTAGACAAATAGAAGGGTAGAAAAGAAGAGTATTTTACATGATATGACTGATCCTTCTTTACAAATAAAGAAACTGAGGCCCAAAGAGGACAAGAGACTCTGATCTAGAGGCGGAGTCAGGACCATAACTCAGGTCTTCCACGCTTAATCTTGGGTTCCACCCACTCTAAGACATTGATGTGATTAGTAGAATATTTCACTTTAACCCCATTAGATGACTCTTACATTGAAGATAGCCCTTGTCAGTCTACTAAGCACAAAAGATTCCTAACAATTTAAAGATTTAAGAGATTTAAAGAGATGACTCAAAAACTCCAGAGATTTAAAGAGATGACTCAAAAACTCATCAGACCCACAGAATGGTGGGAAATATCTGCATTTATCTGATAAGGGAATTATATTTAGAAGACACAAAGAATTCTAACGACTCAATAATAAAAAACCCAATTTAAAAATGGGCAAAGGATCTAAATAGACATTTCTCAAAACCGGATACACAGATGGATAGTAAGCACATGAAAATAAGCTCATATCATTAGTCATTAGGAAGACGAAAATGAAAACCACAATACGATACCCCTTTGTACCCACTAAGATGGTTATAATAAAAAGACAAACAATATCAAATGTTGGTTAGAATGTGGAGATGGAACCCCCAAATACTGCTGGTAGGAATGTAAATTGGTACAGTGACTTTAGAAAACAGTCTGCCATTTACTTAAAAGGTTAAATGTAGAGTTATCCTAAAATCTAGGAATTCCATTCTTAGGTATGTATACATCTAATAGAAGTAAAAATATGTGGAATAAAAACATGAAAACAAATGCTTACAACAGCATTATTTATAGCAATCAAAAAGTAGAAACAGCCCTAACAATCATCAACTAATAAACAGATAAACAGCATGTGGTATAAACAGTGGAATATTATTCAGCAATAAACAGGAATGAAGTACTGACACATGCTACAACACAATGAACCTATAAAAAGTCGTACAAGAACACACATTGCATGATTCCATGTATATAAAATGTACAGAATAGGGAAACCCATAATACAAAAAGTAGATTCGTGATTTTAAGGGGCTGGAGTGGGGTATTTTCGGGGAAGTGGAGAGATTGATAATGGGCATGAAGTTTCTTTGGAGTATGATAATAATGCTCTAAAATTAATGTTGGTGATGGCTGCACAGCTCTGTGAGTATACTAGAAACCACTGAATTGTATATTCTAAACTATATGTTATGTGAATTATATCTCAAAAGCTGTTTTTTTTTTTTTTTTTTTTTTTTTTTTTTGAGACGGAGTTTTGCTCTTGTTACCCGGGCTGGAGTGCAATGGCGCGATCTCGGCTCACCGCAGCCTCCACCTCCTGGGCTCAGGCAATTCTCCTGCCTCAGCCTCCTGAGTAGCTGGGATTACAGGCACGCACCACCGTGCCCAGCTAATTTTTTGTATTTTTAGTAGAGACGGGGTTTCACCATGTTGACCAGGATGGTCTCGATCTCTTGACCTCGTGATCCACCCGCCTCGGCCTCCCAAAGTGCTGGGATTACAGGCTTGAGCCACCGCGCCCGGCCTCAAAAGCTGTTATTTAAAAATATTATCTGAATATAGACACATAGAAAGTCACCACTCCCTCTATGCTGTCATAGTCAGTCCCCAGCCAGGCTCCCTAAGTCAAGAAGAAAGCCTTGGGTGGATTTCATCCAGGAGCACCTGAGCAGAGCATGGTCTGGGCAAACATGAATGACAAGGCTGCCTGATTAACCACTCTATAACAAAACTAGGTAGAATAGATACTTTTCAGGTTACTTGCAGAGGATGTCATTAAATCAATGTATTTAATAACAAACACATGATCCTTATAAATCAGTCTCAACTTCTTAACCCTATCAAAAAATATACTGGTCTTCTAATGTTGCTGTGAACTGCATTACTAACCATCCAACTCAGTGAGAAAAATACTCCACATTGCTCACATGCCATTCATTACTGCATTTTATCTTTTTAATTTTTTAATATATATTTCATTGCATTTTACATTTGGGGGTATATGTGAATAACATGCAAGACTGTTGCATAGGTACATGCATGGCAATGTGGTTTGCTGCCTTCCTCCCCTAAAATTAACTCCAGATGGATTAAAGACTTAAACATAAGACCTAACACCATAAAAACCCTAGAAGGAAATCTAGGCAAAACCATTCAGGACATAGGCATAGGCAAGAACTTTTTAATTTTTTTTTTTGAGACAGAGTCTCTCTTTGTCACCAGGCTGGAATGCAGTGGTGCAATATCAGCTCACTGCATTCTCCACCTCAGAGGATCAAGTGATTCTCGTGTCTCAGCTTCCCAAGTAGCTAGGACTACAGGTGCGCACCACCACACCTGGCTAATTTTTGTATTTTTAGTAGAGATGAGGTTTTACCATGTTAGCCAGGATGGTCTCCATCTCCTGAACTCATGATCCACCCATCTCAGCCTCCCAAAGTGCTGTGATTACAGGAGTGAGCCACCGTGCCCGATCCATTTTATTCTCAAGATTTAAAATCCAGTTTCTTCCTTAACAATCATCAACTCTATAAACAAAAGTAATCATTTCCTAGTTTCCTACTATTCTCCTTGTTTGAATTTTTGATCCCCTCTAGCCTCACTGCCAAAGAGCACCTAGTGTTATCTTATAAATCAAAATATGCCACTGTTTATTAGCCCCTAAAGTGCTTGGAATGTGATGGCTTACATAAACTTGAACAGGCTGTGACCACTTCTGCCAACTCATATCATTCTCCGATTTGTTGGCTACACTGAAATACATGTGATTCAAGTCTAGAACATACTGGGCTCTTTCTCACCACACTTTCATTAAGGCAGAAAAATGCAGATTGAATTTTAGTTACCAAAGATGGATTATGGGGAAATGGAAAGCTAGTGTTTTCCTTGATAGTATCTGTCCCAGCTTATATATATTTGTGTATTAATCTGATGAAATTATATTCCCCACTAGACCATAAGTGACACGAAAACAAGGACATTCCTAAATGCTCAGCCTTTTGTGAAGAGCCTGACACACAGAAAATGCTCAATATATGCTCACAGAATAAATGAATGAACTCAAGCTTGGAAGTCTCTGTAACTTCTTTTGGTTGTTCACACTTATCATTATAACTCTACAGTGAAAATCCTTTCTTTATGTCTGCTGGCTATGCTACTATGATTAGGCCACTTGTTAAATTACGAACATGCTATGTTCATATAATGAAGATTCCAAATTCAACTCAACCTCGATGGTCCAAATTATGCACTACTTTCCCATATTCCAGCACGACAGAGTGTCCAACAGATGGAAACTCATACCATTATGCTTTTAGGAGAAAATTGATTAGGAAACATTCTGGTTAATCTGAACATACTCTGCCCACTTCATAGCAATCATTCATATATATGCACCTCAAAAACCTAAGAATAGGTGGGTAAACATAGCAAGTCTGGTGAAAATTTAGATTAAGTTACCTGTCAATGGAATCTTCTCAGCCATCTCTTCCCCTCATAATATATAGCCTGAAATAATATTGGAGACCATGGATATCCTAAGATACCTTCAGTTATTGTACAAACTAAAAGATTTTATGATTCAAAAGGCAAATAACAAATATGTTCCATTTATATGGAAAGACATAAAATACACAGGCTGAGAAGTTAATGATAAAATGTTAATCTCTACAGATACTTGGTTTTAAAAAGTCACAACTTTCTGATGTGACTAGGTTGAAAAGCATTGTGTTTTACTAAAAAGTTTTGTTTTAAGTTCATACACTATGAATGGCATACTGAGTTGTAGCATTTGGTTTTAAGTTTAACTTAGTTTTAGACCATCATAGCAAAGCAGCTTTGGATGTGATTAAAGTCACTTATAAAGATGAAATTTGCATTTTTAGCCACACTAGTTAGTTATGAGAAATAGCACAGCCTATAACTCCCAGCAAATTAGGCTTCTACTGATTTTAACACAACAATTTTAGCTAACTAATTGTTGGTAATTTTTATTTTCAGATATAGCCAGCCACTTTGGGATTTATCCTTAAAACTGTCTGCATTTGTTTAATCTTTCTGCAGACTTCTCTCTTCCATGTTTAAATGTGCTTCTAAATATTATAATCTATAATAATTTTAAAAATTTTAAAATATATATTATAATCTAAGAAAAGTGAATAATGTGCTACCCTCTGCTGATAAGAGCAATATGGTCAATTTCTGCTTTCTATAAAAATATTGCAAAATGAACAGAAAACCAAAAACAAAAAATAAATGGGGAGGGACAGAAAAGACAAAAATAAACCAATAAACCATTTCCAGGCTGATTAGATGCTATCTTATATATCTGGTTATGTGAGAGGGTAGAATCCTTCATAATCTAATACAATCCTTTTAATTTCATAGTATATCTGCTCTCAACTTCTAGGTCAGAGACCACTCACCAGTGACCCCTGGGCTATATCTGGCCCTCACACTTGTTTTGTTTTATGCTCACAGGATTGGCCTATTTTGTGCTTTTATAAAATTTAAATTTAGTTCCTGACATTTAAAATGTCAAGACAATTTAGGTAAAGAACAAATTCTGCTTTATTTTGCAAAGAGATTAGCTTTGGTCCTGCATTTTCTCATTCACCATTTCATTTATTGAACAAATATTGAATGAGCATCTACTACATTCCAGGCACACTGCCAGATTCTAGGAATGTAACAGTGAACAACATAGTCTTAATATCTCTCTACAAATAAACAAATAGAAAAGACGTAAATTGTCAGGTAATCAAAGCTGTGGAGAAAATACAGAGGGTAGAAAGCAATTTTCAGGAAATGATACTGAAGCAGTGACCCGGATGATGGGAGCAAGCTGTACAGATCTGGAGAAAGGGTCTGGGTGACAACATTCACAGGACTTATAGGAAAGGCAAGATTGGTGAGAGGAAAATGCAAGGACAAGAAAGATCACATATGGGAACCAGGACAGAGCCTTGGGACCAAAGGTAATGAGTAAAATTTATTCTTAATCTTTATGAGAAGCCATTGGAGGTTCTGTCCACAAAGGTATCGATATGTTCAGCCTGAAATTATAGAAAATACTCTAGCTGTTGGGTGGAGATGAGGAAATTACAGCAGTGGGGCAGTACTAGAAAGAGTGATAATTAGAGGATATGTCAGAAGCTATTGCCACAGGGGAGTTGAGAGGTGGCCTGATTCTCATTCAAGTGGTTATGGTGGGAAGAGTGAGCAATAGCTAGATTCTGGGTATATTTTCAAGATAAATGCAATTTATTGCTAAACAGATGTGGAATATGAGAGAGACAGAGGTGAAACATGACTCTCAGTTTGGATCTGAACAACACAACAAATGTGCCCTCTTACCAAGGTGGAGAACATCAGAAAAGATCGTTTATGGGAAAAATCAAAATTATGGCTTGAAAATATAAGCTTCAGATGCCTGCTGATATCCAGAGATGTGGAACTGGCAGATAGTTATTTGACCCTGGAGTTCAGGACAGAGGTTAAGCCAGGAAATATAAATTTAAGAGTAATAAAATGACTCAAAATGGGGAGCTTAATAGTGACAGTCCCCTCTATTTTTTGACATGGACTCTCGCTCTGTCACCCAGGCTAGAGTGCAGTAGTGTGATCTTGGCTCACTGCAACCTCCACCTTCCAAGTTCAAGCAATTCTCCTGCCTCAGCCTTATAAGTAGCTGGACTACACACATGAGTCACTATGCCTGACTGAGAGTTTCCTTTAGAAAGAGCATGCTGATATAGTTTGGATGTGAGTCCCTGCCCAAATCTCATATTGAAATGCAGTCCCCAGTGTTGGAGGTGAGGCCTGGTGATTACATCATGGGGGCAGTTTCTCGGGAATGGTTTAGCACCATCCCTCTTGGTATTGTTCTTGTGATAGTGAGTGAGTTTTAGGTGAGAGATCTGATTGTTTAAAAGTCTGTGCATCCTCCCCATTGTTTTCTTGCTCCTGCTCAGGTCATGTGACATGCTTGCTCCCGCTTCACCTTCTGCCATGATTCTAAGTATCCCGAGGTCTCCCCAGAAGCCAGCCAAGGAAGCAGATGCCAGTATCACACTTTCTGTACAGCCTGCAGAATCATATGCTAATCAGAACTTTTTTATTTATAAATTACTCAGTTTCAGGTATTTCTTTATAGCAATGTGAGAACAGACTAATACATGTGGCTTCTCTGGTCCATTCCAGACCCTAATACTCCTTGTTGCTTAAACAAAACTTGCTTTACTCACTAACATTATCTTCCTAAGCAACAGAACTGAATGAAAATATAAAGGGGTTCAAGAAAAGATAGAATTCTAGTTCCACAAATTGTCTGGCAATCTTGGTTAAAATGCAACAATTAAATCAAATGCGTATCTAAGCAAAAACAGAAAGCCACAAAGCAGACTCATAAATTCTACAGTTTACACTGGTTGCTGGGACAGTGTAAGAAGGGTGTGTAGGATGACAGGATTAGTTTGGTAACCTGGTAGCTTAGGTTCAATTGCCCATGTGGAAAGACGAGATGAGATCTTTAAGCCTAGGAAACTGCCATTTAGAAATAAGACATTTTGCACACATCCTGCATCGCTGAAAGTCTGTACTCATGGTTAAAGCCAGCCACGGATCCAGGGAAAGGACTAGAAAATTAATTTGTTCATCTCTTTCTCACTGAAGTTGAGTATAATACAGATAGAAGGAACGATGGAAATCAGTATTATTTCAACCAAAAATTCAATCTACTGGGCCTATATCTCACATGGTTTGGGGTTTCGTATTTATGTAACAGTTGATTTTTCTTATTCATGAATTTCATACTTGAAAATGCACCTACTCACTAAAATTTATGTGTGACCCCAAAATCAGTATGTGCAGCACTTTCAAGGTCATTCACAGGCATGTGTGGAGTGGTGAAAATGTGGGGTCTCCTCATAGGCACATTCCCAGCCAAATCTGACCAAAGTGACATTCTGCCTTCTTGTTTCAGCTCTCAATATAAACAACTGTCCTTTTCACCACACATTTTGTGCCATGTTTTTCATGTTTGCACTGTTTTTGGTAATCTTGCCATTAAAATGGTTCCCCGGAGTAGTACTAAAATGCAGTCTAGTGTTTCTATGTGCAAGAGGTTTGTGAAGTGCTGTATGAAGAAAATATAGGTGTTAGCTAAGCTATGTTCATGTATGCGTTATAGTGAAGTAGGCCATGAATTCAGGGTCAATGAAGCAACAACATATAAGGTATCTTCAAGCAGAAACACACACAAAACAAGGTGAGGAATTGTTTGATTGAGGACAATGTTCAGAGGCTCCCAGGAACCTAATCTTGTATTTCTCTTAGAAGCAATAGTTCGGTATTCACTAATTCAGTATTAGCAGTGACTTCACAGAACATAACTACCATGAGTAATGAAAATGGACTATTTATGTTGGGCTACATCAAGCCAACATACTAACATAAGACAGTTTCCAGATTGGTATAGCCCTGAGATTCCTGGCAGCAGCAATAACAGCTGCTAGTTAAGGACACTACTTAAACAAGGCTAACAAGTATCATATGTTTGTTCAGGTAGGTAGAAACTCTGCTAAAGATCAAATTCCCATCAAAAATCTAAAAAGGCAAAACTATTCACTACAACAAGAGTCAGCAGATCAACAAATCACAGATTAGCACTTCCAACATTCTGAGCTAACAGAACAACACTATGAATGAATACCTAAATATTTTAGACTTAAATAAAGTAACAAAGGAAAATAAGAGAGGGGTCAAATGGTCAGAAAATAATGATACTCTGAATAAAGAATAGAAACACATGAAAAAGAAGCAGATAGAATGTCTAGACATGGAAAACATAATCATTAAAATTAAAACCTCAAAGGGTAGCTTAATAACAAATCAGGCAGAGATCACAGAGGAATTAATATAGTATAGGCTAAAGGTAAGCAGTTAACTTGGAAGAACATAAAGAGATATAGAATGGAAAATATGAAAGAGAAGTAAAAAGAGATTGGAGAGATAATAAGATCATTCAAAATATATTCAAAAGGAAAACCAGGAGGAACAAAGAATAGTCATGGGGGATAAACAAAAGTGGAAAACATATGGCTAGGAATTTTCCAGAATTTCCATAAGACATGCATTCCAAAAATCACTCCCTAGAATTGTATAAAAATGATAACAGCATGCATTATGTGCTAGGCAGTGTTCCAGGTGCTTGACATATATTAGCTCATTCAATCCTCACACCTGATAGGATAAATTTTATTACCCCGGCTGTACAGAAGAAGAACCTTAGAGGTGTAGAATCTGCCCAAAGTCACATGGCTGTAAGTGATGGACCTAAGCTTCAGACCCAGAAAGTAAGCTACTGCGTCTGTGCCTTGAACAACACACTTTACTGCAAAATTATGTTTTGGCAAATGAGGGCAAAATAAACACACTTGAAGACCAAAGAGCAAAATAAATGAAAAATAATAAAGTAATGACCAGCAAAAGGAACTCACTAAAAGGATTTCTAAGACATACAGATCTCATGATTATGTTAAGTGAAGCAAGCCAGGCACAGAAAGACAAACATTACATATTATTTGTGGAATCTAAAAACAAAAACTCATGAGCTTATAGACTAGAAGGTTGGTTAGTAGAGGCTGGGAAAGATAGTGTGGGGTTGGGAGGGTTGGGGAGGTGGGGATGGTTAATGGGTTCAATAGAAATAAAGAATAAGACACGTTATTTGATAGCACAAAAGGGTGGACTATAGTCAATAATAACCTAATTGTACATTTTTAAATAACTAAAAGAGTATAATCAGATTGTTTATAACATGAAGGATAAATGTTGGGAGGGAGGAATACCCCATTCTCCATGACGTGATTATTACACATTGCATGTCTGTATCAAAATGTCTCATGTACCCCATAAATATATACACCTACTATGTAGCCACAACAACTAAAAATTTTAAAAATTTAAAAAAACATACAGATCTCAAAGAAGGAAAATGCTTCCAGATGCAAGAATGGGTGAAAGGGAAACAGTAAACACAGGGGTTAAGCTAACAAGCAACAGTTATGTGAAATAACAGTAAGGATCTAGGGGAAACAGACAAGTCATTTCTCTCTTAGTCCTGAAATATTCCCCAACTGGGACTTACTAGTAGGTAAGAGATATTTTGTAAAGGCATAAACCCACAAAGACAGGACAATAGAAGAAGAAAGTACAAATATGAATGTTAGAAAACAGGTGTAATGATGTTAAATGGTTTGGCCTCATGGAGAAAGACAACTTTTAAGCTTTTAGTGAGCAAAGCACAGAAGTGATTGATGTGTGGGCAGAATCCTCAACAGCTTAGGACTGGGGAGAGTGACACACCTGGAAGAGGAAATGAAATATAACAATGGGAAGGTAAGAATTTGAAGCTGCAGTTAGGCATACAGATTCTCTGTCTCATCCACATAGCCAGGTGAGTGCCCTGCTCCACACCAGAAGAGAAGAGGCTTATTCTCAAAAGGGGGTAAAGAGAGGCTGTCTGAACTGGAGGTGATATTTTGTGGAGAGTCTTGTAAGGTATATTAAATGCATGTATGCACAGTGGATTCTGCAATCCCCCAAGGCCTCTTTTCTGCTTAGCTCCCAGGAGCCAGTGGAGGCTTCTGCCCTCAAGAAAGAAAATTGGATTTCTTTCCCCTCTAGAGAATCTGACTTTCTTAAAAAGAAAGAGGTAATAATGAGGTGAGAGTCCAGTGAGATATGTCACACTATGGCGACCCTCCTGATGACAAACTCTGCTCAAGCACATATAGGTTTCCATTAGGTTTTTAGTTCCACACTCCTTAGTTTGTGCCAACAAACAAATAAAACCAGATAGCTGCAAAAGGTTTCTCACCTGAAAGAGAGAAACAAACCAACATAAAACTGAAATGAAACAACTTGGACAAAACTGTTTGTATGTGGGAAGAAAACATAGAGGCAAATAACCATCATTCATGTTTTGATGTGGATATAATAAGCTATTACAACAATTACACTAGAATATGCTAAAGAATGGAAATTTCAAATGTAAAAGTCTCTTAAATTGTATAAATATATGGTAGGTATTAAAAACTCAATAGAAATATTTAAAGAAAGGACTAAAGTAGTCTATCAAGAATAGAGATAAAAGTCAAAGAAAAGAAAATCTGAACAGACTGTATGGGGGAGGGAGGAAGGGTTGGGAGAAACAGTCTAATCCAGGTGGTTCAAGATGCAAGTAATCATATGTGTGACATAGAAAACAGAGAAAACTAAGGAGAGGAAATCATAAAATCTCCCATAATTAAAGGACTCATGTTTTGAAACTACAAGGACCCACACAGTAACCAACATGTGAAATAAATTTGACCCATAACAAATCAAGTCACTGTGGAATTTTACTAGGTTGCTGCAAAAGTAATTGTGTTTTTTGCCATAATAGAAAACTAGGGGCAAAGAGAAAACCTACAAGTTTCCCTAGAGAAATATAGGCCTCTCTATACAAGATACCACAAATCAAAATGGCATCAGACTTCACAACAACAGCACTGTAAACTAGTTAACATGGCAAAGAATCTTCAACATTCTGAAAGAAAAAGATTTGTAACATATTATTCATGCTAAGTTAAGCCAAGTCTCTTGATCAAGTATGCCAGTATACTAATTTTAGAATACATGTCCTAGAAAAATAAAAAAAATATCATTCATCTTTTTTTAGGATGTGAAGGATATGAGATCCTTAAACAATGAACACTAAGAAGGAAGAAGGTATGGAAAATAGGTGCCAGGGGGTGGACACAGCAGAGATTTGTAGGGGATTATCAGAGTGAGTGATGGTGAAGAGAGATCCCAGAAAGACAACTTTGTCCCTAATATACAGAAAAACCAGTCCAACTGGAGCAATCCAATGGCTCTAGAATATAATTCCCCAAGAAGATAAAACTAACAGAATATCTGATTACATCTCAGTATCTGAGAGGACACCTAACAATTTGGCCACAACTTTGGTTGACTTAAGTATGAGACTACAGAAAATCAAGAAGTAAAATAATGTAATAACACTACTATTAAAATCATGCATGAAAGGAAAAATAATCAGAATTATTGTTTGCTGCAAAACTCAGCTCTGGATACCTTTTACAAAGTCACATGGTCGATGGGCCAATAGGTTAGAAATCAGCATCAAAAGATGACTAGTAAAATTCCACGTTTGGAAATTTAAAATACATGTCATACCTGATAACTCACAGATCAAGGAAAATCATAATGAAATTATAACATTTACTGAACTGAAACATAAATTTGTTATGTCTAATTCTTTGAATACAGCTAAAAGTGTACTTTCAGGGAAATTTAAAACCACAGAAATTTATACCAGAAGAGAATAAAGTATAGAAAATACTAAGATAACTATGCAACTTAAGTACTTAGAAAACAACTATAAAATAACATAAGAACTTTGGAAGAACAATAAAGGTAAGAGAAAAATGAATGAAATAGATGGTAGAAATCTCAAAGTGAGAAATAACATCAAATTCTCACAAATCATATTTAAAAAGGATACCAAGATAATATTTATAAGAGAACAGTAAGTATATGTCTAGATAAAGCAGAAATGAGAAAAATAATTTAAAAACTTTTGAAACATTTTTTTACCAATACATTAGAAAACATAAATGAAATGGATAAAATTTCTGGAAAAAATACAACTTATCACAAAGAAATAGTATGATTAGTCCTATAACTATTCAATACATTCAATCTATAGTTAAAATATTTCCTCAAAGAAAACTCGAAGCTTAACATATACACCTTTTTCAAGGAAAAGATAACTCCAGTATTTCTCAACATTTTCTAGGGAAGAGAAAAATAAGGAATAATCTCCAGGTCACTTTTAGAGGTGAAAATAACTTTGAAAGCAAAGCCAAAAAAGGATAGCCAGAAAGAATAAATAGGCAAAAGTGCTACAGAAAATACCAGCTAACATCCAGGTATTTTTTAAAACTGCATAAATTCCAAGTTGAAACTAACCCAGGAATAGACGATCACTTAATACTAGTGAAGGTCCACCATGTTAACAGATTAAAAGAGAAAGACAGCATCACTATCCCAGTAAAACTAAAGAAAAAAAATTTTAAATAATAAATCATTCATTATAAAAACTAAACTAGCTGATAAATATCTGAGAAAAGGAGTCTAAAAATCTAGGGTAAACGTATCAGACATATGGTCTTTTCACTTTCATTTTATTACAAGCACTATTCAAGCCACACAAAAATTAAGATACAATTTCTTTACTTTTTCACTAGTGTTAAAAGTGTGCATCAACCATATTTTCCTTTACTCATTTATGCATGAAGGACACAGAAGTACTTTCTCCACAACTAAGAGAAACAAAGAAAATATAGCTAATCATATAAACACACAACATGGTCAAGAGAGGAGACACAGCTAAATTTAACAATTAGAACATTTTTCAGTGACAACACTTGAACATCCATTTGCCTGCAGCAAAGAAAGTTAAGATTCCTCTGAAGTCTTGAGCATCCTCCTCCTAATACAGGGTCTCCATTCTAATCCCTTCTTTCAGTTAACATATTACTTTTTCTTCAAGGCTATGAAGTTAAAACAATGCTCTACTGTAGCTAATAATTTGGAATTACTGATGTATTAAATATCTTCTACTTATTTTGCCAACCACATGAATATTAAAAAACATTTTTTAACTTTCCAGTCCAATGTGATGTCAGGTGAAGAATATCCAAGTTGCTTCTTGTAACTTCCAAATAAAACACTTAGAAAAACACCAAAAATGTAGAAGAGAACAAAAAATATGATTTCACTGTACAACAACACAGCTAAGCAATCAAATGTCAATATATAGGGAATAAATAAAACTTGTAGAGCAGAGGGGGACACATTGAGGGGAAACCCAAGGGACTCAATGTTACATCTTAAGTTTACTTTATGAAAGGGAGAATTACAATAAAGGTAGGAAACTAGTTTGTACTTGACTCACCTTATGTATCCTGATATGGGCACCCCAACTCAGAAACTCAACGGCAGTACCAAAAAAGAAAATGAGTAATTTCTGTTGGGAGAAGCAATCTGCCATGTCTCTGGGCTCCCTTGCAAGTTTGTGCTGAGTGTGCCAAAAAGGAATGAATGGTCTAACTGCTCATTGCCATGTCCTCATCTCAAGGATGTGTTTGAAGAAAGCAACCTGGAGGGATAAGGTAATGTCTCCCTCTAGAACAAAGACCAGGCTTCCTTAGTGTTTGCTGTAAAAGAGATGGATTCTCTAATCCCAGTGTTTCTCACAGATGGGTGCATTATCTACCCTAGCCCTACTGCATCCCTCTGTGGGACTTGGAGTTAAGGGGAACTCAATCAAACATGCTGAACCTCATGATGCTTATGTACCAAGAATAATAAAGTCCTAAGTCACTGACCCAGGAGTCTCATGTCTTCTTCCAGCATCCATGAAACAGTAACAGACTAGCTTATTAGCTCCTAAGTAGAGTAAAATCCCATCCCTGATTCAACAACTTCACCACACTCTGCCTATATAAAGTGCTGGCCAGGAAACAGGGCAGACTGCAAGAGGTGCAAGATAAGCAAGATAATTTTAGAGGTATTTTCTCATACAAGTCATACTTTTTTTTCCCTCATACAAGTCGTACTTTTCAGGAGGGGCTAACTGAGGAAAAACTTGTAAGTTAATTATATGTCTTCATATATTATCAGGTATGAAATGAAGAATCCATAGTATAAAATATCACTAGATGAATGTATGCATCACTTTATAAGAGGAATGACTCCTAGAAACAAGGAATTAGACTGGGAATTGCTCATCTCCCACTTGCACAGGGCAAAGACTGTAGGATCTGGGTAGTCCACCAGCACCATCTTGTAGGCAAAGACTGAGTGTAGACATGATTTGTTTTAAAACCTATTGAAAATACTTAAGCATAAAAATGGAAACACCAAATGGAAGTAGTGGAGGAAACCCTGACTCCAAGATCAAAAATAGCATTTCTGAAAACTGACTATATCTTCAAAACAATACAAAAAGATGTGGCACCTATGAATCAGGAACAGGAAGTCATAGGAAAGAACAGGCTGAGATGAAAAGAATTGCAAAGAATGGGACAGAAAAAAGGAAATCCAATGTAGATGATCATGCCTTTTGAAAATATAAATAAATTGAATATAAAACTAAACTATATAAAAAGAAACTCTCCTCAACTGTATACAAAATGTGTAAGTACAAAAATGAATTTTTCAAGCTCTAAGCAAATCAAAATAAACTTAGCTATATGCTGGAAATCTATGTTTTAAACTACAAAGATGAAGAAAAAATAATCCTCCTATATACAACCAAGTGAAACTCAAACTACAAGGGGTGGTGGTGAGCTCCCCAAAACCAGAAATTAGCCTGGCCACCTTATTCTCTTCAGCAGCACTAATTTCAGAAGACAACAGAGCAAAACACTTGGAATTCTCTGTTAAACAGCTCCGAGACTCAACATTTATTATCAACCAAATGGTATCCTCACATTTAAGGGAATATGATGACATCCCTTAAAATGAAAAAGCATAAAACATACTTGAATTTTTTAAATGTAACATAGTAAATATTGCAAATGTTTTTAAATTTATTGAGAAATTTTAAAAAATAAGAATGCAAAAATGAGAAGAGGTCTGGTAGTTGGCACTAATGCCAGGTAAAACATAGATACATCATAGATTTTGGGCAAATTCTGGTTAACAACTATATGCACATACACAATTATCTATGAGAAGACTATTTTATATATATATATATGTGTGTATATATATATGTATATATATATACACACACACACATATATATTCCTATATACATTAAAATAATATAATTTAAATCAATAATCATGGAAATTGCACAAATATTGCAAAATATGAGGCAAGAGGAAAAAGGAAATTAAACTCTTTGTTTAAAATGGAGAAACTTTGGAAAAATTACCTTAAATTCTGGATACTGGAGAAATATACACAAAGTATTTAATAAACTTAAAAGTAACTAGTTGTATGATACAAACATCACATACAGCTTTCAAAATATGTAGGGAAGAAACAGTTAAAAAAAATTGTGCCTACAGGAAAAAAAGTAAAGAGAAAACAAAGGAAAGAGCAAATAAATATGAAAAACAGGACACAGAATATAATGGCACAAGCAAAGCCAACCCTTGCCATTATTAAACTAGAAAGCAAAAGAATAGGCCATGCATTAAATGACCCATCATTAATTTAATAAAAGCTTATGGAGAAAACAGAGAGAATACTACCTCATTATAAGAACATATGCATTTCAATTTCAGAATTATTTAGGTGTAAAAAACTTTAAAAAATCTTAGAAGCAAGGTAATCATAATATGCATTATGTACAAAATACAAAACTATAATAAAGAGACACTAGTAAAAAGAAACAAAAAAGAAGAGAAAATAAGCAAAGATAAAAAATAAATTGGGCCTCTGGGTCCAAGTCCAAACTTCCTAGAGAAAGCATGTAACCTTCCCAGATTGGGCTATGTATCCACTCAAGTCTAAATAACATGGTACAAAATGGCTTCCAGAACCCAGGCTTCAGTGGGAGCTGTGCTGAGGGTAATCCGTAAGGGTATCTGTGACAGCACCCCAGCGGGGTCAACAACATGTCACCACATATGTCAATTTCTTCTTGTTCTCACTGTCTTTGTTCCTTAATATTTTCAGGTTTGTCAGATGGAATTTTCTAAATGTTCTTCAAAAGCAAGGGCCATTTCTGACAATTCCTTCATATTTTTTTTTCATAGTACAATGCACATAGTAGCTGCTCAATAAAAAAATTATCAACTGCATTCTTTCCTGTTCCTTACACAGAATCCTTGTGAAACAGTAAAACAGAACACACACACACACCCCCCTACATGTACACATGCACACCTGCATACACACAGACACACAGACACACACACACATATTTTTAAGCTCTGATTTGAACACTACAGGGTGTCCAAAAAATCATACTGAATTGTTTTCTCAACCTATTTATTGAATTAATAAAATCCACATATTATTTCTGAAATCCAAAATGACCACACAAATTAAGTTATGTATTTTCTAATGCTGAATTTGTTAGACATGTGAACATAAACTTACAGGCAAACTGAAGTTTGGCTTCTCTGCTGACAATTGTTCCAAGTGAATTTGTTGCAAAACACTGGTAAGTTCCTGCATCCCAATTTCTGTTCGGGTTAATAACCACAAGATTTCCACCATTCAACTTATAATGATGATCCATATTTGTATCAATATCACTTCCATTGAGCTGCCATCTGTAAAACAGTATCAAGGTTTTCCCTCCTTAGTAGCTTTAAACTTAAAAGAAAGATCTTGATTAAAATATCTACTTTAAACATTTTCCCTCATGTAAGTAAAAAGTGATACATATATTATTCAAATGTTACATACCTGAAGATCAAATATGCCCAAGTATTTATCAGAAACAAAAAGTTAAAGCACAGTAGAAAGTACAACAAAGTAGCATCTAGAAGTTAAAGGTTTTTAAAGGTTTCTTAGGAGGTGGGAATGATTTTATTTGTTCGCTAGGGGAAAAATTAGGCTAGGTCTGTATAGGCAAAGATGAAGTAGAAAGTTGAGGTAATTATTTCAGATACTTTAGGCCAAGCTCCTGCTGACAATGAAGCAAGAAAACAGCACATTTCTTTGATTTATCCAGATTGACTGAGCACATTTAATAAATTAATTGGGTAAGTGCTCA
Organism: Aotus nancymaae; assembly: GCF_030222135.1. NCBI lineage: Eukaryota > Metazoa > Chordata > Mammalia > Primates > Aotidae > Aotus > Aotus nancymaae. The sequence continues at coordinate 8,412,848 of NW_026988460.1, forward strand.
ACTATCCATTTCAATTTGTCTGGGTAAATACCTGTCCCCGAGGCATTCTCCACTTTTCTAAGCCATCACGGTGCAATTTACAAAATGGTACACTGTGGCAAAAGACCATAAACACCACCCAGGGGGTCGGAAAAAGTAAAGGCACTAACCCCAGAGCCATATTTATCAATGGGAAGCCTAAAGAGAAACGAAGGGAGAAGCAGGTTTTTAAATAAGAGTTTTCAAGCTGAAAGTTTTTAAACAGTAAGTATGCTTGACACATCAAAGTACTTCACCTTTAAAAACCCATCCATATCTCACAATATCAAGAACACATTACCGTAAAAAAGGGGCGCCCACCTCCAAGACGACCCAATTTTTATAATAAAATGACACTACAATCAGTTCTGTAAATTGTAGCATATTATAACAATGGTCATATTAATTATTCCTTATAATATTTTGGAAAAAAGAGTAATATAATGACTATTTTATAGATGATGATTTTAATAAAGCAACTGTGTGAGCTGACAACTGAACCCAAAACTAGTAATTGGAGGGATGAAGAGTGGCATCTACTTGAATTCTAGCACAGAGTTCTTCAATGATGTTATGGGCCATCTAGAAATTGTTGCCTTAATATAGGAAATACTTGACCTGCATATATTTTGTGAAGACATATAAAGAGATGAAATGTGAACATCATCTCAAATAGAAGTGCATAAAGTTAAATGGAATATTATACAACTGTGAAAATGGGTCACTTTTATAAACATGGATGACTCAAGCAATAGTACATAACAAGGAAAATTTAAAAATTCAGTTAGATATCATTTATGTGAAGTTTTAAACATAGTTGAGGTTTATAATTTTCAGACCTTTTAATATATACATATATTTTTATAATTATTTATATAATTCTAATATACCATATAATTATATAGCATAATGCATTAATAAATAATTATTAATTATACACTAAGTGTATTTTAAAAGGTCTGAAAATTATAAACCTCAACTTTAAGATATTTTAAATCTCTCATGGAAAGAGAGTAGGATGTGCTTAGGGAGCCTACACTGGGAAATTTAGCATTTTTCGCTTTATTTCTTAAATTTATAATTATATGCATGTTCATCATTATGCCCTATTGTATGTCTGTATCATTTTCTATATCTGAAATAATGCATAATGAAGTATTAATGGCTGAGTAGTAAAGAAAAGGGGTGAGTTTATAAGTTTAATCTGTACTGCTCAAAGTAATATTTTATCATTTGCTACATTTATAAATCAAAGCTTTCTCACTTGTTCTTTTTTCCTTCACATAGGAATTTCTCAGTTTTTAAAGCAACACTTTTAATAAAAAGACTCGAAGAAATTAAGAGAACAAACTGGAGGTCCCAACTCTTCTCTTTTGAACTGGAGCAAAATTAGAAAGAAAAAGCAATAACATCTTTTTCATTTATGGCAGACTTCTGCTGTTGGTTTTTGTTTGGTTTACTTATAAAGTAACTCTTATGATCCTTCCCAAGACAAGTCCCTATCTGCATGAAAATTTTGCGTTACCATGTCTTATTTTGACTTTAAGTCTACCCTTAAGATTTGAATTTGAACTAGGAGCACTAATAAACCTTTCATCTTATTCCATCCCAAGTCCTAGAACTATAGAAATTCAGAAAAGCAAGTAAAATAAAGGAAAAGTGTTCATTCACACTCTTTACGAATACTCTGAAACAATATGGTCTGCAGGCCAGCATCATCACCACGTGAGAGCCTGCTGGAAATGCAGAATCTAGGGCCCTACCCCACATCCTGAATCAGAATCTACACCTTAATAAGATTTCCCAGTGTTTAATATGTACATTCAGTAAACACAAGCAGAAAAGAATTGCTCCCTTTTAATTTAGCCCATTTCATATTCAACAACTGATTAGAAAGTCCTTCCTTCCTTCCACCTCCCTTCCTTCCTTCCTTCCGCCTCCCTTCCTTCCTTCCTTTCCTCCCTTTCTCCCTCCCTCTCTTCTCGGTCAGTAAAAAACATTTACAAAGTGTCTATGTCAGGCAATTTTCTATGTTCTGAAGTTGTGATAAAAGGTCCCTGACTTCAGGAAGCTCACATTTTTGTAGGTATTTTTTTCCCCTAGTTTCCTAGTTTCTGTTCCCACTTCCACCCTTCTGTCTAATCCCCAGGCCTTAGCCATGCCTTTCAAGCAACAGCATAACGAAAACAAATTGGATTTGGAACCAACTGCTCATTAGTTTATCAGTTGGTCACCTACAGCATGACCATGGCAAATTCCCTAACACCTCTGAACCTAAGCTTTTAACATACAAAATGGAGAAAATGCCATTTATCTCATAGGCTTGCTCTTCAATTTTTCAGACAATGTATGCAAAGCTCTCAGCTCAATGCTTCCACTGGGTAGGGATTCAACAAACGGGCAAATGCCATGGTTAGTATGGGAAGAGGCCCCCCATCAAAGGCTGCAAACCCATCTGTCCCCTTTGCTTCTCTTTTATTCCATTCTCATCAAGCACATGTTGGTCCTATGTTTGATTCAATGCTTTTAGTCCTCTCCTTCTACATGGAACGGACTATGTCTTTCACATATGGTTGAACCACATTGGTACCTTCCCTAAGAAGTCAGCAAAACATGGGATGAGAACACATACTGACCCTTTTAAGGAATACATCTGACAGTAAATCAAAAGTGGGTGGGTTTAATTTTTAAACTGTAAAAGATTTCTCAGTTACTAAGTGACTAAATGCTTACAGGGGAAAAACCTCCTCTAAACACAAATCAGGAAAGATATCATTAATTTCAAACACCTCTGAATGGAGGACTCTCGTGACAAAGGGCATTTGTGTTTTCCTCACCTAAGAAGAGTAGTTTGTATATGAATAAAACACTGTTTAGCTCACGAGTTAGAATGTTTATGGCCTGACTAAGCAGGCCTGATGGCTTCAATTGAAAATTGTGTTTTTGTGTTGAGCCAATGAATAATCAAGGTACAGTGGCTATGTGGAAAATTGTAAAGATAAATAAAATATGGAGAAGCACTTATTCTTGTGTATTTAACAGCTAGGAAGATTTAAGAAACCATAGAGTATGCTGGAATATACTTTATTTCATTAGGTGTCTAAGATCTAAAAGCTATCATCATTAAGTTTTGACTAAAGAACAAAAACGGAAAAGATTTGTTCCATTACATACAAATGTTTCTCATTTTCTTTATTTCAGTCTTTATCACACACACAATCCCCAGATTATTTCACTATGTGAAAAAGCAAAGACTATTCTTTTAAAAATATGTTTCTCCATTTTTAAATATGGTCCAAAATATTAGCGCATTTGTGTTAGCAAACTCTTTAGAGCTAAAATATACTTGCCATAATCAGAAGAATGTTAATTTTCTTTTAACAAAGCAATATAATTATTTTTCTCCTGCCTAATACTATTCATCATTAAATGGAACTCACCCCAGGTGATATAAAATTTCTCAATATCTTATTAAACATTGATTGTTTTTCCTCTTGCTGAAAATATGTGAATTCAAAAAGGTTGTCTTTGTTTAAACTCTGAAATGTGCAAGTAATCTCTGGGCCTAAGCTGCCAATAGTTATTAATATTTTATCCTGAGAGAAAAAATACCTAAATTTCTAAGTATACCTAAGTTCCTAAGGCAAAATACTCATATTTGAGACTGATTTCTAAGTATGTCTAATATTTTCATTTGTATAAGAAATGAATAATAAGGGCCAGGCACAGTGGCTCATGCTTGTAATCCTACTACTTTAGGAGGCCCAGCTGGGAAGACCTCTTGAAACCAGTAGTTTAAGACCAGCCTGAGCAACATAGTGAAAGCTCATCCTCACAAAAAAAAGGTGAAAATTAGCCAGGTGTGATGGAGTGCACCTATAGTCCAAGCTACTCAGGAGGCTGAGGTGAGAGGGCTTGAGCCTGGGAGGTGGAGGTTGCTGCCAGCTGAGATGGCGCCACTGCACTCAAGCCTTGGCAATAGAGCCAGACCCTGTCTCAAAAAAAATAAAATAAAAATCTGAAGGCATATACATGTTCAGCTCCTTCTTTACAAAATATGTGTTCAATAAATCTTCAAATTAGACTCATTTTCTTTACAAGAAACTGTAATCCAACTATCTGGGCTTCATGAACACAACACTCAGTAGTAAAGTGTGACAGATAAATGGCACACTCAGGTCATGAATTTGGGAAGCATTTAGTAGCGAACATTGCCTTTTGGTTCTGCATGTCCATAATCCTTTGTAAAAGTTACAAATTTCTACTTTTACCAAAGAATTTAAAAGCTCACCAGGAACTCTAAGTATCAGAATGAAATCTTTTTGAAATCTGGAAATTATTTAAGACTTCATAAAAGTATATTTGCATACCCAAATCCCATTCCAAAAGGCTTAATGCACTGATCTGGAGCAAAAGAAGAAGATAACCTCATGTCTCTTGGGGCCATATATACCAGCATTTCAATCATGTAACATTTACATCGTGCTCCAGAAGCAGACTAGCCTTGTACCTTTAGCTTGGTGGTAAACGTCAAAAGATTAAACACCTTTGCATAATCATGATGTTGTAACACTCTGGAATAATCCTGTAAGTTCAGTGTTAGCCTTCAGTGTTCAAACACTCATTCTACACAAATTAGAATTTGCTTTTAGAATCACAAGTGAGAAATGGTTTATTATATATATTTCACAAATCTAGTAATTTTCAATAAGCTCTCAACCTCTTAAACTGGTTCGTGTGAAGGTTCTATGTGAACTTGTATCTCTGTCAATAATTAGAGATAAATATTTGGAGTACTGCAATTAGAAGTCGTGGGTTACTGGCCTACTTAAGGTAGTGTACCTTTGATCAGTCTCCTTCTTCTAAATCTTAGTTATATTCTCTACACACAACAGGGACGCTGGCTAAAAAAGGTAGTGTCTGAGAGAATTGGACCAAGCCCAATAAAACATAATGGTGGAGTCTAAGGCAGATTTCCACCTAAAAATGAATTTGAATACAATTTCTTTAAAACAGCTGCATACCCTGAGGCCAACAATTTTTGATTCTTGAATAGAAAGCATAATGTACCTGACATAGGAGATATTTCAAAACTGGTAGTTATTACTTCTAAATGAGGAAAACTTTCATTGTTACATTCAGGAAATAAACTAAAACATCAATGGCTGAGGGTATAAAAATCACTGCTTTCTAATACAAAGAACAAACTATGTTTGAGAGAGAGAAACAGAATGAATGTGTGTGTGTGTGTGTGTGTGTGTGTGTGTGTGAACACAAATTTGTATAATAATGAGTTAAATCAGCAAAAAAGCCTAAATTCTAAAGGTCAAACGGTGCTTTTCAAAGTAATGTAAGCTCCACGGGATAATGACAATTTCAATCAGTGTTGAAATTCTACCATCAGGCACCATACTTACATACTTTAGTAATCTAATTCTGTTCTCTACCCTAGCCATAACTAACCTCCACACAGTCTTCATTGACTATGGTCATCCATATTGTCGATAAACAATCTTAAAGATAGGGAATTAATGCATCATTATTTTCCTTTATCTTACTATTGTTATTTAATATATTAGTTATCAGAAATGGCAACCTTTTCCACAAAACCACACCAGTATGGAATAACAATAATGAATATAAACACAGATCTATTTATCATTGGTATAATTTAAGGCAACAGGCTCTAAATGTGTCCTCCGTTTGAACCCACTAATAAGGTTAGACAACATCACAACTTGAAATTGAAGCTAACAAAACTAAAAATAAATGACTTCCAGTAGTTTCAAAAATAATCCCCAAATAAAATTCACCTCACAGTTGATTACATAAAGCTATTGTCTTTCAAATATGTACTCGGTCACACAAAATCTGGTCCCGACAATGGACATACAAACAATATTCTGGAGAAAAACAAACTTATTTTAAACCTCAACGTAAACCGTATTTTAAACCTCAACATAAACAAATGTGAAAAGAACAAAATAACTTACTAAAACATTGGGAGAGGGCTGGGATTTGGGCCTAGGAAATATGCCCGCACTAAACACTCGTTAAATCAACAGGCAATACTTTATTTGGGGTTTGACAGGAAAATTAGAAATTTAATCACAGAAGCAATTTGTGGTTTTAGATGCAGCTTTCAAGTTAATAAGCAAATGCGTTTGTGTTCAAATGCAATGTTTGTTAATATGTTTACTGAAGTGATGAGAATAATTGCAGCCTTTGAAAGAATGAATGTCTGAATTTGCATATTCAATACTTTATCCAAAAATAACTAGACTTCAGCAATAATTGCTAAAGATCTAAATGAGTTAAAGTTGCGATGCTGTTTTTTTTAATTGAATGTTTAAAATGTGTTTTATGATATAGATTCCCATTTCTCACTCATTGATAAATTTTGAACATACATAAAAACATAAAACAGATTAGAGAGCTATACTGGGATTAAAAACAACTGTTCACTTTACATGGTTATAACCTGGTTCATATCAATCACGGATTATCTTAAAATTATTCCATGGAGTGTTACAGAGTTTTTCCTTATTGCCTTCCCTGCAGCCATCTTAGCTTTTCCTGGTACCAGCTCTTCCATTCTCCTTTAAAGAAGCCCTCCTCACATGACCCTGGCCTGGCCAGTCAGATATTCTGTGTCTCAATTTTATTACTGGATAAGAATGTGAATGTGACCCAACTTGCGTTTGATCAGTACATGTATATCCTTTCTCCTTGCCCCAATGAAAAAACACAAGAAAAAGAAACAAAAAAATATGTGATTTTGTTATACTATCACCTTTAACATCTAAAATCTAACCTTTGTGTCTCTGCTGGGTATTGACTACTGACAGGATTAGCTTCATTTTTATTTCATATTTTTCTGACACCATTTGGAACTTTTGATGACGTTTATGAGAAAGACACCCTACTCTTCCAGTTGACATTTTGCAGAAGATATGAGTAGCCTGGAGTTCCAGGAAGCCATCTTTGTCACCTCAAGGCAATTTGTCTTAAAATGGAGTAAAAGTTAAGACTCATATACAAATTTTAAAGTATCTTATAGAATAAACTATTAGCAACTTCTGACCCTGTGATCCTTCATGACATTCTTGACTCCAGAAATGTAACACAATCCCAAATTGTTATTTGTTTTTCCCCTTATTCACTTTATACCACTTTTTTCATGCCACCAATTGAGCATTCACTATTTTGCTAGGCATTTGGAATGTAAGAATGAAGAACACACTGTCTTCACCTTTAAAGGAGTTACAGCCTACCAGGGCAATATGACTTCATTTTGATGAGCTTTATCATACAGGTAATGCAATGGTTGGGCACATTGTTTGAGCAGAGAATCCAGCACTAAAGATGTCAAGAAGGCTTCCTGGGAGAGATGATAGTGCAACCAAGTTTAAATTGCCCTGTAAGAGGTGTTATCTACCTCTGTTTGCCTCAGGCACTACAGATATTTTTTAGTGATTATGTTTTGTCATCATTCCAACATGTGGCTATTTCATTACTCTTACTGGCTGACTGTGGGTGTGGGGACCAGAGCTCACCAGCTAGAGAAGCCAGGATGTAGAAAGGAGTTGAACTTGAGGATGAACACAGAGAACTGGACTTAGAAATCTGACAAAAAGGATGTTATTTTTGTAAGTGCCAAAATAATTTAGAGGAACAATAACTCGTCTTGCTTTGAGGCATAAAAGTAAAATAACAATGACATCAGATCTTACATAGCAGTAAGAAATATGTAAAGGACAAATTGCATATAATCAAAATTATGCTTAATAACATGTCATATATGTTTTATATTATCATATAGACTATATAGCATATAGCACATATAGGTACTATATATTCTAAAAATGAAATAGTATATAGAATTGATAGCATACACATAGTATATATACATAGCCAAATACAGTACTATGTACAGTACTCTGTGTGCCTAGATATATATTACTATGTGTCAATACATAGACAAAACAAACTCAGACTTCCCTTCCTTACATCCACCCTTGAATAAATGGTTAGCAGAAATTAGTGTATTATTTTATTTTCCCTTTCTTTGTCATACTGAATACATTTAGTTGACTATCAGTAAATTTAAAATGTGCAGGATTTGACTCCATTATAGAGAATCATGTTTAAGGGCCACTGTGGCCAGGAAAGACCTCCACTTTGCAATGATGTTTAGCCCTTATAACTTCTGTATCCAAGATTCCTTACACTCTATGTATTAAAATTGTTTACCTGCTCCCATAGAGCTGGAAGAGAATAATGTTCTGTTTACTTACTTATAAAGAGAGAAAAATGAAGGAGCATTTATAGAAAAGAGTTGTGGGCCCAGGAGTCAACCTGAAACATTCTGCAAGTCTGGACATGTTCATCTATACTGTCAAATACAGTAGTAACTAGCCACATGTGACTACCAAGCTCTTAAAATGAAGCTGCTGTGACTGAACAACTGAATTTTTAATTTAACTTAATTGATTTAAATTTCAAGGGCCACATGTGGTCACTGGCTGCCATATTGGACAGCACACCTCTAAGTCCTGAGCTGGACTATGAGTTGGAAACACAAAGCCCACATGGGCCACATTCAGACTTAAGACTTAGCTTCTTTCGTCTACATTATGTTTTAAAAGAAAAACAGTTAACACTAAAATTAGAGCGATTCCAAAATGAAAATATCTAAATTTTAAAACTCTCTTTAAAAGCTTTGGTCATACCAGGCCATTCTTTACAAGATCCTAGATGGTAACAATTGGCCAGTACTGAGAAGCAGCTGTGATCATGTAATGATAGCCTTAGGGCTGAATGATGAACAGCTTCCAGCCATTATTCAATATATCTATATGTTCTTCAGGCAGGCCTTCCTCTTTCAATGTTATTATTTGCCTGGTCCCTGTTGTCATGTACCTATTTTACCCCAATCTCACCGAAACATGTGGCCCCTTTAAATAGCATCAGCAGCAGCAGCCAGGGATTCTCCTATTTGTGGTCTTTCATGTTAGCATTAGTTAGTTGGACATTTCTAACCCCACAAAAAGTAGAAGAAATCTTTCTCATTTAGAAAAAGTATTAATACTTCCTCAGGGTAACCTCTTTCAGCACTATCAGCAATTACAATGAGACTGAATACTAATTAACCTTTAAATATAGGCTTTGGGGCTCAGGCAGGGAAATGCAAAAAAAAAAAAAAAAAAAAAAGAATAAAATTCTCAATTAAATCCTAAGACAAGTAATTTCTCTTGAGAATTTCTGAACTTTTGGATTTTTAATGTGGCCAATTAAGAGTTCTTTTTACCCAATGGCATAAAAACAAAGACAAGATCACCCTTCAGACAAGTTGGCATCAGTCTACAAGGCAGGCTTTGGGATTTCAAAGGACATTCTTTTACAAGATTCTTTAACTTTATTCTGAATTTTTAGGAACATGTTTGCATTGCTTTTAACAAGTGGTCTCCCATGACTCCTTAACATTCCTCCTTGGCTGCCTCTCTATCTATCTGCTTATATTTATCATTATATATGTTAAAAAAAACCCTTTCTCTGACTTCAAGTAAAAAAATCCACGACATTCTTCCTTTTTATGTCCTCAATGTCATTATATATTGATGGTATTTATTTGTGATTTTTGAAAGACAATAAAAATTAAGAACAAGCATATTTTATTCTGGACCATTTTAAAGCATAATGTGAAATATTACCTAGTTGAATATTAAAGTTAAAAGGTAGGGAAAAAATAAGGCCAAAAATAAAGGTGTCATCTAAAAAGATAAATTTGTCATTACAACCCACATTATTCCAAACTCCATTTACTGCAGTGGCACAATCTATTTCTTATTCAGATGACATGAATAACAAAAGGTTGTTTCTGGTTAAAACAAAGTCTGATATTTCTTAGAGTGAAAAGAGCTTCCCTTGTGCTTTTCTAGGTCTCAATTTCTAGTGGTCATAAACCTTTAGCTTAAGTGAAATCTTATATTGGTTAGAAATATTAACTTTAGAAAATCTTTAAAGTTATAATGAAAGTATCTGCTGTATTTAGCTACCAACCAAAACTGTCAAACAATAACAAACATGTTAAATTTCTTCATTTATCAAACTTAAAACTAATAAATCAACCCAAATCACACATCTCCTAGTCTCAGTTACAGATTTTGTTTAAATTGCAACATGTAAATGCTACAATGATATCCCAGGATGTAAAATAAAACAAGAATCATTATACAAACAGTGAAACTTCTTTATCAACATTTTATATGTCACCAATTTCTTTAAATACAGACTCCATGGCATTTCAATAGATACCTAGTATATAAAAACATAATTACTATACAAGGTTATTTTGAATATCTAAGCTCAAGACATTTGGCTATTTGAAAAAACTATACAAACATAATTAATCTATTCATTTAGAAATACATTCCTATATGACTAAGTCTTATATCTTGACAATTTTTCAGCTGAACACATTTATCAGCAAATTATTCGTAAGATAAACGCCAGGAAATACAACTTTACTGACAACAGAAAAACAGCCCACACATGAGTCATTCACATGGCTGCTTTATCTTATTTGCAACTATATCTGTGAGAATAATCTTTCATCTCAGGGAGAAACAACAGATGCATTTAAAAGGTGTTAGAATGCCTTACAAAAATGCTGGGAAAAAAAGTTTCCAAGATAATATCTTATTAAGCTGATCTGTTCAACTCTCCCCAAAAGAAGAAAATATTTCCAGATGTTACATATGTTTATGTCTGATTAAAGGAACTAGTTCATAAAATAGTTTCTGGCTTTTTTAATGATTTTATTTAATAATTTTCCTATTTTTATAGAAAAAGGTAGAGGCAGAAGAAAACTTTTTCTCATCTTTGCCTAGTCTAACCAGTAACCTGGAATTATAATGTTTATTTTGTTGAAGTATATAATAGGGCCTCAAAAAATATGTTGTTAAATATTGTTGAAAAAGACTGATCTTGATTACTTCTGGAAGCAAAAATACAAAAGACTACCTTCTACCCCAATTCTGACCCAATTTACCAATGACTATTGACTTCGATTATTTGCATAGTTTAAGAGAAAAAGAGAGGTTCAGTAAGATCTAAATTACAACTCTAAACATTTAAAAATTATTAATACTGACTGAAGTTTGCTTGTTCTACGGATTATAGAAAAGGTTTTGTCAAGCAAATCAATAGCATGAATAGGGTTTTCGTAGTAGATGTTCACATTGCATGAAAGAGCGTGTTGTTTTAAAGGTGTCTTGAGTAATTTCTTGCAACCACTTATAAGAATGCAGCACGTAATTTATAAATAATTTATCTCTTCATGAAAGTACATCTCCCAAGCACCCCTAAGAGTAAAAATGGTTATCCTGGGTTATTTAATAATATAAATACTCATCTCATCCAAATAATCCACTATCATCCCCAAAATATCAATAATTTTAACTTAAGGTGGTGGGAGTATAGATTTTTTTTCTATTTTCCTTATGCCTTTCCAATGATGCTTGAAATTTTTCAGCAAAGAGGAACTGTTTATATAATATTAAAAATATAGGCTTTAACTTGATATACATCTAACAAATGAAATATATTTTCTCTTCAAGAATTATTAAAATGACTTTGGTAAAAATATGTTTTGTTTTTCCGTACTTATTGAACCTCCGAGCACATATCCAGTAAAATGGTAAATGAATAAAAGTGGGACACAGAAGTATTTTCTTAACTATGATTTCAAATTCACTTTAAAACACACTTGATTTCATCCCCACAATAAATGTGTTCTTGACAAGCACATGTAAATCCACATTTATAAATTCAACTGCAATATAAATCAATGAAAAGACATTACTTGTTTAAGGTATTCTACCAAGATCAATAACAAATCAAATATATGCACATATATATATTAAATGTTCATATACTGAAACTGTTAAATACATCATACAACTACAGCGTCATTTACTTTTTCTTACTGATGGCATAAATATATTGAAGCAAAAAAAATTCACAGTCATCATATAAGTGTGTTTCTTTTAATTAGAATTTTCAAACTTTTCACTGTACCTGTAATGAGGTGACGGATTGCCTCTTGCTTCACAATTTAAAGTTATTTTTTTATCTTCTGAACCCACAGGGAAAATGCTGTTGCTTGGTTCTTTGATAAACACAGGGCCTTGTAGGAGAAGCTCACCTATACGGGTGGGAGACATCCAAAAAATAATAATCAGTAAAAGGTATTACAAAAAGCTACATTCCACTATTGAAGAAAACAAGCAACTAGTAAAAATCCAGTAATGCTCCATTTGTCTACAAAGTAAAATGCTCTGTGGGCATTGTTTTGTTAAAGGGAATCAATTAAACCGCTCAGCAGCATAGTAACACCTCCATGAGAACTAATGTTGGTATGAAAAATATTGCCATATTAGATCACTTCATATTGCAGTAATTACTTTTTATAACAATAAACTACACCTAAGTGTAAATTGTGAATAAACTATTACACCAAGTCTTTTCTGTCATAGCCTCTTTGCCAAACTAAAGGTGAATTTGAAACTAACTGAACACCTGAGTACTTTCATAAAATCTACTTGGCATGCAAACCTTAAGCTTCACAACGTTATATTGCCATTTGGAATTTAAGACACTCAATATTTGCTGGGATGTCCATTTTATCACCAGCAAATTGAAGAGAAGGATACAGCACTGAACAAATTGTCTTTTCAAAGATGTTTCTACTTTGGCTAAGAGAGCTTGAACATGCTCTGAGGAGAATTTCTACATACAGACAAAAGAACAAATCTCTCTCTTGTACTATGAGTTTAAAAAAGAACGAGATAACGCCATCACCAAATGCTTATGTGACTGTAGTTGTACAATCATTGCCATAGCATTTCTGAAAACAAACAAATTCACATGGAAAATAAAAAGTTCTTTACCTTCCTATCTTGCTTGGAATGCTCAGCAAAATTGCAGAGGAGTTTCTATTAACTCAGAGAGTAAATAAACAGACTAAGAGACAAAGAGTCCATGAATAGTCAGACAAAGAAGATGAGACCAAAAAGCAGCAAATAAAGTCCCTAAAACAATGAACTGACATTTTGTCTACTTCAAATAACAGTTAACATTAATAAAAATATTTACCATAACTGTAACAACAGTAAAATGATAATATGATTAAAATCATTGAAATGATAAAAACAGCAGCTGCTAAAGCTGAAATTCAAAAGAAAATTCTATGTGCCCAAATCTGTTCATTAATCCTCAGAATATTCTGTGAGGTAAAGCCATAATTATTCCCAACAGAAGACAAATGCTGAACCTAAGAGTGGTTATGTTGTCACGAGCAAGTTCACACAGTATTGCAGAATGTAAAACACACACTCTAGTATAATGGATTCCACAGTCCATGCAGGGATAATCTCTCACCCTTTATGTAAAAAATTTGGCCTTGCTCTAGATATGATCTTTGCCCTCAGCTTCTAGGAGGTAATCTATGCCACAGCTGATTGAAATGTCTTTGTTTAGGGTGGGGGCTGGCCACACTAAATCTTAGGGTGAGGCCAGCCACACCCAATAGTCTTAGGTTGGAAACTGGCCACATCAGACAGACTAACCCATGTGATTAAGGGTGAGGGACTTGGGTCACGTGGTATCGGATGATGTGGAGACTGAGCTCAACCACATGTGCAACGGGTCAGTCATGCCTAAATAATGAGGTCTCAGTAAAAACTCTAGACACTGAGGCTCAGTGAGCTCCCCTGGTTGGCCAATATATTCCTTGAGTACTGTCATACATCAGTACCGGGAGGGTCAGATGTCCTGTGGACAACAAAATCTGTGCATTTGAAACCTTCCAGACTCTGCCCTATGTGTGTCTTCCTCTGGCTCATTTTAGTATGGATCCCTTCCCTGTAAATAACATTAACTGTGAGTATAACAGCTTTCAACAATGTTTGTAAGTCCTGTTTGCAAATTATCAAAACTAAGGAAAATTTGGGAACTTCTTGAATTCAAAGTTACTATCAGAAGTGAGGGCAAGCTCACAGCTCAGCTGATTTGGGGCACCTTTGCACCACACCACCACCGAACAATTAGCCCTCACTAATCCCCACCATCCTTTAAGACAGCAGCTTGCTATCCCCCTTAGTCCTTGATCTTTACCTGATCATTACTTTTATCTATCAGGGGAAAATGCCAAAGGAAAAAAAGCTTCTGTTTTGCTTTTTAGGAAAGAGTTTTCCAGAAGAAATTGATTTTAAAATTGCTACTAAGATCTCTAATTTTAAAGAAGCAATATTGCTAATTTCTTCATTTTTGCCCCTCAACCAATTCACTGAATAGAAGTAATAAGAAAAAACAAAAATGACAGTCTGTTCTATTAATTAAATTTATTGTCCTAAAAAGTTGAAAATATTTCTGATGTCTCTTCAGAAATACTTGTAAATGTAGTGAACATTTCCTAACATTTTTCTAGTGTAATAGCTTCTGATTTACTTCTGATAGCATATATTTCATTATTTATCTGATGGGATAGCATCATTTTTCTGACAAATTCTGATGTATGTAGACTTTGAAAGCAGTAATGCATTAACATAATGGTATAACTTTGGAAATAACAGGAACGTTGGGGAGATAAATCAAAACAAGAAAGATTAGTAGAGATAAGAAAGCAGTGGGTTAAATGAAAAAGGCAAAGAGAGGTATTCAAAAAATTTCCTCCAAGTGGTCATAGTAAAAACTCAAATGCCCATCTCATCATCATCTAATAAAAGTCATGTCCCAAGTGATGCTACATGTGTTCTCCAGAGGCCACTATTAAATTTAAATTCATGTCCTTTGCAGGGACATGGATGAAGCCAGAAACCATCATTCTCAGCAAACTGACACAAGAATAGAAAACCAAACACCGCATGCTCTCAACTCATAAGTGGTTGTTGAACAATGAGAACACACGGACACAGGAAGGGGAACATCACACACTGGGGCCTTTCAGGGGCTGGGGGAATTAGGGGAGGAATAGCAGGGGATGGGGGATTGAGAGGGGATGACATTAGGAGAACTACCTAAAGTAGATGACAGGGGGATCAATGCAGCAAAGCACCATGGCACATATATATCTATGCAACAAACCAGCATGCTCTACACATGTATCCCAGAACTTAAAGTATAATAATAATAAAAATATAAATAAAAATGTTAAATTACTAGAAGCATTTTCTTCTGAGATTCTTTTGAGAGAAAGACAACTGCTAATTTGCTAACATTTATTGAACCAGGCACCAAGAACCATGTGCCAGGCACACAAAGCAGCTATTTACATCCTTTGCTTCTGTATCTCAAGCTAACCTGACCCCAGCTCCTGCTCTCTGAGGTCTAGCCACACTGTTCTTGTTCCTGCTTCTCAGATCTGCTGAGCTTTGTGTCACTTCTGGACTCACACACTTGTTCTTCTTGTGTTGTTTTTTTTTGTCATTCAGAATTTAGCATGTCACCTTCTCAGTTTTAATGTGACCATCCACATTTTCCCCATCTAAAGTCATTACACACCCTTCATTTCCACCAGCCACAGACATCAAAGCACATTTCACAACCTCACGAGATCTCCCTACATAAACACTACACATATTTATGTATGTGTTTGTTATTTGTATCTAATTCATTGCTGTATTCTCAGCTCCTAGAACATGATAGATATTCAATATCTGTCTTTTGAATGAATAAGATGAAACAATCCTCGTAATAACTCTATATGAGGCGGATACTATTTTATAGCTAGTGATTGATAAAGCTATGATTTTAATTTCAGAGCTCCTCTTCTCACCTTGCACATGGTTTGGCCTCCTCAGAAGTGAGGCACAGACAGGTGAAATGACCTGACCATAGTAACACAGTTCTTGGTCAAAGACCTGAAATCCACCCCAGTCCTCACATTCTTGGTTTGTTTCCCTTTCCATGAAGCCACACTATTCTCAATATGGTCAGAGGTGAAAATTAACCAAAAGCCTGCTTTTTCAACTTCAGCATTTCCTGATGGCGCTGGAGTTAACAGCCTATGAGGCACATGTATGATCTGCCATCTCTGAAATTTAAGGCTTCTAAAGGCTTTCAGCCCATCAGCAGCCATTTGGGAGCCTCCAATGCCTCTTAAAAAGTAAGTACAAAATAATAATCAAACGTGACAGGTCAGTGCATGCTTCATACTTAGAAAGGAGACAAGGCCACTCAATCTTGCTTCACGGGAATGAAATAGGTGATGAGAAATGCTAGGGTTTCATGTTCTAGTCTCTTGCCAGCAATATAAACTTAAAAGGAATAGATTCTGAAGTCTTTGCTAATCTAAAAGAAATTATCCAACATTTTCTTCAAAACAAATTTTGATCCTCAAAAAGAACCTTGACTATCCACACAGCTATTCATAACCAGTAAAAAGCACCCTGTCTGAAAACAGAAGGGGGTCACTTGCCTAACTAATGGATTCAATATAACATTCAGATTGATGCTAAACTTTACTTTTTGTGACAGGGGCATTTTTTTGATATGCTAGCCTGGCTCCAAAGCTCCATTTTAAGTGTACAACCTAAAATAAAGGGCATATCACATTTCCGAACAGGACTAATAAGTCCCAAAATCCAATCCTAAGGTGTTATTTTTCCCTCAAAGCACCTACAGGCAACAAGGAATAACTGCCTTCGAATGTAAGTACAAGCTTTATGAGCTCCTAAGGTAATGTCACGTAAAAGATCAAACCACAGCCGATCAATTCTAATGATCATACTCTATACAATTTTTATGAAGACTGACAAAGAAAAATAGACAAGGGATTCTGGGCAAGTTGCATTACTTTACTAAAAGAAATGAAATTCCTAAAAGACAATGACAGTATCTGAAATTCCTAGTGAAAAGGAAAACATATCCTATTTTTCCTTACTGATTTATGTCATATCTACATGGAAAACAAAAACCAGCAGTGCATTTCAAAACACAGAGGGTAAATCACAATAGGGTGTAAGGGTAGGCAATGCAACTAAAGGCAAAATTTAAGAGGACATGGATCTAAAAAGGAATATTCCATGCAATTACAAGGCATCAAACCTAAACAGAATGAGCTCTAGCCTGGGTCAAAGAAAGTAAAATCATATGCCGCCAATGAAATAAGATCTATATTCTAGGCTAAACTATTCTATAGAAAAAAAAACTTCTAAAAGATGGAAACTTTTTTTAGAAATGGGATATCTTCTATTTTGGCAATGGTGGTTTAAAGCTGGAAAATGCCAAAGAAACAAGACCAAAATAAAATTCCATTTATATGCTTCCAATGTCAGAGGAAGATAAAGTATTCGATCTTAGAATATTTCATTTCCTTAACAAATATCTTAATGCCAGACATGTGCCACATGCGAAAAACCGGCTGTGACTGATGCTGCTGGTAGTCCACTCAACAGCTATCACCTGCCCTTCTTCCCAGCCCATAGAGTCTGCCTTTCACTGTGGAGAGTGAAAGCTCCAGAGATACTAGCTCTCCAGAATGCTTTGTTATTCTTGGCTGGGAAGCGGCTTAGCCAGGGGAGACTGGCTTATGAGACCACTAATAGCCCAAGAGGGCATATTCATTTTTTAGGGTTGCCATAATGAAGTACCACAGACTGGTGGCTTCCAAAACAGAATTAATTGTCTCACAGTTCTGGGGGGCTGAAAGTCTGTATCAAGGTGTTAGGAGGGTTGATTTCTTCTGAGGGTTGAGAGAGAAGGATCTGTTCCGGGCCTCTCTGCCAGGCTTGTAGATGGCTGTTTTCTCCCTGTATCTCTCTTTATATCATCTTTTCTTTATGTGTGTCTCTGTGTCCAAATTTCCCCTTTTTGATAAGGACACAAGTCATAATGGATGAGGGCCCACTCTAAAAACCCCCTCTTAATGAATGACATTAGCAATGACCCTATTTTCAAATAATAGGGTACTGGAGTTTAAGACTTCAACTTGTGAACTGGGGATAGAGGTGGGGTAGGATCACAATTCGACCTTTAACAAGGGGTTAACCTGCTAAGAGTTTCTAGGAATAAGTCTCTACTCTGATTTTTTTTTTTTGAAGTGAATAAAATGCTGACATTGCTTTCATTCCTTTTTGATATGGAAACTTGCACATGAGAAAAGAATGCTGGGAACTACTGCAACCAACTGAACATCATGAGTGGGAACACTACACTCGTCTCTGTATGTGTGTGTATAAAATACATATTTATATATGTGCATAAATACACACACACACACACACACACACACACACACACAGAGTATGTCACAGAAAAGGCAACCCAGAGCCCTCATATCTTTGAGTTCCTGAGCCAACATAAACCACATAATTCCAAACACCATATGCCGGAAAAATAAACCTCTAATGCATTTTGTCACCTGCAGCTAAAAGCTATACTATAACCAATGCTCTAGAAAAAAAGGAAAAGGTAATATAGCACACTTCAGATGAGAAAGGAAAATAAAATACTTATTAGGAATAACTAATGTGTCTTTTTTCCACATCTGGAAATGTTAGCTAGCAATTAAGTTAAAAGTGCTGGAGTATAGCAGGCACCTGGAGTATGAGAGCAAAATAACACCAATAAAAGTGATGAACACCCTTTAAATTGAGACATTATAGTTCACTACATGATTTTTCTCTATCTTTATTTCCTGTTTTATTCATAAACAGAAATAAAGAAATTGCATGGGAAGTGGCATTCAATAATTAGGGAATTGGAACTGAGAGGGACTGGTTAAGCTTCACAGGGCCTAGAAATAAATGAATGTTCAAGTAAAATAATACTGCTCCCTGGAATGGCAGAGCCCTTTCAAAGCATGCAGATTTCTACCAAGACTTGCATTAATTCTCTGATTGCAACCTGCTTAAGGTAACACAAAAATGCCCACATATATCAAATACAAGTACAAACATTTTGTATTTAAGGTTAAGTATCTTGATTTTGGCACTTTGCTTTAGTAAACTAATCACAGATTTTGATGAAAGGTATTATCTATTTCACTGGACTGATTAATATTAATCTGTAATATAATTCAGTAAGAGAAGAGGACTTGAGAGTACTTTTAAAAGTGCCCAATGTTTTATGTTGATACTTTTTAAATCCAATGGCTATATTTTTGCTTGTTGAAATGTTCTTTGCAGTTGAATGAAATGGTTAACTAATTTATAGTTGTAGTGCAGCAAATAATGTTTTTGGCAGAAAAACAGGGTGGGAGGAGATGGGTT
Organism: Aotus nancymaae; assembly: GCF_030222135.1. NCBI lineage: Eukaryota > Metazoa > Chordata > Mammalia > Primates > Aotidae > Aotus > Aotus nancymaae. The sequence goes on from NW_026988460.1 coordinate 8,432,140, forward strand.
AGAGTCTTTGGAGATTAAAATGTTTTCACAGTATTTCACAGCTTTCTGTACTTAAATTCATGCTATTGTCTTTTTATGAATGTGAGCTTTAATGTTTTTGAACCTCCATGACATCCTTCCATAATTCTCAGACCATAATTATACCTTTCTAGCTAGACAGCTTAATAGCAACTCCACATGATTAAAAAAAAACGTTCGAATGCTATTGGATGCAATATGTAATGTGTACAATACACCAGGATAACACAATCCACGGTCCATTTACCTGAAAAAAAAAAAAAACTTACATTCCCTCTTTCAATTATACTTTCATTGTACATTTTTGAAATGTGCAAATTCACAAGGTACTCACCTGTCATATGAAAAGAGTGCATTAATCAACTCTTTTTATAATATTTCTTTAACACATCACTTTCAAAGGTTTGAATAAAGATGATTTCAATTCTATTATGGAACCCATTATTTCTAACGGTTTCTATTCTTTACCAAAGAGTTTGGGTCAAGGCCTGTTAGGCCCAGACACAATTCCCTTTATGTGTCTTAGAAAGAATGTTTCATATCAAACACTAGTATAAGGTCATTTGTTTCTATGAAAAATAATTATCCAATAAAGAGTTCCTTTTTTAAATGAGTTGTAATGGAGAAGCTATTAAGAACTAATACTAGGCCTGGTGTGGTGGCTCATACCTATAATCACAGCACTGTGGGAAGCCAAGGCAGGAGGATCACTTGAAGCCAAGAGTTTGAGACAAGCCTGGGTAACATAGCAAGACTCCATCTCTATAAATAAATAAAAATTAGCAGGGCATAGTGGTACATGCCTATAGTCCCAGCTACTCGAGAGGCTAAGATGAGAGGATCACTTGGGCCCAGGAGTTTGCAACTGCAGTGAGCCATAATCACACCACTGCAGTTCAGCCTGGGCAACAGAGTGAGATGCCATCTCTAACAACAACAACAAAAAAGAACTAATACTATCTAGCGATTGTATTTTGTAGTATTTTACAGCTGTAATCTCAAAAAGTAGAAAACACCATGATCTCTTCCTGCCCCTACCTTAGTAAGCAGAAGCCAGCATCGTGTTTGTAAATGTCTGAGTGTATAAAACACCATCTACTTCTCTCTCCCCGTTTCTTTTCTTAAGCGAGGTTCCTGATTTTATATTTCCAGACTACAGGGAGGATTAAGCTGGGTTGTGGGGTAGATATGAAGGTGTAAAGAAGCAGAACAGAAAGGACAACTGATATGGGTAGACTTTGTGTCCCCACCCAAAGCTCATCTTGAATTGTAATCCCCATAATCCCCAATGTTTTAAGGTAACTAAATCATGGGAGCAGTTTTCCCTTATGTTATTCTAGTGATAGTGAGTGAGTTCTTACAAGATCTGATGGTTTTATAAGGGACTCTTCCTCGTTTGCTCAGCTCTTCTCCTTTCTGACACCTTGTGAAGAAAGTGTCTTGCTTCCTCTTTGCCTTCTGCCATGACTGTAAGTTTTCTGAGGCCTCACCAAGCATGCTGAACTGTGAGTCAATTAAACCTTTTCCCTTTACAAATTACCCAGTCTCTGGCAGTTCTTAATAGCAGTATGAAAATGGACTATTACAACAACCTTCCTCAAAATGCACTGGAATTATGGAGTGCGGAGAGGTGGATATGTCTTAGAGTTGCCTAGGTTTACTTACATCTGTCATTTTTAATTGATTCATAATTAAAAATGTAATTATCATGATTAATTGTAGACACAGTAAGCATACAACTGATAAACATACAACTGACAAAGTAAACATACAACTGATAAAAAGATTTCTTCAAATAATACTAATCCTTACTGCATGCTGGACTGTTACTTTTTTCCTTTATATGCAATTCTATTCTACTTTATTCTGTTCAATCCGATATGCTTTCTCCTACTTTTTAAAATGCTAGACATAAACTACTACTATGTTAATATCATTATAATATCAATGGTTTCTTATCCCCAATTTGGTAAGTTTTGGTCTAGAAGCCTTCTCTCCTGCCACCAGTACCCCAGATTATTTTAGGAGGGAATGGGTGACAACTGCAAGATATTTCTTTCATTTCCTTTTCTTAGGAATAAAACCAACATTGGCAATGTAAGAAAAAATACAACCACCTTAAAAATTGAAAGAGTATCACTGGGCCCAAGATATAGTGAAGACAAGAGAGCCTTCCCCAAATCTGCTGAACTGCTACCTCTATAGTCTTAGGGAGGAGAAGAGAAACACTGTGTACTACCTATAATATTGGCAAATAAAAACACATTTTATTTTGTTTTGAAAAGCATTGTTTCTTAGTGCCATACAGCATAGAACAAAATCCCTCTTCATTATATATATTTCGTTAATAAACACATGGGCATTCTCAAATGCCAACTTATGAAGGGAAAATAGACATGGAATGGCAGGCCCAGTATTACACACATTGCATTGCAAAATCACCTAATTCTAAGTGAATATTAAGCACTCTGAATAAAAAAATGGTGCTCCTTTTAACCCTTTTTTTTGAGATGGAGTCTTGCTCTGTTGCTCAGGCTGGAGTGCAGTGGTGCAACCTTTGCCTCCTGAATTCAAGGTATTCTCCTGCCTCAGTCTCCCAAGTAGCTGGGATTACAGGCACATGCCACTATGCCCAGCTAAGTTTTGTAGTTTTAGTAGAGACAGGGTTTCACCATGTTGGCCAGGCTAGTCTCTACCTCCTGACCTCAGGTGATCCACCCACCTTGGCCTCCCAAAGTGCTGGGATTACTGGCATGAGCCACCATGCCAGGCCTCCTTTTAATTCTCACTGTTTTCCTTAATAATGGACAGATTGTAAATAAGTAATCCTCAAGGCTGGAGGAAGAGTTAGATAGAAATCTCTCTACACTTTTTGGGTAGCACCATTTTGGAAGAAGCATTTGGTAGTATGTGTGAGAAGCTATCAAATTGTGAAAGAAAGTCTGAGGAAACTCTACTCTCAATTCTTTCATCCATCCTTCTTCATTATCTCCCTTGTAGTAATCCTTCCTCATTCTGAATGCCTAGAAAAATGTTTGTGCATTTTACTCAACCCAATATCATTATCCTATAATATATTACATTTACTTGTTTTTCATTCTTATCATCCTCATCCCTGGGCTTTATATTTTGAGAAGATAGTGACCATATTTAACACACACTTCTTCTAATCTCTTAGCATACCTATTATATATATATATTTCAGGGGTGTGTGTGTGTGTGTGTGTGTGTGTGTGTGTGTGTGTGTTGTATGAAAACTTAGTAAATTAGCATTTGGCTGGGAATCTCCCTGGGTCTGTAGGTGTGTGTACTCATGCATTATTGCAGACGGTTTTGATTTACAAAATGGTATAGTTGATCACACAAAGACTTCGGATTTCCTGACACAACCGTAATCAGATACACTTATCTCTAACTGCAATGTATGCATCCAACTGTAAAATAATTCATTATACAAAAATATTAACATATAGCAGAAGTGAATTTGATGATGGTGTCTATGATTCTTAATGAAACACCCTGACTGTGTCCTTACAGAGGCATCTACTGTCATTAGGCAGTTATTTCTGCGAGGCAGTTTGCAGATCCTTGGTCACCTATGCCCCGTGCACTCCCTTCTGAGTACCAACAATACAGGTACAAGACAGGAGTAGCTTCACAAAAGTATATACAAAAATAGCACTTTCAACAGCAATAACACCCTAATAGTAATCTTTTGCAAACTTTGGAGTGCTAAAGTCCCATTTCTGCATTTTAATGACTTATTTGAAAGTCACAGCTGCCTGAGACATTAAAACAAAATGAAATAAAAATGCTGAGTTCTGCTTGGTGTTTCACTACTCACATCTCTAAGAATGTTTACTGTGGTTAAAGTTACCTTCAAGAAGGGTCAGCATTTGCACAATTCTAACTATTCCCATGGAATGAATATTTTTACAAAACATCCACAAATCCATGAGAAATAATTTTGCAAACTATGAATTTGATTAACAAATAATCAACAAGGAATTCTTACTTTAATCTCAATCTTCTAAAGTTAGGATTCAAATCAGTCACCTGCTGGCTGCCTGTACGTACTCCACATCTCAGTTCCTTCATCTCAATTTGAGCTTTGGGTCTGCTTTTCAGATAGGACCTGGGCTAGTTTGTTTTTTCAAGTTTTTGCAAATCAGAAATTCTATAATCATATGATATGTATATGACCTATGATAGATACTGGGAATTTGGGTTTGCAGAGCTACATGTTAGTGGCTTTTGGGCCAAACCTATCTTGTACATTTCTTAAATTTGGATTAAAGAACTGCAGGGGAAGAAAAACACTTCCTTTAAATTAAATGGCTTCATTTTTTAAAAATCCAGAGATTTAGTCATAAAGTCAAATTTCACCTTCTTACAAACAAAAAATCAAAGGTCTAGCAATCTTCAACTCAGCAATGCCATATAGATAGAGCACAATTTCCAGATTCATAGACTTCAACCCTACAGGGAGTAAGACATTCATGGTTTTCAGCAAGAAATTCACATATAATTACTTGCAAAATAACTTTGTTTACCAAATAACATATCATGGATTGATTCATGTCATTCTTCCCCCTGGCATTTTTTTTTTCTTTAGCCTTCAAGGCATAACCCCATTTTATCAGAAATTCAATTCAACACATCTCTACAAAATGTAAGATAAATACATAAATTAGCCTGGCGTGGTGGTGGGCCTACAGTCCCTGCTATGTGGAAGGCTGAGGCCAGAAGATTGCCAGACCCAGATGTTCACAGTTAATAGTGAGCTATGATCTTATCACGACACTCCAGCTTGGGTGACGAAGTGAGACCCCCATCTCGAAAAACAAAGAAATGAACAAAAATAACATTTTATAAAACGTGAAAATTATATAAAATTTGAATTTTAATGTCTATAAATAAAAAGTTATTGGAACACAGCCACACTGACTTGTTTATATATTGTCTATAGCTGCTTTACACACTACAAGGGCAGAGTTGAGTAGTTATGACCAGAGACTACATGGCCCACAAAGCTGACAATATTTACTACCTAGCACATGTTATGAAAAATTCTGCTGACCCCAGATTTAGGAAGGAGCATGTCTACTAGGAGGAACAGTGACTTTGGACAACAATCGACATGATTTTTTTTCCCACTAATATTCCATTTAGCTCTAGGCAAGTCATTTAAGCTCTCTGAGCCATTGAATTCTCTACTGTTATATGGGAATGATATCTGTAACACAGGAGTTTTGATGCAAGGATAGCAGTATTTTTTCATTGCAGCAGTGGCAATGCAATAAATGTCATTTGATGTTATTGTTACATATTTTTTACTTAACGTTGCATCAAACTTTTAAATATCTCTGACTGAGGAATAGTAATGTATAGGAAGGCAGTCTAATAAATGATTTCATTCATTAAAGCCTCCTATATACACGGACTGAAAAATAGGATGGAATTGTTCTTATCTTCATGGTAGTAGTGAATACTGGTACCTGTGTTCAGTTATCTGGTTTGAGCAAATAAAGGGAAGTATTAAGTCTGAAACAAAAGGTCTCTATTAATCTGTGGAAGGCAGTAACTTCAAAAAACGGGGAAAAGGAGGAATCAGTATAATGCCCACTGGATCAGTTTTCATTGAGAGACAACTCTCCAGCAAGTATTTACTTTCTACCCTTTCTTCAAATAATTACCCACCAAAGTAATATCAATGGGAAACTCAACAAAATAAGCAGTAAAGAACTTTCAAAAACCCCATGATGCAGAAAAAGAAGCATTAGATTCTTTTATACTGTTGTTAGCTGAATGTTTACATTCTCTTCTCCCATAACAGAAATAATGGCCATAGCACTGAGTATTCTCATTTGCTTGGCAGCATAATCAAGAAAATCAACAACAACGACAACAAAAAACAAAAAACATGTCATTTGTGGCCCTGTATATGCTGCAGTAAAATTATTCCTTAAAGAAAAGATAGATGTTCACTCAGAAACCCACACAGTATACTGTTCAATAGTCAGTGCTTCATAATTATCTACACAATTATGCTCTACTTAATATCACTCCTCTATCTTTTTGTACATATGTTTGAGCTTAATTATCCCTTCCAAGTGTGCAGACACTCACTCTCACACACTCATAGGATAAGAACAAAAAGTTCTATTTTGCTATAGAGTGAAGAAGTCATGCAAGGTAGTATTTTAACATCCTCTAATAATATTTAATAATTCAAAAGTTATTTGGACACAAAATCTAGGAGTTCTGCTTCAAAAGCTTAAGGCTAACACAAAAACACACAAATGTTGCCATCTACCTTTACTTACTGGGTGATATATTCAGACCGCCCTGTAAGTCAAAAAAGTTTTCAGAACAAGACAGAGTGCATGATGTTGCCCTGAACAAAGTTAAAAAGGAAAAGACTATTCCCAGGCTTCATGTGCTCTTGGACTAAAACTTTAATCGTACCAGTGCTTCCATGTCTACAAGTGACACCAATCAATGTCACAAGGGCAGCAACTGATCTCAGAGTCATCTTATACCTTAAGTTCAGCCAATAGCAGTTTTCACCACAACTTCCCTGCTTATAGGATTGGAGGAGCAAATAATGTACACATGCTTGGGAATAAACAGTAAGTGACTAACCAGAGCCATTTAAAATGGCAGCCTACATGTTCTACTGTCTCAGGTCAGCAGACACTAGAAAGCTATCGAGGTAAAGAAACTGAAGAGTCACAAGATTCCAGAAATGTGGTTTCATGTGTTAACACACCATTTCACACCACCATGACTAGCCCTCAAGTTCTTCCACAAATAAGGACTGAGTCTTCAATGACTATGTAAACAGTCCAAAAAAAAAAAAGAGCAGCTTCCTAAGAAGAAACAGTCTTACAAAGGCACTTACCATTAGCTGATGCCCAGGTCAGCCTGTGCAAAAAGTTTGTTTGTTTTGAACCGTCCTTGTAGTTAAAAGGAGTAAATTGTCTCCTATTAAAGTGACAGGTGGCAATATTACTTTTGTCATCCCTAGTCCTATAAATAAAGTAAACCCAGATGGTATAAAGAGAAGTAATAAGTCAAATGCCAAGATAAGAGCTTGCTTACTTCCTTAGTTGCCAGGCAGAAGTTGGAAACATATTGGTAGGTCTAATGATCAGCTAGGGGTATAGAATTTTTTTGACTTTTTGTTGTTGTTGTTGTTGTTGTTGCCAACATCAGGTTTGTTGTTTCCTTCTTTTCAAGTGATAAATATTGACCATGTAATATGACCGAAATCAGTGTTTAATATTTAATAAAAAGTTATTTTTTCAAAACTAAGAATGTTGAGCAAAGATGTCATAATCACCAATATTTCAGTCTTAACCATCTAACATGAAATCACATGTGCATAGTGGGATCACAATGATACAAAATTGGAGAACTGAATTTGTAACTCAATGGCAGTTATAATATTCTCCAATAATTGTCAACAATTTGACAGACCAAGAAATTAATCAATAAAAAGGATGTTGAATAATCTTCATTTTTATATTTATCTACTGATAGAGAAATGAATTCTAACAATCTTTCCATTTCTAGAAGTCATTTGCCATTTTCACTGTACACTCTTCAAAGAAATTAATACTATGCTCTTTGTAGCCATTATTAGTTGGTATTAGGCCAAATGAAAAAACTGGCAATCATTACACAATCAGCCACCTTAGGAAAATATCTGGGCTCTACTTTTCCTTACCACAGTTGACAAATAACTTCTAAAAGTTGTTTAATAATGTGACACTGCTTTAAAATGATGAGAATCATAGCATAAAAGATAAAATGAATCTAGCTTCTCTCATAGTTTCATCCAACTACACAACCAGATGCTTATATATGTAGGGATGCATCCATAACTTCAGTTTTCTCTACTGTATATAGTTCTCACAAAATAATTTTAAATTTAAAATATATCTATTTAAAATAGAATCCAGTGTTAGATTTATAACCACAGAGTTCTGTCACTATGCATTGTCTCAAAACAGTGCTGGTTGATATTCAAAGGGAGTAAAATGCAGAGAAGTGAAAATAAATTGTATTTACATTCCTATCTGTGGGAAAAGAAGAGACACAGTAACTTAGGGCTAAAAAAGAAGAGCAGGGGGCTCTGCCACTTCTCAAATTGAAATATGTGACCATTTTTTGAGTTATAATTTTGCCTCGAAAGTAATACAGAATGCAGAAATGCTCCTTATGAATATTTTCTTATGTTCAAGCTTTGAATTTCTGGATGTGAGGAAGGAGTTGGGGTATGTGAGAAGTTTGAAAAGAATGAACATTGGAAGGGTGCCCTAATTAACAGAGGAAGGGACCCTCAAGGGATACCCCACAGGATTTTTCACTCCATAGGGCATAAATGTTATATCAAGCAAAAAGAAAATTTTTAAAACTCAGAGGAAACAGAACACTGAAAGTATGTGTGAGCTAGACACTGCACAGTTGAAATGAGAATTACAGAAAAACACATGTAAAATACCTCACATAGTGCCCGCCCCTGAAGATGGTCAAGCAATGGTGGTCATTATTTGTATGTAAGCTTCAAGACAATGACTGGCAACTGATAATCATGAGGAAATGGCCTCTTTACACACTGGTGAGCATTTTCATACCATCAAACTCATATCATTATTGGCAAGATGGCACACACATAGTAAAAAGGAAATACACATTTGTGTGCATTTCCATCTATGAATGAAATTCCATCTGTGAATGGAATTCTGATCCACTAAGCCAGTTGGCATGCCAAGGAAATTCCGAGCCAGTTGATTTCAACAAACCTTCAAGTTTCTTGACTTAGAAGCAACTCTATCTAGAAGAAGTCATTTTCCTTTCAGCATCCCAACCTTCCTGGGTAAGTCCAGTGTTTGACCATTCAGTTAATGCTTTTCACCTTGAGAACAATTAGAAGTTGAAAATCTTCAGAAATATTTTCAAAAGACAACTCTCCTCAACTCCTCCCACTGCACACCTAGGTTTTTGTGTGCATGCACATCTGTCTCCCAATCCCTGAGAAGTATCAGTACTCTCTCTTTCCCACCACCAAGGAGGGACCACTTGGTTATTTTCTGCAAAAGAAGGTACAACACACCATACTGAAAAAAGGCTTAGTGCAGCTGAAAGCCCACTAGATGAAAATTCAGGCAGTCTAGAAAAATCCCTACTGAGTCAATAACAAGCTGTGTGACTCTGAACAAGTACTTGGAATTTTCTAGACCTCACTGTGTCATCTACAACATGGGCAGGGCTGGAATACACAGAGATATGCATGTAAATACAGTTGATCTCTGAACTACACAGCTTTGAACTGCACAAGTCCACATTTGCATGGATTTTCTTTCGCCTCTACCACCCCTGAGACAGCAAGAGCAACTCATCTTCTTCCTCCTACTCCCCAGTCTATTCAATGTAAAGATGATGAGGATGAAAACCTTGAGGTTGTTCCACCTCCACTTAATAAATAGTATCTACATTTTCTCTTCCTGATTTTCTTAATAACATTGTCTCTTTTTCTAGCTTACTTTAGTATAAGAATACAGAATATAATACATATAACATACAAAACATGTGTTAATCAACTATTTTATTGGTAAGGCTTCTGGTTAACAGTGGGCTATAGGTATAATAGTTAGGTTTTCGGGGAGTTAAAGTTATACACAGATTTTCCTACTAGAGGATGGGAGTCAGTACACCTATTGAGATGGGGCAGAGATCCTTCTTAGGGACCTGGTTGGCCTTCCCAAGCAGAGAAGTAAAGAAAAATCTTGAGTTCCTTCAAGGGAAATTCCAGGCACTGAGCTAGCCCTGAGAAGTAAATGAGCAACTTGGTAAGTAAGAATATACTAATTGCTTAAAACAATAGCCAAGGTAGTTGGAGTCACAAGATGTCTGGCTCCTACAGAAACTAAAGATAACATTTAATACATGTCCTTGAGCTGTTTTTCAGTAACTCAGACCTTTACCAAATCGACTCTCTCGCATATAGACCTCAGATAAGGGAGAAATAATGACTGAACCCTGACCACAGTTCCTTGTTCTAAATTTTCTTCCTGAGGGCCCCAGAGGAAGTCATGCCCACAGGCCTAACCTTAACACTCCTTTCTGCTGACTCCAAGTTTTTAGACAAAGCTTCACTTTCTTAACCTAACTCAAATCAGAGAGCCAGAATCTACCTAGGAGAGGGACCTATAACCTCCATCTCCTCTTACTTCAAGATACTCACCTTTTTAGGTCAAACCAATGTATAATCTTTATGTTTTGATTTACGATTTGACCTGTAACTTCTGCTTTTCTGAAATTTATCACTACCTTTAAAAACCCTTGCTTATAAGCCACTGAGGAGGTCAGGTCTTAAATGTGAGCTGCCGGATTCTCCTTGCTTGGCTGACTGCAAATAAACACTCTTCTTTCTTCCACTGCAAAGGCTTGGTGTGGATATTTGGCTTTACTGCACCCAGAAAGCAGTTCAGTAACACTAACACCCATATTGTGCTAGTCTCAGCTGTACACATACGTATATGTAAGTAAGTATAATTCAGTTTTATCAAAGTATCATGGACCTCAATGTATTTTCTTCATTCCTTACCAAGTATGTCTTCCTTAAAGCTCTAAATCCCAGTAATTCACGGCTTCCTGTTCACAAGCTTCAGTGGCTTTTCCTGAGACATCCTCTTCTTCCACCTCTCCCTTTTCCTGAACTGCTTCAATTTCCATGATATCCTGCTGCACTGGAGATCCTTCCACATCTCTGTTCAATCTTTTGTAAGCTCTCCCACCTCACCCTGGGTTCCGGCCTGTCTCCTTTCATTTAACTCTCCATACTTCCTTTAACCGTCTCCTTGGTTGCTGTCACTAGGCAAACACCTCCCTATCTTGACCTCCTGAGATGATACCCACCCTTTGTGAACATAACAGCTTCCATTCTTTTGCTTTCAACAGACTTCCTGCTCAGGGATATTTAAAAACACTTTTATGCAATGAGTACTTTAAGATAGCTTACCACTTAGGCAACAGTCAATTAAATTCATTTGAATGAGCACTTTATTTGCAGGAATCAGTTAACTGATCAACAGACACTTTTGAGACTACTATTTTAAAAGCTAAATAAAATTGTGGGCTGTATTTAACCTTACGTGTTTGTTGAACTTTAATAGCACTTGCAATATATATATTTTTAAGTTCCCTACTTATCTTCTTAGTCACCATGAAGCTTAAAAAATATCCATTATGTGGAGTTATCAATAATCAAGGTTATAAGAACAAAATACACCAACGTTTGCATCTTTTAGTGATTCTCACAAGCATACTCAGATAAACTGTCAAGATTTAAATGGTATAAATGAAAAGCAATTCAAGATTTAGGCTGCTGGAATAGAGGGGATGATTTAAGTAAGTTTATCTGTAAAAACATGGAGGAAGTCAAGATTTATAAGCAGGGATCAGTGACATCTCCATTCCACTGGTATCACTGCTATCAAATCATATTATACTGTGTATAATACTATAGAAGAAATGATAGCCATTTGAGTTTATGACAACTGCTTACTCGAAGTGCCACATCCAACACCACAAACTCACAAAGTTCCAAATATGTTTTGAGACTAATGGCAGTCCACAGGCATTCTTGAACATTTTCAAAGCGATTATAAAAGTGGTGCTATTAGAACCAAATAAAAAATACTATTCAATCATTTCAGGAAGAACTTGAAAAGTTTATTTTGCTTTCAAAGCATTCCTTAATCACTATTAAGGGAAGACTAGTACAGAAATTCATTCACATTTGCATGACATAGAACAGGATGAATGTTATGACTGAACGCATTTAAAGACGTGTGTCAGTAGTCTTGGGATGTATTTGCATGCATTGCAACTATCAGTGTGAAAACAAGCAGCCCAAATATGTGAATTTTGTAGGCATGTGTTGTCCATGACTAAATCTACAATACTAAAGTAAGCCAAAGTTTATGCTTGGTGACCATGTATTTCATCCTTAATTACAGTATTGAGAATTTTAAAAAATGATTTAACGAAGATTATCTAAATTATTGCATATAGTATGATCTGTTGTCTCAATTATAATAGGCTTAAGTGTATATATACATATATATATGAACATAGGCCTCCATTGCATTTCTAATTCTGTAAAGAGGCAAATATCAAGTTCAGGAGTCAACATATTACATATAATTACATGTATAATTGTCGGGGGCCGGTGAGAGCGGCACGTCTGCCGGGGTCTCTTGGCCTGCAAGAGGGTCCCAATACCTGGAAGATAGAGTGCGCGGAAGAAAAGAAAAGACAGGACAGCTGGAGTCTGGAGGGCTGGCCCTAAAACCAGCAACTTTATTGTACACTGAGTTAGTATATATATCTTTTCCTACCTCATTTTACAGGAACATTCTTTGCCCCACCTCATTTACATAAGCATTCTTAGTCCCGTCTCAATTATCAGAACAGATGCCATTATCTTAATAAAGGGAAGAGAGAGCCATCCGGCTACAAGCTTAGGCAGCAGAAAACACACAATGGGTACAATCAAGTCACACAATGGGTACAATCAAATCACGCAGGTGGGTCTCATTATCAGGGTGAGGAAACCTATAGTTAAAATGTTAATGGTCTATGCAAGTCATCAGAGAGGCGATAGACCCATTAACTTTGCAAATAGCAGTCACAGGAACAAGCATGGGACCCATCAATAGAGGGTAAACAAAGTCATAAAACTAGCCCAGAGCAGGTACTTCAAGAAACAATGCCTAGTAAAACCACACAGCCTTCACCCAGCCTTTTAGGTCAGTGGACCAGAAATAGGCTTCTGCAAACTCAAACTTCTATTAAATCTCTCTTTCACTGGTCTCGACTGCCTCCAGGGGGAGAGAAACGTGTCCGGGCTCAAGCTCCATTATGGCGGGGACACTGAGTGGTCTCAACGCTGGCGCGATCCCCACATATAATTATGTAATATTGAAACATATATGTACATATATGTGCAAATATGTATGATTATATATAGTTTGGCACATGTAAATTAATCCAATTCTCCCTTAGAAATCCTTATAACTTTTTACCACCATATCTAGAGAATAAGTTAACCTTTAAATTCTTTATGATGTCTTCCCATCTTACTAAAACGGACATTGTTTTTTCTATATATATGTTCATAAATACGTAAAACATTTCTCAAAAATGCTGAACCACAATACAATTTGCACATAATGTAAAATTACAACTAAAAATTTGAAATCTTTTAAAAGCTAATCTCATTTTCTTTTGCTACACTTCTACTTTCTGAGTATGTCTTCCTCTTTCTAAATATCAGATGTCATCATATTTGCTATGGAAATAAAAATGGATTAAAAAAATAAGGAGAGGAATAAGAACCCAATTACCCATCTTTCTGAGTATGTCTCCTCACCTATTTAAAAAACTTCAAGATTGCTTTTACAAATTTTACTATCATAAACAATAATACTGTTGCAGTATATTTTCTGTCACTTTTGCTTCTTTTCCTAAGGCAGAAATTATATTTTAAACTTTATAAATGAAGAAAAGATTCCAAGAATAAAACATTTTACTGAAATTTTTCCAAAGCCCATTTGAAAGTCAGAAAATTTTGAACAACTATTCCTTTTCTCTTCGGTGTTAGATGAGTAGCAATGAAAACGTTTTAGAAACAAAATTGAGGCATCGGAGTAAAATCTGTAAAAACTGCAAAAAAAATCATTCTTTTAAAAGTTAAAAGTTTTCATCTATAACTACTATTGATTACAGATTTTTGCTATATATTATCATGTAAATATTTGAAGACTGTTTGAAGTTTGACATAGAGCCCAAAAGTCTACTCCAGTCTATTCATGTCTTTAAATAACATGTGTCTTACCTGACTATTCCATTTGGCCTCATTCCAAACTGATTTCCTCCTTTTAGAAAAGTCTCAAGCTACTTTTTTGTTAGTTTCCTCAGGTATCATGAAAAAACTATGTTTATGTAGAAAGGTGGTCTTCTAAGGAGATGAGTACTGAATTTTTAGGAGTGATCATTTTTATAACTTACTTTCAAATGAGTTAGCCAAAAATAAGTAGATAGAAAAAAGGAGTAAGTACATATTCATACACATATATAGAGAAGAAATACAGTAAAATGGTACAATAGCTACATCTAAATGTTACCTACAGATGTATTCATTCATTGTATTATTGTTTCAAATTTTTTGGTGCTCGAGAATATCATAAAAAGAGGGAAAACAAAATAAAATAAAATCTAAGTTGTAAATACACTATCTTCAAAAAATTCTTCACTTACTTATTTCTCTAGAAAAAATAAAATTAAATTAACAAAAGGAAATACAAGAAATTATTTGTAATAGTTGCTTTTGTATGTGTCAAAGATGAGACTTTTTATTTTCTCTCTACTTTGTTCTAAATTTCAAATTTTCCCAAATTAAAAAAGAAAATTGTATCTATATTCAGTTTTGGTCCTTTAGATAAGTTATTTGCTAAAAATAAAACAGTATTGTTTTTATTTGCATATAAAAATACCAGCACTCTTTAATTTTATATTCTCCTTTATATGTGAGATCTTGCATCTTCAAGCTTCTTTGAAAAAAAAAAGTCACAAATTAACATGCTCAAATTTTGATGTTATATTCATAATACCAAAAGCATAATATTACAGTAAATCTGTAATATTGGTTGTTGCATATTTGCTACGGAAATAAAAATGGATTACAAAAATAAGGGGAGGAACAAAAACCCAATTTTTGGATTAGAGAATTGCATTTTCCTTTTGTGGGGAAAAGATTTGTTTTTCTTTGTTATTGGTAGAATTTTATTTCAACATCCTAAAATTATGCAAGCATATGACTTGTGTATACCTCTAACCTCAACTTAAAAAATACAGGATTTTGTTACCTCCTAAGCAGCCAATGAATGAAAGCAGGATCAACTGTTTCCAAGGCAACATCATCTTTAATTGCCAAAAGCAAGAGTTACTCTTGTCCAGTCTCTGATGAATAGAATGCTTTGTCTTCAGGTAAATCCTTTAATCTGTAAAATATATGTACAAAGCAGTTAGTTTAAAAAAAAAAAAACAGAATAGCTGCTTTAAAAAAAGGTTTTCTTCTTTTCGTAAAAACTGTTTCTCATTCAGAGACACTGAAAATCCTCAGATAAAACAAATCCGTTTTGATACAAAATAAAGGACACTTAAAATGTAGATACTTACAAAACATGTAACTCATAGGCAGATGGAAGTGATCTTATAGAATTAGATGTTTATCAATACTAAAATATTAAATTTTAACATATCAATTAAAATTTTTGCTAGATGATTTCAAGAAAGAAAACATTCTAACTTTTTCCATTTTCTCTAATGATAACATTTTGACAAAACTAATAGAGTCAAATAAGCAAATATCTTGAAGCGTTAATTTTTGTAGTTTCTGAATTTCTAGTAAAGCATGCAAATTATAGATAGCATTATCAATGTCCTTCTTAGACCTATTTTAAGACAACTGCAGAACGCTCCCAATTATATATGCTGTGTAAAACAAATTTTAAAATGCTAATGGTAGAAAATGTTCAGTCTGAGAACCTTGCAAATGAAACCATTTTCTTTTTTGCTTTCTTGAATTTTCAGACATTTGAATATGTTGGTTGAGAGGAAATAATTATGTTAAAGTCTTGTGTCATTTTGAATGGCCACTTAAAACTAGTTAAGCTGCATGGTTAATGATCAAGTAGACTGTATACACACACCTAAAATCAGGACAATCTTCTCTGGACTCCTGAAACTCAGCTGGTACCACACAGGGAATTAATGACTTTAAAGTTTTGTAAAGGAACAGGTACAACTTTCTGACTCAGGAGCTGCTACTGATTGAGCTGTTTTAGTCACTACTGAGCTAAAGAGAGAACTCAACCTCCTGTAGACAGTGGTTCTCAACAATGAGTTCCTGACATGTGGCATATGCAATTAGATATTAAGTACATCACAAATAATAAGAACTCAAAGAGTAAAAATATCACAACTTGAAAAATATGTACTTAAAATAATATGTTAAGTCATCATTCCTATAATAATGTTCTTGGGTGCCTGCAATCTAATATATATTCTTGGGTAGGATGTAAGAGATGGAATTGTGGCTAGAATGCCAAGCATTAGGCATCACTCTCTCTAGGTCCACTGGAATCTGAAACAGGTGAAAATACAATTGAGAACTACTGCTCTAAGACTGCAGGTTAACAACTTACAGTACCATTGATCTTTAACCTTCTTTCAGTATCCCCATTGCTGCAAACTGTGTGTCTCAGTTTGAGTTCCACAACATAAACATGACAAAATGAACTCCAGTGCAAATAATTTACTTGGTAACTGAAGGACAAAAACAGTCAGGATAGGGAAGTAAGATAAGAAAAGGAAGGCAGTCTAGAAAGGGTGAAATATAAAGCCTCCTAACACCATGAATAACTGGAGTTTATTCCCATAAGAATAAACTCTGGAAGTCCAATTCCTATAGGACATATGCCTCAGAGTCATCCAAACATTATCCCTGAGTTATTCTTGCCAAGGGGCAAGGCAGCTAGGTTACTCACAAACCAACTCCCATGACAGTAATAATTGCCCAATACTTGTAACCTCCTACTAGGGCAGTAAGTAACTCCAGATGTTAAAAAAAAATAGAAAAGAAAAAGAAAAGGAAAGAAATGCATATGCTAGCTATTAAAAATGGTGTGTGCACTGAAGTGATGAAGGCAAGAGGATGAGTAGGGCACATGTAGTGTCTCCTACATTGTGCATAGAAAACAGGCTTTTTGAAGTTATTTTTAATAGCATCAGGTCCTAGGTGACGTACGTACAAAATTATTGAATAATTAAAATATATGAGGAAGAGACACACATTCCACTTCAATCAATCATTATACTGCTCAAGCCTTTCCAGTGGTTGATTTTCCCTGCTTGGACCAAAGGGTCTCAGGTATCTTGCCTTGCTTCCTTCTTCTGCTCACTCAATGACATATCCTGTATCCATAATTATTTTCAATTACTAACTTAAATGATAACTGAAATCCTTCTAGATTAGATTTAATTTATAACTGACAGCCACAGTTTGTTTTCTAATCATGCATTTGAAGACACTGTGGTCTAAAAATCATGAGAAAGATGAAACACACCAACATGCATATACACATAGATAGATATAGTAGAAAACCAAGAATATTTTTTAAATTATCAAATAAAATACAATGCTAACTAGTCATAAAAAGCATGTGAAACACAAGATACATTAATTTCATACATATATATGTCTAAGACTCATGAGAAACTAGGAAATGATAGTAACATGCACTAAAGTCTGGGGACAAGGGTTCAACCACTGGAAAGGCTTGAGGAGTACATTAATTGAACTGGTACTTCCTTTCTTGATAAGGTTATAGCTATCCAGTGTATACATGAAATCTAACTTAGAAAGAATTTGGTGATAACAGAATAACAGACTTAGAATAGGTAGTTGAGAATTTTAGGAAAGGAAGGAGAATCTCTAGCAAAGAATTCTGCAGTAACATTGTCATTATCATCCTCATCCTTAGTATCAAAAACTATTCAAACAAATATGTAAAGCTCTGCCCTGTCATTTGGAGGAAAAAAAAAAATACATGGTCTGTGCCCTAATACTGAAATGGGAAAAGAGAATATTATACACTCTTATAAATAAGATAAAGAGTAAATTACTAGATTGATTGATAAATCTCTGACTCAGCAGCTGCTACTGACTCAGCTGTTTTAGTCGCTACTGAGCTAAAGAGAGAACTCAGCCTCAGTTTACTCATCACTGGTTGCTCCAATGTTCCAAATACCCTTTTACAGGAGGCCTTCAAGCAATGTTTCTTGCTGAGCTTTAAGAACAGTGAATGAGTTACTCAGGAGATTACATCTTTGCACTGGACAAGTGAGTGAAAAGCATTTCTACTGGAACCAAAGGATAAGTCACAGCATGGGATCTGGCCACCATTTGAAAATTGTTTCAGGAAAGTGTCTAAAAAGGCATAAAGAAGGTGATTGCTTTCAAAAAACGTTATCTTCCAAACAATGCATTCCCAAGATAACATGTACACTGGTTATATTTAAAACATAAAAATGTTTCCAAGAAGTTCCAAATTATTTTTGAAAACTCATTCAATAAAAAATTATTAAGTACCTCTTAGCTGCTGGGATTACAATTCTAGAGGGAGGTAAAGGTGGTGATGGGATTGTCAGAAGACTGAGTGTCCTCGTACTCCTGGAGTGTGTCAGCTATTGGGAGTGACACCTTGTTTAAATGAGTACGAGGTATTTATAAATTGCCCACTGTGAAAGGTACAATAGAGGGGCAGATGTTTCTATGCAAGCCTAAATGAGAACAGTCCTCATCAGGACAGTTAGGGAAAGCCTGTCTGAAGAAGTGGAGTACAGAAGAAGAAAAGAAGAGATGACATAATGAGGTGTGTGGATGTGCTGCAGTGAGGGAAGGAAGACATTTTCCTGGTGTAGACAAGTACTTGGTATGGATTTATGAGGTGGCAGATAGGCCTGTGAGTAGCTAATGTCTGGACACTACTCCTCCATCAACTACTACCTATCTCCATGCTGTCGTAAGACCTTACCACACCTCTCTGGAGCCAATGAAAAGGCTCAGTAGAGGGCTTCCAGAATTCTGCTCTAGCCATGTCACTTTGGATTGATCAGTATGCATGCCCTATTGCTGGTTAAATATTTTAACAATCACCTCTGGGCATAGGAAACAGAATATGCAAAGGCCCTGTGGCTTAGGTGCTCATGGTATGTTCTTGCTTTTGGGTTGCATGAACAGGAAGAAGGCTAAAGAGATGAAAGACACCTGGCAAAGCTGCATGTGGTATGAAATGAGACTGCAGACGTATGGAGGTCAATCCTGTATGCCTGGCTAAGGGTATTAGTCTCAGATTAAAGCCCTTGAAAGGTTAACTGCAAGTTTAACCAGGGAGGCGATAAATCATATTTGAAATAAACATTCAAAGTAGACATATTATAATCTGCATTAATGGATAAAAGTTTGATAACTATGGGTGTTATATTGTGAATCTTTTAGAACTTACATTAACTCACCCTTCACAAGATGAAAAGAGAACACATTTTGCAACATACCACTTTTACGCTCACCCACAAATTCATAGAAACTAAAAAACAATAGACAGAGTTTGATTTAAGGGAAAAGTTAATATTCATATAATATTCATTTATTATGTGCACACATGCATGCACTGTATAAAGTTTGAGGTTAAAAAGAACTGTCATTCAGGAAGATTTTTAAAATTATGTTGCTTATTTTTAATCAATGTTAAAGTAGGACATTGACTTTATAAATAACGAAGGTAATTAATACAATCACAATCTGACTTCTCAGCATTGCCAAGTATCGTCATGGAGAGAAGGGACACATTAAAGCTCGTCCCACTTCTGAAATCACAAAGCTAAAATAAATATAAAGGAAGCTACTGAAGCAAGACAAATACAAATCAAAATGTCATCTGCTACAATAAGAAAATTCTACTATTCACAGGAATGTTTTAAGCCAAAGAAAAATTAGATACCCTTTAGAATTTTCCCTGCTAATAGACATTTGCATTTAAGGGCTAAAGCTTAATATATTCACAACACGTTCTCACGGCAATCTTTAAATAGCCCCCAAATTTAGTGCATATTGACAACTGTACTATCTATTCTTAATGTCAGCTGAGCTAAAAAATGCTAGACCTTGGACTGAAAACCAAAAATGCCCTAAATAGTTGTTCCTGGTTGCTCTAAAAGAAGGAAGAAACCATTTGTGGCTTGTCATATACTTTACAAAACTGCTACTAAGATGGCAGATATCATGAAATATTGATATGTATTATTATTTTTAATGTATACAGACAACCTTGAATGTCATCTTGGCAAATACTAAGAGTTACATTTCTTTATGTGGATAAAGTTTACGTATGAGAATGATTTGGCAACATTTCTTTCAGATAACATGTACCTAACAAGCATTTTTTTTTCTCAAAAGAGAAAAACCCTACAGCAATTTTAACTAAAAGGACTGCTTAATACATCACCCTCTCTTACATCCACAAAAAGTCACCTCCAATTTTGATACTTTAGAAACAAATTATATTTATGAATATATATTATTTCTAATCTTCACCAAAAAAACTCGAGCAGACTAAAGACAATTATTATATTAAAATATTCAATTATTAATAGACAAAAGTTTGATAACTATGGGTGTTGTATTGTGAATCTTTCAGAACTTACATTAACTCACTCTCATGGTATGCAACCACACTAGCTGGTAGTCAACTAGTTAATGATTGTACTGGCTTGTTGAGAATGTGTATCCCATCAGACCAGAAATCATGCATCACATAACCCATTTGTTCATTCATAATCACTCAATCATTCACTCATCCACAATCTTCACATCTTCCAGAGATGTAGCTCATCCATTCTGCATACTAACCCTGCCTCCCTACTGCTGAAAACTGGCCAGACAGGTGATGAAAGTCACATGAACTCTGGGCTCCAAATCCAAAATTCTTGATGAACTCCCCCATCTTTCCTGCAGTTCACAAATGTTCAGCAGCAAAGAGGGAAGAATATAATGCACCCAGTTTGATGTTACCTTCCATACCCACATTTCTGTGTTGACAGCAGAACAATCTACAAATAGGGTGAATGTCAGCTGAAAGTCATCCCGTGCTCCTATAGACACCTACAGCACTTCGTATTCTCTCCCTTGACCCTCAGCACTCCAATACCTTCTACTGTATTATATAGATGATGGCTTTTCTCTCTAACTAGACTATAATCTTCAAAAAATAGTGATTTGTAACCTTTTGTAGGTTAAGGTTCCTTTTTAGAATCAGCCAAATGTACGAACACATCTATCTCTGTAGTCCAAATACACATAGACAGACATAAGCCAACCTGCATGTACTACATGCTTTATTGCACTGAAACATAATTTCTTTTCCATAGGAATAATATGTATATATGTGTATACCTAAATAGATATGTGTGTTCATGCGTGTATATTAAGATATTTCTTGCTTATTTTTCATGCATAAATTAATGAGCATCTTATGAAAATGGAAATAAATCTAAACTATACAATTGAAGAGAAGGAAAATCCTCTTCGAAGAAACAAATATTCCTGAGAAGGTTACTGCTGAAAAACTTGACAAAGAAGTTTAAATTATGACATTGTTTTTATATGTTGAGGCATGTCATCTCTGACATTCTGTTAATTTTTGCTTTTGGTCTCCCAGCAATCGGTGGACCTAAGTAGCAGCAAACAGAATCAGAGCTCTTGTGTGTACATTGCAGTAGATGGGGCACCTATACAAAAATATTGCCAGAATATTCTGAGATACTATGTGTTGGTTTCAGAGCTTCTTTCAATTTATCCTCAACTCAAAGAGATCTCTGGCAAGACCAACATCACTGATGCTATGCCAGAAAAAAATTACAAAACTGTTTTTCAATTGGTTCCACTAGTTTCATCCAAGTGCAAGCTGAAGGGACAAGACACAGTTACCCAATCATACCAACCGACATGCTTCAAAATATTAGATAATATGTCAAGACTTTTTAAGTATATTTGACAAAGGGTTTGCTTCAATGTTCTTGCTTTGCTTTAAACCTCAAATTAACTTGGTCAATTCCAGGGCACATTGCTTTACAAGCCTCTCAGCAATCATGGATGACTACTACTTGACTGCAATAACACCCCTTGGAGCATGTTTCAAGACAAGACTTTTGTTTAGGAGCAAGTTCGAGTTTCAACAGTGTTGCAAAATTTTGAAAGCAAGTCATCATCCCTGAAAAAGAACAGCACTATCAAATGTTTTTCCAAGGTAGCCGAATCTAAGGTGGCTTTTTATAACATTTTTTATGTGTCATATTTTCCCTGAAAATAACCTTTACACATATAAGGGACTTAGACTTTAGGGTCTTACTATATTTAATGATGAAAAGAAAACTAAATGATAAGCAACTTCTGTGATATATTCTTTTTCATGACATCTTCCAAGTTAAACATGAAACAAAATGAACATAGACAAAGTTAAATTATTATAAAGGGTATGTAGATTTTCCTTCCCTTTGATTCAGTGGGAAATTATTCCAGACCTCCTTGTACGATGAAGAAGAATGGACCTTTCCTAAGTCTACATAACAACATTCCTTGCTACCATATATTTACTTAGGATTTAAAAATAGCTTAATAACATAATATAATATAAATGTTTTTCTGCAAAGACAATTTTGCAATACCAGGAAGGAAACTAAATAGTAATGCAATAATCACTAACTTTTATGGAGTGCCCATTATGTGCCAGGCACTGCTCTAAGTGCTTCCTATATATTAACCTGCTATAATCCTCATAACCACCCATGGGGATCATTGTTATCACCCTCATTTTTCAGATAATGAAATAGAGACACAGATGGGTGAACAAATCTGTCAAAGAGAAATACATATGGAAACTGTGTACTTACAACATTTTTTCCCCACACAATAGATACCAAATGGAATGCTTAAGTAATCAGATCATTAGAGAACCATAAAGTATAACCTGATATTTTATATATTTTTAAAGGTCTGTATTAATGTAACTGGCAATTGAAAGTGTAATTTCACTTACCTCTTCTGTAAAGGGAAAGGACTTGACTATTAACATAAAAAACTCCACACCCTATAATCCTAGCACTTTGAGACGCTGAGGTGAGCAGATCAGGAGATGGAGACTATCCTGGCTAACACGGTGAAACCCTGTCTCTAGTGAAAATACAAAAAATAGCTGGGAATGGTGGCTATTCAGGAGGCTGAGGCAGGAGAATTGCTTGAACCTGGGAGACAGAGGTTACAGTGAGCCGACATCGTGCCACTGCACTCCACCCTGGACAACAAAGCGAGACTCCATCTCAAAAAAAAAAAAAAAAAAAAGCAATTCCACTGCACATGCATTGCAGTAATGCACCATCCCTATAATAGGCATTAATGTAGAAGAATGCAACAACTCTCTTTGGAATTAAATGATAATATTTCAAAGACACAGTAAACCACAAACAAAACACTGTGTGCAAAAAAATTGGGTGGGTATTTTGTCTCCAAACTTGCTGTATACAGTATGTATACAGCATATACATTTTTAATTATACAAAATAGTTCTTGGATGATATATGAGAACTGGTAAAAGCAGTTATCTCTGGGGAGGAAAACTGTGGGCTCAGCAACAGAGAATAGAAAGATAACAATTTTCACTATACAGTCTCTCAAAAATTTTATATATTATTCATTGTACATATATATCTATTATCCAAAGCATTAATAAACTTTTAAAATGAATTAACAGTAGAAAAGTAAAGTATCTTCCAGGTTAAATTATTTCACAGTATAGAGCTCAACACATGGCACTGAAATTTTGTTTGCATAGTCACTACCTAAGCTGGCTGGGTTGCGTGTTCTTTAGAAACTCTTTCTAACTGGAAAACGGTGGTAATTCAAAGAATAAATTTTGTTTTAGTTTGACATGTATGTAGGTGTTATAATTCACTTTTAGAATTAAAATGTTTTTATACAGTTATCAAAACAATTTACTTATTATTTAGTAAATTATTTAAATGAGACCAGTCTTATTTTGAAGTTTTTCTGAAACTACTGAGAGGTTACCACTAGGGATAATGCATCAGTCATCTGCCACAAAATTTGTAAAATCATTTATTAAACTAGTGTTCATAGTGGTATAAATTATTGAAATGAAACATTTTAAAAGAAAAAAAAACCAATTTATTCCTAAAATGATAAAAGGTCAAAAATCTTTAAACAATATTTTTGTAACAGTCGAGTCGAAAAAGGTAAATGAAATGAAAAGTGCTAACGAGAACTTTTTGGCTGAAGTAGAGTTTCAACATTGAGTTCTAACATTGCACACTAGCCCAGACCATTCTGCTCCTCACCTCATAATCATGGAAGAAGGAGAGGGATCTTGAGGGAAAACTCAAATTCACTGAGTGCCTGCAGCATGTCAGCTATAAGCACAGAGGAAGAATATTTTAAAATAGATTTGTGTCCTCAAGGCACTTACACTCTCGAGTAGCACACTGACATAAATATAATTACACTATATTTTAATAAGATATTCTAGACTGGAAGACAGAGATCTGTAACAGGATGCTGATGTGAAGTTGGGAGGTGCCAGAAAGAAGTGCAAACATTCAAGGGAGATCCTGCAAAACCATTTGCCTGGTTCTTGTGGCTCATGCACATCAGAGGTGTCCAGAGACTAAGTAGAGGATTTGAGAAAAGGGTGTCTTTGGAAAGAACTCTTCCTCACAGCGAGTAAGCTGGGTGCTCCCTTTAAGTTGGACTTTAAGGTTACAGATCAAGGAGACCACAGAAAGCTGCCTTTGGAGGGATGCAGTGGTTGGGATGATACTAAATCAGACAACTAAATGAAAATGAGAGCACGCTGGAGCCAAATAGAGTACTGCAACTGGTGAAGGAAAAGGATTCTCAAAGATGTTAGGGGCACAGAATACATGATGTTTCCTGTGCACCCACCAGATACACACAGGTGAGCACCTCTGGATTGTGGTTCTTATACATCCTGAGCAAGAGAACCCCCTGCTGGGAAAAAGAGACCTTACAGAGGAAAGCTAGGCTATCTATGGACTTCTCCGGGCTGAGAAAGAAGGAAGTGACTAGCTGGGGTGGGGAAGAGGGAGAGTGTAGCACTATATTCAGGGAACTGAGGCGGAAATGTCTCCAGTCTTTGGGAATCTCAAGTGAACCCATGAAAGAACCATTGGAAGAAAATGTCAGTTCTGCACTTCTAGCAAGTCCAAAGTGACATGATGCTAAGGCACTACAAAAGGATCCATCAAGTTCAACTTGCTGATCTCCTTTCTTCTCTTCTGGGCAAAATACTTAGTAGAATTGGAATTAACCAGCTGGGAGGAAAGAGTGTAGGTGTGCTAGGTGAGAAAAGAAGCCAAAATATAATTTATTGAACTGTATACTTTCCCTCCGCACCAGCTTAGGACCAGGGAGGGATATTAGTTTCACCTTCAAATCAAGTTTTATCTTTTAACTATTACGTAAGACAGTACGTCGTAATTTTTTTGCTTGAAACTGACTAAGCATTGTCAGAAGTGGAGTCGGGGGGGCTACTCCCATAAGGGGCAGGAAAGACTAGAAAGTTGACTTAGGGTTTACATCTCCTGAGTTTTGATTCTTCCATGTACAGTTACAGACAGGAAGTACAATCGATGTTTAAAATGGGGGACATTATAGCACCATCCTAGAATAGGTAGCATCGGAGGTAATTCTTAGAGAAAAAAGTCAGCTTACCTAGGAGACAAAGAAGGAGGTAAGTACAGGGATACAGAACACTGGCAAAATCTAGCACAGATAAGTGATTCATGAGAGTGAGAGAAATGACTCGGGGAAACCCAGAAAGCACTGGGCTGAGGGAGAAGGTTGGAGAAGCTCAACGGTTAAGGGTGTGGGCAGAGGAAGATGAGCTCCCTTCTGAAGAAGACAAAAGATACATTCTGAGAGGCCCAGAGTGACTCACGTGTGGACTGTGTTAGGAGAGCTAAGGGTGCAGAGTGTTCAGTTCTGCAAGAGTGTGACAACATCCAAACAGATACATGTCCTGAGGCTGGGAATGGGATGAGACATAACTGCAAATGGGCATGAGGGTTCCTTCTAATATGATGGAAACATTCCAAAACAGGATGTGGTGGTAGTCAAACATCGAAGTTACTAAAAGGCACAGAATTGTACACTAAGAGTGAATTTTATGGTATGTAAACTTTACGTCAATAAATTTTTTTAAGTCATAAAGAAACAGAAAAAACAGGAGGAGGGAGAGAAAAAGAGGGAGAGAGGGATAGAGGGATAAAGGAAGAGAGGGAGAGAGGGAGAGAGAGGAAAGACGGGAGACAAGGGAGAGAGGGAGGGAGGAAGGAAGGGCGGGAGGGAGGGAGGAAGGGAGGGAGGGAGGGAGGGAGGGAGGGAGGGAGGAAGGAAGGAAGGAAGGAAGGAAGGAAGGAAGGAAGGATTAATTTGCTAAATAAATGTTTTTTGTGATGTTATCAAGTCCAGTTTCAGTGGAGTGTTTGGGAAGGATCAGCCACATTGTGGTTGGCAGACGTGTAAATAATGGGTGAGGAATCAGAAACAGAATGAGCTATTCTTTTAATAAGTGAGAATGAGAGAGATGGGACAGTGGCTAGAGATGGGTAGTAGATAAAGAGAGAACCATGATGAATGGTTTTAAGTTGGAAAATTCCTGGGCATATAGTACACCTTATCTGTGGGGCATACATTCCAAGACCCCCTGGTGGATGCCTGAAACTGTAGATACTACCAAACCTTATGTATACTTTATTCTTTCTTATATATACAGACCTATGATAAAGTTTAATTTAGATATAAGACAGAGATGAACAACCACAAGTAATAATGAAATAGAACAATTATAGCAATATACTGTAATAAAAATAAAACAAGGGTGATTTGAACACAACACTGCAATTGACAATAGTCGACTGGGTCACTGAGATGACTCCTAAGTGACTCACAGGTGGGGAGCACCCACAGCGTGGGTCCCCTGGACAAAGAGAGGATTCAATTCCTCAGCCAGAAAAGAGCAGGATGGTGTGATGTTTCATCACACTGCTCAGAATGGCATGCAATCTAAAACTTATGAATTGTTCATTTCTGGAATTTTCCATTTAATATTTTTGGACTATAGTTGACTTGGGTAACTGAAACCACAGAAAATAAAACCTTAAATAAGGCGGGACTACTGCATTCATAAAATGAGAAGGAAAATTCAAAACATAAGAAGAAAAAGTTCTGATTTTCTAGAGGGAAGAGTCTTCTCACGATTAACTTACCTGGTAGTGATTCCACCTTAGCCAAAATCACATGAGCAAGGTCGAAAGAATGCTGAAAAGAAAAGAGAAGTGATTACCTCCATCCCATGGCCAAAACAGAGAAGCTGACTCTGGGATGGAGGCATTTTCTGGAGAACTGTCAGGCTCCTTATCAGTGTCTCCAAGAGGTCACAGAAATAATGAGGCCTGGCCAGGGACCAGACACTCAGCGTGTCCTATGTGCCTGTGCTGTATTTTCATGTTCATAGGTAAATTAATTTAGAAACCATAGTTGGATTTTATAGAGTCACTACAATTTGAGGAGCTCTGGAAACCAACTGTGTAGTACCAACACACTTCCTTCTCTTAACTCATTCTGAAACTACTCAGGTAGCTCTCTTAGGCTAAACATACAAGCAAACATGCTCAAAGCACTCAGATGCATTTAGGGACACTAATAACTAAATATGATACTAAGGCAGCACTTCAGGGAATCACTTGACTCCCCAAGATATCCAAACCACAATTCTGGCACTATGGGTGGCAGGTAGATAACAATGGCAAACACTCAATACTGAACATGCACCAGGCAATATTCTAACAGCTTTTATAAATACGCACATATGTTATGTCACAGAGAACGTACTACCACTAATCCCATGTTACAGATGACATAACTGAGGTAGAAAAATGTTAATCAACATTCCCAATTTCATACAGATGACCCTACCTGGATATGGTATTTCCTAGTCAATCCCTGAGTATTATTATTTGGTTTAATCTATTTCTGGTTTACCCTAAGGCTTGGGAGGAAAGTGGTTCTCTGAAGCTTTGTATTTTTGTTCAAAGCCTAGAGAGGCATAAATGCAAGGTGAAGTAATATTTTTAAGCTCTAGTGCAGAGATTCTTCACTGAGAGTGAGTGACCTGGGTTCCCAGCAGACACTCAACAATATCTGAGAATGTTTTGGGTAGCCACTTGGTGGAGAGGGATACAGATGAGCTACTGGAACCTAGGGGATAGGGGTTAGGGGTTAGTGATACCTCTATTTAGTACCACAATCATGTCAAGGTGAGAAACCCAACTTCAGAGCAGCTTAGCATCATCAGAAGACTGGAGAATCAGCTTCCATCTTTGCAGAATCAGCCAGAGGGAAATCAGCCTGGCTACTTTCTCTTCACAACTTTACCAAAGAAAAGCCACACTCCACCCTTCACTTGTCCTGCTCTCGTACAACCAGGAGCCTTATGGGAAAACAGGATCTAAGAGCTCGGTGGACCCACTTTTGAAGACTGACTGTTCACCATGTGAAATTCCAAACAAATTAAAAGTAAACAGAACAGCATGAGCCCCCATGCCCATCACTGAACTTCAAAACATATCAATATTCTGCCATTGTGTTGTCTATAGCTCCACTCAGCCCCTCATATCCCCACTTTATTATTTTTTCATTATTTGCACACAGATTTCATGTAATTTGCATACATCAAGATGTAAAAATCTTATCTGTACCATCTTTTTAAACATGGAATCTTAAAGAATTAATTAATTTTATTGTAAAATACAGCAAAGATCTTATTTTATGTTAAGTTTCTAAGTCAGTGTTTTTCACACTGTAGGTTGTGTTTTATTTAAGGTGCTGTATGTTGGGCTTTTGTCTTAAACAAATGAAATGCAATAGAACAGAAACTATTCAGATAGACTGAATTTAATGAGTTAGCACTGCTTTGTAAGATGATGCCGTAGAAGTGCAATGTATGTAAGCACTGAGCCCTAAAATTACGTGTGTTTCTCACTAAGAATAGGGGTCATAAACATTTTTAAATGTATTAAGAGGCAGAATGACTTATAGTTAAACATATGTGGCAATTTTTGCCATTGAACTTAATGGCAAAAAACAACAATTACTTTTGCACCAACCTAAATACTTATACTTCTTTAGGCTTCAAATTTTACACCTGTAAAATGAGAATGGTATATACATAAATTGGTGTGTTTATAAGAATTAAGTAAGACTGTGATTATATGCTGAGCCAACTCCCTGGTATTTGAGTTGTGATGGTTACCGCTATCATTTCCAAAAAAATTAAATATAATTGACACCCTGTCTGGAGATAAATCAAAGTCTTAAATAATGTATGGACTCAAACCTAGGTCTCTAACTCATTTTGAAGAGACAAACACTGCTCCTGGGCTGCTTACATCTTTTTTTTTTAAACACTTGTTCAGCTTAACTGTGTTTTTAAAATTTGCTTTATCACGGCAAATGGAGTGATTTTGACACCTTTTGGAAATGCTAATCATGGCTATGAATAGTTATCTGCTTAGAATTCGCACCTATTAGAGGCTGTATCTAGGTGTATAAAACATTCACTCTATCAACACAGAAGTGTAAATCTAAATTGGGGCAAACTGTGATAGCAGCTTGAATTTATACCCACAGTATCAACTTCAGCTGAGGAAAGATGAGAGAAGTACTCCCAAACTTATGCAGCAACAAGTCACCATTTGTTTTTATACAAACAGCAATGATTTAAGATGCTGCCATAAAGCACAATGGGAGGCAGAGACAGGGAAAGACGCAAACTGACTGCCTGGATGAAATGGTCTGCCGATATACCCGAGTCTGATAGGCCAGAAAGGAAAGCATATGGAGGGTGGAGACTGAGAACAGGAGTGTGTGAGCCCATCAGCCTTGAGGACTGTCAACGCGATACAATGTGAGCCTGGGGCTGCCAGACAGCCTGATTGTGAACTGCCAGATTGATTGTGAATACCTTGTTTAAGAAGACTCTGGATTTCCAGAGCTTTCTAATGATATCTCCCAGGTTTCATTTTTGTAATATATTTTTGATCTCACAATTTTTAACCTTAGGAAGCCACGTTCTGAAGTCAAAAATCACAACTTCAAGACATTCGTACTGACCAAACCAAATATGCCTGCAACTCAGGTGCAGCCCATCTCAAAACCAATAACCAGAATGTATTTTCCCATCTAAAATTCTAAAAACCAGGGTTGGTCACTCCATTGCTCTCCTCCAGAAAGAATATGCAACACTATGTATTAGAAACAATTCAGTATTTTCCTCTATTCAGGAATAAAATTTTTAAAATTTTTTCTTAATGTTTTTACTGAAGGAAGTGCTACACTGAAAGACAGGCTGCATTTCTTCTACTTTTCAGAAAAAGACATCTCTGTTATGTAGAAGGTATTACATTTTATTCACAGAGATGGTCCTCATTCTTTCCTGAATGAGCTCCTATATAAGATCCAAAACTTTGCAACAACTGTTCGTTCAGAGGGTTCCAAAGACTGTGCCAGACTGGAGATTTCCTCCGCCCTGTGTCAACACAGTGCCTTAGGCCACAGAAGCCTCCCTTCAGTACCTCAGTGCACCGTACAGATATTAATATTTTCTAAGTGTACCATATACTAAATATTAGGAAGACATTTGTAACTACTAGCAGGAAAAGTTTGAGGACCTTAATGAAAACACTAAAGTGAAACTGAGAGTTGATACATTTCAGATCACACACTAGTATTCAATGTGGTTTTTACCTCCCTATTTCCTAAGACTGATTTACGAGACGAAATTGAATTTATTAAAAAGCAATAGTAGAGATCCAACTGTGAATACAAGACCAATGCTGTTTCTTCAGAACCTAGAAGTCTGCCTAGACGAATATATTTGTGACAAATATGTTCCTGGAATAAACTTTGTAATTTCTAGCTTGTTCAGAGCATGGACTCTACTTACTTCCTGCTTCTTTAGACCCTCCAATAAGGTACCACCATGTGGACATTTGGAGACATTTTATTTTGTAGGAACAGAACAAGTTCCTTTCACCAGGGCTATTATTTCAAAGAGTAACAAAAACAAATGGGGAAGTTTTCACAAACACATATTCCAATTTTCCCAGTGTACTTAGCAACTGAGGATATTAAAGAACCAGGTAGGCCTTAGAGCAGAGTGCCAGAGGGGCAGTGGCACTGAGCTGCCAGGTGCCTACCCACTCATTAAAGAGGGACGGCTGCTTCTCCGTTTTAGACAATAATTGCAAACTTGTCCTCTTTTCTTTTTTAAAAAAAAACACATAGCTGTCCTAACAAAACTTGCCTGTAGACGGGATGTGTCCTGAAACCAGGAGTTTGAGGCCTTTGAATAGATACTCCTATGGGGGAGGAACAATAGTACAATAACATTAACACCAACGAGAAACTATTAAGAGATTCCTCTTTAAATACAGATACACTCTGCTGTGCTCACTTTCCACCTAGCCATTTCCACATACATCCTCACTGAGTACCCAAAAGCCTATCATGGTGCCCAGCCCATAGCAGGCACTGAAAACAATATGTGTTGAATTAATGAATGTCAGATTTAGGGAAGCAGTTGCCATGTTTGGCTCCACATCAGACCACGTAGGGGAACTATGTAAAAACACAGATCCCCTGGTCCACTGAATCATAATTTCCAGGCACCAGGCCCAGAATTTGTATTTTTAAAAAACTTTCCAAGGTAATTCTGCTGCAGGGTTGTCAATGCATTTGGGAACCACCAGCTAGGACACAAGGAGCTTCCAAATTCCAGTCCTCACTGTCAGTAACAACACTCAGTGGCATCTTTGCCTCGGTGGTTGTTTTACCATTTTTAACTTGGATTTATTTTCCCAGAAATCTCCTGCTTTTGCTAGCTCTGTGACTCCTTGCGGCAGGGAAGGCAGAAGCAGGATGGAACAAAAGTTCATGTTGTTCCCCAAATGAGCTGCCTTCTGAAAGCACAAGTAGTTTCCAAAAAATCACTGAGAATATTCACAAAAGCCTCAGCAAGAAATACATTAATGGAGAAGAGAGGATTTCCTTTAAGGCTAATACTTCCCAGAGATAGAGGGATGGAGGTCTAAAGGGGAATGGCAAAATTGAAGAGAAGAATGGTTACCCAGAACTCCCATGGAGATGGATCTACAAGAGATTCCAAGACCCAGAAGCAGAGAAGGCAATCCTGAGATGGGACAGTGGATAGAGATAACCTACATACATGGATGGATGAATGACCCATAGCCCATCCTTCTAACTCTTGCTCATCACACATTTCATAATTTATAAGCTCTGTGATGACTCAGAAATGTGACAGGACACCTGGGGAAGCAGGACGAGGCTTTGCCCACACACACAAAAAAGCTGAGTTATAGAAATACAGGAAACACAATTTCTTGTGCCATCTGAGCTGATGGGTTGCAATTGAGATCCCTAACACACAACTACAGTGAGGCTTTTTATATAAACTTGGGGTGGGGGTGATACTTTTAGTTGAAAGGATTTTGTGCAGATTAATTAGTAACTGTTTGTGAAACACTTTGTTGGGTGCAATAAGAATGTTCTTTATTTTGGTTACATAATCTACTAATTTTACAGTTTTAAAGCACAGTGATCAAGGTTTTATCACAAGGCAAAAAAGCCAAGAACACTGAACTTCAGTTAAAATTCTCTCCCTGTGTATGCCTCCTGAGCCCAATTATTTGCAGGGTCAGAGATCTATTATTTTACTTAGCAAAACGGATGCTTTGAGACATATTTTCAAGGAACAACAAAAAGGATGGATTCCAATTTATCCTACTAAAAGTCTTTCTGTTTAATGTTCATTTCAGAGATGCTCTATTTTATTGGAGCATGTGTATTTGAATAGATAAAGGTTGTTATCATTTGGGCATTTTGAAAACATACATATTTTATGATACAAAGGATATAAAGGATGTGTGGACAGTCAGTTCTTTGGTAGGTGGTGTTTTTCTGTGAAAATAAGCTTCTCTAAGGCAGTAGTGGAGGACAGAAATCAAAAACAAAGCTGCTGTTTTTATAGAGACTAGAAAGTGAAAGCCAAGAAACTGCCGAAGATCTGTAGCCACAACCAACCCTTGCATTTTCCAGATTCCAGGTTGATATTTAGCCCAGGTGTACACGGCTCAGCTGTGCCAATTATGCACAGCTGTTGCCTATTCTAACCAGGCAGTGCCATGCTCTTTCAAAAATATATTAAATGTCACCCTTCTCACATTAAAAAAAAACAGGCTTTGGTTGATTTTTCACCTTAAAAAGGACCATCTAAAGGATCTTTTTCTAATATTTTAAAAAGAAAGCCTCTTATAAATTTCAATATATGCTATTTTATTTCCATTCTATGTCTCCGACAGACCCAGATCTGAGCATTAGTAAACACATACCTAGCACAAGATAGATGATGACACTGAGATCCAATAATTTAATGTACCACTTTAAACAGGACTGTCACTTAGGGACATCAGGATTCAATTCATTAAAAGCATTTAGTACTGAATATTGGTGCTAAGAAATGTTTCTTTTTTAAGTATTAAAAGTCAAATGCTGATGGTAATTCATGTCATTTATTGACTATCTTGTGCCCAGTGGTGAAGTGTGTTTAATCTTTCCACCAGCCATATGAGGGAAGTACTATGACTATTCCCATTTACAAAGAAGGAAACTAAGGCTTAGGGCAATAAAGTGATTTTCCCACTATCATCAAGCTTCTAGAGTCCACTCCAGTAGAATCTTAGAATTTGAACTTCTATATTTCTACCTCCTGAAATCGCCATGTGACTCCTTCACCAGCTAAAAACACGAGTTTCTTCTGGGATGAAAAAAATACATATATATCATCATCAAGGCAGTCCCTTCATAGATAACTGTAGATGGGATTCTGGTACTGCTTTTCTGTCACGTACTGGTTATCCTTCATTCCTATTTTCACATTTGAGCTTACTGACATACTCTGCTCCATGAAGGCTCTAAGGAGTGGATGGAATAGGTGGGTGAAGAACTAGGACTAGAAATGAGGAGGAAAAAGAATGTGCAATTACAATGAAAAGACCCTTAATACAGCCTAAACGTAAAGGCTTTATTTCCCATTTCCACATTGTATTTGTTCAGAAAAGAGGTTCCATTTGCTATGAAGAGGTGACAGAAAGACCCGGCAGAGAGCCTTCCAGAACTGCACACATAAAATGCAGACCTGTATGACCTGTCACGAAGCACATTCTATTACGGAAGCTTGCCTTCTACAAGGTTACCACTCCAGGGGACAATGTTTCTAAGAACTGGGAAAGTGCACAGTTAGCAAAACACGTCCCTCTTCGAGGGCGGGCAGCCACCCATGTTTGAAGAAGTATATAGCTGAAATGGAAAGCTGGCTGCTCTGTGAGTTTCCTAATTCTCTGATTTCTATTTGTGCATATACATTTTCCTGAGATTTTCTTCATGGATTCCCCCTCATCTTGCTTTCAATAAAAGTAGTGGAGGCATGTGGAGCAGTGTGAATACACAAAAAATAAGAAACGGTTTTAGATTTTAAAGCTTAGGGGATTTCCTTTGCATAGTGCTTAACAGTTAATATTTCTATCTCTACCACAAGTGGATATAAACATTGATTTGGTGATAAACAATGAATTGGTCTGATTTGGGCACTTTTTTCTATATATCCTGTTCCTACAAGAAGATGGTAAGCACCTTAATTAACAACAGTCAGTGAAGTTTGTTCAGTATTTACTTACTATACATCAGCGTCTATACAAAGTGCTTTATATGGATTGTATTAATCTTCACACTAACAGGGTGAGCACTACTGGTATACCAATTGTCAGATGAGGAATTTGAATTTGAGTAATTAAGCAATTTGCACAAGGCTAATTAAGTGATACAACTGTAGAAGGTCCCCAAAGCTCTACCTCTCTACTTCCCTACACTGCCCCCTACCTGCCAAAAACTTTCTTCTGCTTCTCTTTTTCCAAACTACATACCTCATCCCTAAGACAAGTATGCAAAAAATAAATTAGAAAGCCAAGTGGTCCTATTTAATCAATACTAATGAGGCAATCATTCATTCTAGTTTATATGTGCATATAAACAGGCAGTATATTTTATTTCTATGTTCGCAATCATAAGAGTGTTATGTAGCCTATTTCTTCCATCAAAATAACCTTAAACAAAACTACCGCATAAAATACAGAAAACAAAAAAAACATCAAATATTATCGAAAATTTCACATTCTAGGTAAAACTATTAGCAGGAAATAAAACGTTACAGGTATCAAATGTTGATGAGTCAGTGAAACAAAAAGAACTCTCATATCCTGACTGTAGGAGTATATATAGGTCTATAATAACCATGTTGGAAAGCATTGTGCCATCACCATTTTCATGCTGAAATGGCATAGCAATTCCATTTCGAGCTGAATGCATGGCAGTTCCTCTCCTAGATACACATACTAGAGAAACTCTTGCCCTTGTACACGATTAAACATGCACAAAAAGGGTCATAGCAGCTTCATAATTATAGCAAAAAACATAAAATAAACTGATATCCTTCAACAAGTGGGCGGATAAATGAACTGTGGTAGATTCAGTCGATGGACTACTACAGAGCAGAAAGAATCAATGAAGTACAGTTATACACGTCTACCTAATCAAAACTCAAAAATATATCAAATTGAAAAAGTACAGTGCAGAAGTATAGAGTATAACACCATTTACATAAAATACAAAAATATAAAACTTAACAATTGTATATTACAGGAATACACAGTAAAACTAAAGGAAAAACAAGAAAATAATAAATGTAAAATACAAACAGTAGAAACCCCAAAGGCAAGGAAAGAGCCTCAAATAGGGAGGAACATAAAATAGGCTTCAAAGTCACTGACAATGTCCTATTGAGCAGTGTGCTGGGCTAATGAGAGTTTATTTTATTGTTCTTTTTAAGTTACATACATGCAACATATATTCTTTTGTACGAAAAAATGTTTCACTATAAAAGAAAATATAACATTTTTTTTTCTAAACTCTATAAAGCTATAGAACAAAGAGTTCAGGTAAAATACAATGGGAAATTGTATCTCACAAATTGGCTGTCAACTCTCACTGCTGCTTTGTAACTTTCAGAAAAATTATGTAAAAAATTGTAGTGTGGGCTAGGCACAGTGGCTCATTCCTGTAATACCAGCACTTGGGAAGCAAAGGCAGGAGGACTGCTTGTGGCCATGAGTTTGAGACTAGCCTGAACAACATAGCAAGACTCCATCTCTAAAAAAAAAAAATTAAATATTAGCCAGTCATGGTGGTATACACCTAAAGTCCCAGTTACTTGGGAGGCTGAAGCAGACGGATTACTTGAGACTTGAGCCTGGGAGTAAAAGGCTGCAGTGAGCTTACTGCACCTCTGTACTCCAGTCTGGGTGATAAAGAATAAAACTTTATTTTAAAATGTAGCATATTCCAGCCTCTTCAGAGGTGGGGAGGGACTTAATGAAACACTGAAAGTTGTAAATTTCATCCTGTAGAGATTAAGAGCCATCAAGGCTTTGGAACAAAGATTCATTTAAATAAGAGATTTAAGAAAAGTAACTGGCAGCAACCTGAATAATTATAAGATGATAAATCAGACCATTAAAATAGTGGATTAGTACTAGGGAGATTTTTCAAAATCCACATGTATTTGCTCTACCCAAGCAAAATCTGAGGCTTGAGAATGCACATTTTTGAAAAAGTTCTTAACACATACTGATCCACATAGCTTTTCGAGAAATATTAAGTATACTAACATTAACTATTCAGCTAAGATGCACTAAGTTGTACTAGATAACATGATAAATGAAAAACAATGTTTCACTGTGACATGACTGGGCCATAATCATAGTCTTAACTGTAGCAAACAGTGATTTGTCAGTCATATATATTATTTAAACAGTGTTCAAAAGATTCAGGAATTTTGTTTCTATGTATGCCTTTCTATTTTTAAAATAGAAAAAGTTCCCTCATGGCTTTATATTTTCTTTATAATGTAAAAAATACTGATTCAAAGAATAAATTTTTGGCCCGTTATCCCAGCATTTCGGGAGGCTGAGGCAGGAAGATTGCTTGGCGTTCCAGACCAGCATGGTCAACATACCAAGATCCCATCTCTATAGAAATTAAAATAAAAATTAGCCAGGCACGGTGGCATGTGCCTGTAGTTCCACCTACTTGGGAGGCTGAAGTAGGAGAATCCCTTGAACCAATGAGTTCAAGGCTGCAGTGTGCTATGAGTGTGCACCACTATACTCCACCCTAGGCAACTGAGCAAGACCTTGACTCAAATAAGGAAAACAAAAAATAGAATGTTAAGTTTCAAAGTATTCAACAGGCAGACAGTACATGAAATGCATGAAAAAGGAGGATATACGCAATCAAGATTAAATTGAATACAGGAATATTTAAGAAGACGATGTGACCAGAAAAATAAGATTTATAACTAGCATATCATATATTGCTTGGGTATGTTAATTTCTTATGGTAACAGGTCTTCCAAGATGATCTCAGAAATGACCTGGTCAAGATAGGGTTTTAGGATTTAATGCTCCAGGCAAAGTGTTAGTTTGGACACTTACTGTTTTCTAAAAGAGGGTGTTAGAATAGTGTAAGAATGTACTCTTAGATCAAAAATGGAGAAAGATGAAAATATTCTATGAATAATTTCATAGGAAACATTAATGAATATAAATAAGCTAATATATTTTCTAGGTAAAATGATATAAACTAATTTAGTAGATCACTGAAAATATCGCATATTAGGTCTTCAATATTATTTTCCAATTTACTTGCAGATTTCATATTTTGCGTATAGACATTAATTGGAACTCCTTCCTCCTAAAAAACTCTAAGGGTCACCGTCACCAAGGCACCCACAGAAATATGAGCAATATATAGTCAACTAAGTAGGTGGGCCATAATTTACTTCACAGCCCCATTTTTCCAATCTAAGAAGATCACAGGAACACCCAGGCTGGAAAGAAAAACTGAGACAGTCGAAAAAATGAAACTGTGGAGGGCAGTGATTTTGTGACCACCTAGCCAAGTCTTCATATTAAGACTTTTTCCAGTTTAAAAGAAGACCAAGTACAAAGACTGCTAAAAGAACATAGTTTAAAAACCTACTTCTCAAAAATAGTTTTTAATCACATTTGACTTCAAGTTAAACTTCCAATTTGCAATGGAGGAGTTTGTAGAGTCACTGAGGCTAAATTAATCAGAAACTCAGAAAATGCAAGAGTCAGAAAGAACACAAACTGATTTTTCTGTATTGATCACAGACCACAAGGCAGAAAATACATTGGAGGAACTGACAAGGGAGGTCAGGTTGGCACTGAAAGGGAAAAGGCATTATTAGAATTTCTTCTCAATAAATTATGCTATGAACTTATAACCTTATGCTATAACAATATACGTTGAATAGCTCAAGAATATAACATGCCTGACTGAGAAACTTTGAAGTTGAAAAGCGCCTTTATCCATTTTCAGATCGCATTGTTGAACTCTTCACTGAACATGTCAGAATGTTTCACTTTTAATGTAATATGTATAGCACAATTTCATGAACACAAGAAGATTTAATGAGGTATAGATATCTTCATTTTATCCAGAATCCCTTGGGGCACTTATTTAAAAATTCAATGACAAGACCCTCCTCCCCATTTGGATTAACTCAATGAAAACATCAGTGTGAGAGTAAGGAATCTACATTTAATACACGTGTTCTAGATGAATCTCTTGTACAATAAGATGGGGAAGTAATGGAAAAAATCTTGATAAATAATTTTCAGGCAAAGAATACGCAATCCCAAAAAACATCACATCATTCCAAAACACCCTATGCAATAGGACAAAAGTACTAAGGATGGTTGTTGGGGTTTATGTAGGATTAATGTTTCAAATACCCTCTAGTATTAGGTCAGGGTTTATGCAGGTTAATGTTTCGAATACCCTCTAGTATTAGCAAAAGTAATTGTAATAATAAACAATAAACAAAAATAATAAAAAGTAATAAACTGCAATTATGTATCTATTACTCCAAATTAAAATTAGGATGTCTATTATTTGTTTTTAAAATTTCTAAATAGAAAGCTACCTTAAAAATGTCTCCAATCTCTGGTGGGATGCCAATTTAGGCTCTTCAATACTATCAAAATAATTTTCTGAAGATATTTATGCTGTGTGACCACCTACATCCTCCTCAATCATTAAGACTCTGTGAAAACTATCTTTTTGGAATCCCTTCACATTCCTTGATATTTCAATAACTTTAAATCCACTTAGTGTCAGTTTTACAAGATTTAAATTCCACCACCATTTCTGGAGTGTTGTAAAACCCCATCTGTCTATTCACAGACATCATTGTAATTATTTTATTACATATTTCCAGTTCAAGTAGCTGTGCTAATTTAGGCTGTAAGTTCACTAAGGTCAAGGGAAGGGTCATTTGTTTAAATAGCACTTCAAGAACAAGTTCTTGATCTTGCTTTTTTTCTGATATGGAATAATCTCTAAATATGAAATTCACTTTCTTAGGAGTACCAAGATATTCAGTGATATAAAGCAAATAATGTCCATTTTTAAAATTTTGGTTTTGTTGTGTGATTTTTTTTACCAACTCCCTGCTCCCAAAACTGATAAGTTTTTTTTAAAGAATCATTTCTATCACAATGTCAATACTGATTTATTGATCTTAAGTAGTCTACGGTTTATATATTATCCCCAATGGAAAATTTGAGACTACGGTCCAATCTCTGCTTCTTGCCACTCAACCATATCATCTCTTAGTAAGTTTTTAAAGTTTCTTCTTAATTTGGTTTCATTTCTTGAACTTTTAAGCAATCAGTCTGTGATGGTTAATATTGTCAATTTGATTGGATTGAATGAAGCAAAGTATTGTTCCTGGGTATGTCTGTGAGGGTGTTGCCAAAGGAGATTAACATTTGAGTCAGTGGACTGGGAGAGGCAGACCCAACCACAATCTGAGTGAGCACAATCTAATCAGCTGCCAGGGCAGCTAGAATAAAAGTAGGGAGAATATGGAAAGACTAGACTGGTTGAGTCTTCTGGCCTACGTCTTTTCCTGTGCTGGATGCTTCCTGCCCTCGAACATCGAACTCCAAGTTCTTCAGGCTTTGGACTCTTGAACTCACACCAGTGGTTTGCTAGGAGCTCTTTGACCTTCAACCACAGCTGAAAGCCTGCACTGTTGGCTTCCCCACTTTCGAGGTTTGGGGACTTAAACTAGTTTCCTTGCTCCTGAGCTTGCAGACAGCCTATTGTGGGACTTCACCTTGTGACTGTGTGAGTTAATACTCCTTAATAAACTCCCCTTTATATATACACCTATCCTATTAGTTCTGCCCCTCGAGAGAACCCTACCTAATACACAAATATTCATGCTCATAAACATTCAAAAATCTTCAAGTTTTTCATTTACTTTACTTCATTTTATTTCTTGAAAATTCTCCATATTTTGATTTTGCAAAATTAACTTTTATTTTATAACTTACTTTCTCCACTTCACTCATGTTTCTGTCTATACACATTGTCCTGGCATTCCCATCTACTTATTCAGGTTAACAAGATAATAGAATAAGTATTCTTCCATAATTTTCCCTACTTTTATTAATTGTATTTACATATACATATATGCATTCACACATACACATTCGTAAATATATACATACATTGAAGGTATGTCAGTGATTTATAAAATTTACAGATATTGTTTTTACTGTAACTTGCTATTCTTAGTAACACATGATGAAAATTTCTCCAAACCAACTGGGATAGCTCTAACACTTCATTTTTAATGGTTATTTATCATGAGTAGATGCATCAAAATGTATTCAACCTTTTCCAATGTTTTGATAGCTGTCATGTAACACACATACACACACACATTGACACCTTCATTTATATGGAATAGATTCTCAGAAATAAAAACATATGTAATTTATAATTTTTAAAATTGTAATAGAAAAAAACAGATTATTTTACTGAAAGGGTGAAACTATTCGTATTTCTACTTGGCAAACAAATGCCATCACTGTTTTACTTTTGCTATAACCATCCTGAATTTGAGCATCTTTTTACACATTTGCTATCTCCCTGGTTTTACTCTTCTATGAATTGCTGGTGTGTTTCTTTGCTCATTCATCTATTGAGCTATTTATATAGAAATACAATTTACAAATCTCAATCTGTAAGACATCTTTGTACACTATGGATATTAATTCTCTGGCTGTTATCTACTTCACAAATTTTCATTAACATATTTTCCACTGATTCTCTTTAATATTCTCCATATGATAACTTTTAAGCTTTACTTAGATAATATGTCTATATTTTCTGAATGGCTATCTTGATTAAGAATGTTTCTCCTACCACTAAATTAAACACGTAGCCTCCTAAACATCCTTCTAAGATTTTTATTTTGTTCATATCTAGTTCATTAATCCATATACATTAGAAGGTAAGGGCCCCATCTTTATTTCACTCCAGATGGATAGCCACTTGCATTAGCACTACTTACTAAATTAACCATCCATTCACCATTAAATTGAAATACTGTCTTTGGTATACAGTCATACACCCCAAGATCTATTTTGGGATTCTATATTCTAGTCTACCAATCTAATTATCTATTTTTATGACAAATCAGATGGATTTGATTATAAATAATGGTGATGAAAAGCATCTTGGTCAATTTTCTTGATTTTAATCTCAGTAGTTGGCCATTTAGATAAATATATATGGCTTCAACAGTTTTTGGTAAATAGTCTTTGTCATATCTAAATACTTTATATTTTTATTTTATCTACATATTAAATAAGGAATGGCAACTGAATATTATCAAATGCTTTTTCAGTATGCATTTAATATAGACACACAGTTCTTCCAAAGAATTTGTTGACTCTGACAATATACTGAAATAGTCTAGTAATCCTGGAATAAACCTTCCTTGCTCATTATTATTATCCTTTTAATACATTGCTGAATTCTGATTTTTAATATTTTGGATAGAATTTTTTAGATACAGTAAGTTCTCACTTAATGTCATCAGTAGGTTCTTGGAAACTGACTTTAAGCAGAACAATATATAATGAAACTTTTTTTTTTTATCATCAGCGTTATAACTGAAACAACATTGAAGGGAATAACATTATTCAAGGACCTGCTATATGCTGTTTCACTTAAAAGAAGTTCAAAGTTTCTAAGAACCTACTGACTTTGAGGACTATACAGTATCAGCTTTTACACTGAAATTATGTAGGCTTCATAATATGAATTGCTGAGCCTCCTACATTTTTCCAGGGCATTTGTTTGGGATAGACAACAATATACATTCATGGTCTTGCCCTAGGGATATGGGAAGTCTTTCGCCCATTGACATGATATACTCTCAAACAACCTAGGTAATATGGACATTTTACAGAATATCACATTGGTCCATCACACCAACAACATCATGTTAATCAGACTGATACGCTTTGGCTCTGTGTCCTTACCCAAATCTCATGCTGAATTATGATCCCTAGTGTTGCAGGTGGGGTCCAGTGGGTGGTGATTAGATCATGGGGGTGGTTTCTAATGGTTTAGCATTATCCCTCTAGTGCTGTCTCATGATAGAGTTCTCATGAGATCTGGTTTTTTGACAAGTGTGTAACCGGGGAGAGGAACATCACACACCAGGGCCTGTCATGGGGTGAGGGGCTAGGGGAAGGATAGCAGGGGGTTGGGGGACAGGGGAGAGATAGCATTAGGAGAAATACCTAATGTAGGTGACGGGATGATGGATGCAGCAAACCACCATGGCACGTGTATACATATGTAACAAACCTGCACGTTCTGCACATATACCCCAGAACTTAAAGCATAATTTAAAAAAAAGTGTTTAATACCTCCCTCTTTGCTGTCTCTGTCCTGTCAGCCATGTGAAAATGTGCCAGCTTCCCCTTCGCCCTTCCATCATGATTTAAGTTTCCTGAGGCCTCCCAAGAAGCAGAAGCCTGTACAGCCTGCAGAACTGTGAGATGATTAAACCTCTTTTCTTTGTAAATTACCCAGTCTCAGGTATGTCCTTATAGCAGTGAAAGAATGGACTGATACACAGACCAAATGAGCAACACAGGGCAAGTACATGTAGCACCCTGATACATGTGCTCCAGAAGATGGGAGGAAAATCCTAACAAGATTCCAAGGTCTGCCTCCTAGCTGGAAATTTTTTTTTTCATGGGTTCAGTGATCTGGGGCATGCTGGGACATTTCCATCAAAGTAAAGGATAAATTACTGCATGTCAAAACTCCCACCACCAGTTAGGCCTCTTCTGAATACTCTAACCTCTGTACCAGGAGACTTAAAGGTTGCCAGTGTTAAATGGGCGCAGAGCAGGAAAGACCTTGCAGCTGATTAAGGTGGTGTGCAAGTGGCCCTTCTCATAGGGTCACACAACCTGACAGATGCTATGGTATTAGAACTATGAGTGAGAGGTAAATGCATTGTAGAGTTTCTTGCAAGCTCCAATGAGAGAATCATAGCATATCACCTCAGGGTCCTGGAACAGGGACATGCCATCTGCAGTGGAGAACTATGTAACATTTGAAAAACAGCTCCTAGAGTGCTGAGTAAAGATGCCTGCTAATGGTACAATACATGATGATTCTTACGGAACTGCCCATCATAACCTGGGTTTAGTCAGATACACCAAGTCTTAAATCTAGGTAGGCACAAAAGAAATCCAGCACAATATGGGAATGGTAGATCTGGAATGAGGCATGAGCTGGGTCAGACCAGCCAGCTGCACATGTGGGTCCAAGTCAAAGTGAAATTCCTGCACCTCATCTTCAATAAGTGTAATGCTGAAAGAAAGCAGTAAATGAACAGAGCATCTATTGCCTGTTAAAAGAGAAGTAGCCCAAGGGAAGAATACCTATGAACTTAGAGGCAGTGGTAAACTTTTTGTTGAGTCCCCAATATGGACTAGCCTTCAGGAAACCAACATGCCACTTGGCAATAAGTTGATTACATGAAACTTGTTGTACCTTAGAAGGTGCAGTAATTCATCCTGACAGAAATTGATCCATGTTCCAGAAATGGGTTTGTCTTTCCTGTTCACAAGCCTTAGCTAACGTCACTATCCAAGGGCTTATAGAGTGCTTGAACTTCCAACCTACTTTACAGCAAGGCAGGTGCAGGAGAGAAGCAGACACAAATACCATTTATCTTAACACACTCCATGACACTCAGAAGCCTAAAAGAAGAAAGACTGGTAGATAAGGAACAGGCATGTGAACAGAAACATGGGAGTGGGCACAGAATGTGAATATCTTAGTTTCAAAACTTAAGGAACACCAGAGAGCATTTGCAATTGCACTGGAAGAGGCACCAAATACTCATGTGACAGAATTACTTGGTCAGTTGATAGCAGCCAGTTTTTGTTCTTGTTTTTATTATTATTATTATTTTTACTAGAGACAGATCTCACTGTCACCCAGGCTGGAGAGCAGTGGTGCACTCATAACTCACCATAGCCTTGAGCTCCTCAACTCAAGCCATCCTTCAGTCTCAGCCTCCCAAGTAGCTGAGACTACAGGCAGGTGTCACCATACTCAGCTAAGTTTTCAAAATTTTTTATAGAGATGGGGTCTTGCCATGCTGTCTAGGCTGATCTTGAACTCCTAGGCTCAAGCAATCCTTCCATCTTGGCTTCTCAAAGTGCCAAGATTACAGGCATGAGACACTGTACCAGCCAAAAGCCAGCTTTTACATCAGCCTCCATAGGAGTGGCAAAATAAATGCATGAATAGAGTAGCAGCACAGATGGAGGCTACAGATGGGCCCCAAAGCATGGTTTCCTCAAGTAGCAAAACTATGCCAGCCTGCTATCAAGAGTCCAATGTCGAGTCCCCAATATGGACTAGCCTTCAGGAAACCAACATGCCACTTGAAAATAATGTGATTACCTGA
The DNA here is from genome assembly GCF_030222135.1 of Aotus nancymaae. NCBI lineage: Eukaryota > Metazoa > Chordata > Mammalia > Primates > Aotidae > Aotus > Aotus nancymaae. Next base: position 8,476,962 of record NW_026988460.1, read on the forward strand.
GACTTGTTGTACCTTAGAAGGTGCAGTAATTCATCCTGACAGAAATTAATCCATATTCCAGAAATGGGTTTGCCTTTCCTGTTCATGAGCCTTAGCTAATGTCACTATCCAAGGGCTTATAGAGTGCTTGAACCTCCAACCTACAGCAAGGGAGGTGCAGGAGAGATGTAGGCACAAATACCACTTATCTTAACACACTGCATGACACTCAGAAGCTGTCAGACTGATAAAGAGGTATAGTGTCACTTTCTGTTAATAGGTTTTATTTTTAGTGGAGTGTTAGGTTTCCAGCAAAACTGAGGAGAAAGTACAAAGTTCTCCTGTCCCCCAACACACATGCACACATCCTCCCCAGTATCAACATCCTCAACCAGTGTGGTACATTTTTACAGCTGATGAGGCTACACTGACATATCATTATCACTCAGAGTTCATAGTTTACAAGAGGGTTCACTCTTGGTGTCCTACATTCTGTGGGTTTCGACCAATGTACCCACCTTTACAATAACATGCAGGATAGTTTTACTGTCCTAAAAATCATCAGCACCTCACTTATTCTTCCCTCCCTCCATCTAACCCTTGGCAACTAGTAATCTTTCTACTGTCTCTATAGTTTTGCCTTTTCCAGAATGTTATATAATTGGAATCATTTAGTATGTAGTCTTCACAAATCTGCTTTTTTTTTTTTTTTTTGACAGAGTCTTGCACTTGCACTCTGTCACCCAGGCTATAGTGCAGTGGCGTGATCTCGGCTCACTGCAGGCTCTGCCTCCTGGGTTCCAGCGATTCTCCTGCCTCAGCCTGTTGGTTAGCTGGGACTACAGGAGCATGCCACCAGGCCTGGCTAATTTTTGTATTTTTGGTAGAGATGGGGTTTTGACATGTTGACCAGGCTGGCCTCGAATTCCTGACTTCGGGTAATCTGCCCGCCTTGGCCTCCCACAGTGCTGGGATTACAGGTGCGAGCCACCGTGCCTGGCTGGCTCTGCTTCTTTCACTTAGTAATATGCATTTAACGTTTCTCCATGTCTTTTCGTGGTTGATGGCTCATTTCTTTTTAGTACTGAATAATATTCCATTTTACGTTCTACCACAGTTTATCCATTCGCCTACTGAAGGATATCTTAGTTGCTTTCACATTTTGGTGATTACGAATAAGGCTGCCATAAACATCCATGTGGATATTTTCATGTGGACATAAGTTCTCCACTCATTTGAGTAAATTCCAAGAAGTGTGACTGCTAGATCTTTTGGTAAGAGTATGTCTCATTTTTTAGGAGACTGCTAAACTGTCTTCCAAAATGGCTATACCATTTTACATTGACACGTAGCAATGAGTGAGAGTTCTGTTGCTTCACGTCCCCACCAGCACCTGTGTGACCTGTGTTTTGGATCATGGCCATGATAATACGTGTGTGGTAATATCTTGTTGTTGTTTTAATTTGAAATTCCCTCATGTCATACACTTATTTTCAATCTGTAATATCTTTTTTGGAATGGCATCTCATGATTTGGCTCTCTGTCCCCACCCAAATCGCATCTCAAATTGTAATCCCCACGTGTCAAGGAAGGGACCTATAATCCCCACATGTCCCCAAAAGGGGAGGTGATTGGACCATGGGGCCGTTTCCCCCATGCTATTCTCATGATAGTAAGTTCTCATGTGATCTGATGGTTTTATAAGTGTTTGACAGTTCCTCCTTTACATGCTCTCCCTCCCTTCTGCTGTTTTGTGAAGAAGGTGCCTGCTTCCCCTTCCACCATGATTGGAAGTTTCCTGACCTCCCCCAGGCCATGCGGCACTGTGAGTCAATTAAACCTCTTTCGTTTATAAATTACTAAGTCTCAGGGAAGTTCTTTATAGCAGTGTGAAATAATATAGGACTAATACAGTGTCTATTTGGGTCTTTTGCTCTTTTTATATCAGGGTTGCTCATTTTCCTATTGCTGAGTTTTATGAGTTATTTGTCTATTTTGGTTAACAGCTCTTTATCAGAAATGTAAATATTTTTTGCAGTTTGTAGTTTGTCTTCTCATTCTGTTGATAATGCCCACTTTTTAAATAATCACTTAATCAAGATACAGTTCACATACCATAAAATCTACCCTTTTTAAGTATATACTTTAGTGGTTTATAGTACGTTCAGAGTTCTGTCACCAGCATCAGTATCTAATTTAAGAATACTATCTAATTTTCATTAATCCAAAAGGAAACCTTGCACTCTGTAGCAGCCTCCCCTCTTCTCTTCTCCTCTCAGAGTCACCAGAAACCATTAATCTACTTTTTATTTCCATAGATTTGTTTATTCTGGGCATTTCATGTAAATGGAATCATAAAATATGTGATCTTTTGTAATGGCTTCTCTCACTTAGCATAATATTTTCAAGGTACATTCATGAAGTATTAGTAAATTTGTTTTGTAACCAAATAACATTCCATTGTATGGATATATCATACTTTTCTTATCCATTCATAAGTTGATGGACTTTAGAATTTTTCCTCTTTGGCTGTTGTGAATAATGCTGCCATAAACACTTGTGTACAAGTTTTTGCATGGATGTATGTTTTCATTTCTCTTGAGTAGATACCCAGGAGCGCAAATGGTACATCATATGGTACCTCTATATTTAACACTTTTAGGAACTGCCAGACTGTTTTCCAGTGTAACTATACCATCTTACTATCCCATCCACAGTGTAGGAAAGTTCCAATTTCTCCTTATCCTTGCCAACATTTGTTATATTTGTCTTTTTTAAAGTTTAGTTGTCTTAGTGGGTATGAAACATATTTCACTGTGGCTTCAATTAACATTTCCCTAATGGCTAATGAGGTCAACCATGTTTCCATTAGCTTAGTGGCCATTTGTGTATGTTCTTTGGAGAAACATCAATTCAGATCCTTTGTCCCGTTTTCAACTGGATTGTCTTTTTATTGTTGCATTGTGAGACTTTTTTTGTATTCTAATATAAGTCCCTTACCAGATATATAATTCAAAAATATTTTCTACCATTATGTGGATTGTCTTTTTGCTTCCTAATTGGTGTCCTCTGCAGCACAAAAGTTCCTAATTTTGTCTTTTTTTTTTTTTTTTTTAAAGACGGGGTTTCATCATGTTGGTCAGGCTGGTCTTGAACTCCTGACCTCAGAAAAGCTCCTAATTTTGATGAAAATCCAATTTTCTCTTTTATCTTTTGTCACTTGGGGTTTTAGTGTGACATCTAAGAAACCCATGCCTAATCCAAGGTCATGAAGATTTATTTACATGTTCTTCTAAGAGCTTTCTAGTTTTAGCTGTTAGAGTTCTACCTATGATCCATTTTGAAATAATTTGGTATACAGTGTGAGGTAGTGGTCCAACCTCTTTGGCAGATGGATATCCAGTTTTCCCAGCACTGTGATGGTATTTTGAAGATACGATTAAAACATCAGCTTGTAGAGGCCTTCTTGCATGTATGAGGCATCATTCTCCAGGACATAATATACACCCTAAGTCAATGACTAGTATATGGTGCTGTGTCTTCAACAGGTAGGACATATAGGTTTAGGAACCAAAGGGTAGAGGCAGAAGAGCCTCAGCAATCCACACGGGAATTTTTTTTTTTTTTTTTTTTTTTTTTTTTTTTTTTTGAGACGGAGTCTCGCTCTGTCGCCTAAGTTGCAGTGCAGTGGTGCAATCTCGGCTCATTGCAACTTCCGCCTCCTGAGTTTAAGCGATCGAGTAGCTTGGATTACAGGTGCCCGCCACCATGCCCAGCTAATTTTTTTTTGTATTTTTAGTAGATCTGGGGTTTCACCACGTTGGCCAGGCTGGTCATGAACTCCTGACCTCAAGTGATCCACCCACCTCAGCCTCCCAAAGTACTGGGATTACAGGCCTGAGCTACCACGCCTGGCCAGCAAATTTCTTTTTTCTATTTGCTGAAACTCTAAGGGCTTAAGAATTCTTGTTCCTAGAGAAGGAACATTTCCACCAGGAACACAGCCAGAGATGATTAAGTTTTATGCCATCATTTCCACCCTGTCACTTCAGGCTTCTCATGCCAGAAGACCAACAGTTGAAAAAGAAGGAAAGAAATGCCAGTCAGAGAGAGCTTAGAATGAATATTAAGAGGGAGAAATAATAACTGTCCATTTCTACCTTGAGACCAGTGGCAGAAGTAGAGAATTTTGTCCCATTAGCTCTCCCATGGTAAATTTCTCCACAAAGAGGAACCAACAAGAATCCTGAAGAAGCTGTTTCCAAACTCTATTAAACAAAACAAATGGATGAATGTAATACAAGGGGTGGACTGTAATAGTTCCCCTCCAAAATGAAATATTCATTACCCCAGCCACTAGAAATAAGGTGGCTGATGGCTCTCATCTGAGTCTCTCTAGGAAATGCCCTCAGTCAGAGTTGCCCAAATTGTATCTCCCTCTTTAGGGACAATCTGTATGCAATTACTGGTCTTCGCATGATATATGAAGGCCCAGTCCCTGCCTTAAGATGAGACAACTCTGAAGGGTCATTGCAGCCCAGACCCCCCATAGGATGGGCTAAGCTTTTGATACTACTGCATCATAGTTTACCCTCCTCCCTCTTCTTAATCCTACTTCCTTTATTCTCACACAGGAGTTAATCCTGAGGACACTCCCAAAGAAACTTCCTGTATGCAGATCTCTGTCTCAGAGTCCATTTCCCAAAGAATGTAATCTAAGACACCTTCCAATTATTAGGAGTAAATTTTTGCAACACTCCTCACAACTGTTAGTGTCGCATCTACATATCCCTATGCTATACATTTAAAATGATAAACTGAAGTAGCAGAGTCTTCTTGCTGAATATTTTTAAAGACAGATATATGTCATCTTAAGAATCAAATGGGAAACAGAAGAGTATAGACATGGTCTGCATAGTCTTTGGGGTACTAAACCTGAATTTGAGTCCTTGATCCACTATTGACTGTCTCTTTGCCCTTCGGTAAATTACATGACTTTTTACATCCTAATTTGTTCATCTGTAACATGAGATTACTAATAGTAACTGCAGGCCAGGCACAGTGGTTCACACCTGTAATCTCAGCACTTCAGGAGGCCAAGGCAGGTAGATCACTTGAGGCCAGGAGTTTGAGACTAGCCTTCCCCAACATAGTGAAACCCCATGTCTACTAAAAATACAAAAAATAAGACAGGTGTGGTAGCACACACCTGTATCCCAACTGCTCAGGAGGCTGAGACATGAGAATCATTTAAATCAGGGATATGGAGGTGGCTCTGAGCCCAGATCGTACCACTGCACTCCAACCTGGATGACCAGAGTAAGACCCTGTCTCAAAAATAATAATAATAATAATAATAATAATAATAATAATAGTAAGTACAGTCAAAGTTCATTTTAATAACTAAATAACCCAAGGCATAGAAAAGTATTATGCATAGAGCTCAATAAATGTTAGCCATTATTAGTATCATAATTAATATTACTACCAGAAACAAACATATATGAAGGGCTAAAACCCTGCTTCTGACACTAGCTAAACTTTACAAAGTTTCCTTGTCTACCTTGGACCTCACTTTTATCAACAGCAAAATGAGGAAAGTAGATGAAAAGTTGCTAAGCTATCTTTCTGCTCCAAAAAGCTGTGATTCTTTAGACGCAAGGACCCAAGTGATTTGCATCAGTGGGTTTTTCAGTACTAACAACCCTTGAGATGTTGATGATTCTTCCGCAGTGAAGGAGAAGCAATGGCTATCCCTGCTCCTTTGGGGCCTCATTAGTGCCTGCTCCCCAGCAGCTTAGAGGATTCCTTGTTATCGGGGAGCTCTGGCGTGTGGCAATTGCTGTGTACCTTGTGCTTACACAGCCTACCTTTACCAGCAGGGAGCCTGTGGCTGGCAGTCAGTCCTGACAGAAATGAAGGGTAAACATAAAAGATTAAAATAAAATGAGACACACACAACCAACTTGGACCAAAAAAGAAAAAAAAAAAAAAAGCAATACTGAGCACAGTTTTAGTACTTGTGCACTGCTCAAAGGGGAAAAAGGTAAAGATAGAACTTCTGACTTCTTAGAAAAAATGAAGGTACAGCTATCCTATTTTATTTCAATTTGTTTTCTTCTCTGTAAATGACTTCCTAATTATACCATGCAACTGCTTAATATTATAATATACAAATTTTGTAGTTTCTCCAAGTATATTTGGGTGACTGATAATCAGAATCATGGAATCAACTCTCTAATGTGTGATGAAATGATTAACATGTGAGACACTGGGGCACACTAACATCCCTAAATCCAAAACACTTCACCTAGTCCAGAACACGCACCTCCAGGGAAACTAGCATCACGTATCATCCATTCAAAGAGTGGCAGTTCAAGAGACATGCTATTTCTGCAGTCACCCAAATGTACTGCATGACCATAAACAATGTCAATATATGGTATCAGTACTGCTCAGGCTGTGAAACCAGATAGCTCAGGGTGCAAATTTCAGCAGCACACTCACCGGCTAGATACCATCAGGCACATCATCACACTCTTTAATGCATAAGTTCCTTCCTCATTTCTATAACAGGAATAACAAGGGCACCCACCTCTTGAAGATCAGATAAGCTAATACCTACACAGCATTCAACGCAGGGCATGGCACAGAGTGACTGCCTGATAAGGGTTATCACTAATTATGGATGTTGCTGTTATTGATGGTAATCTCACAGCCACAGATGGCAGCTGGCTATTTTACATGCCTTAGATGTCTTACTTGACTATAAATGCCTTAGAATTTTTAATTTTGTATTTAGCCTTAGATGTCTTACTTGACTATAAATGCCTTAGAATTTTTAATTTTGTATTTAAAATTAATAAAAAATATAATGAAATTTACAAGGATACATATAGACAAACATAGGAATACATGCACATATTTATAGAAACTTAGAAATACTCCATCTATCTATACTCCTCTATCTCCAGGCTATTATTCTAGTTCAAACTACTCTCATCTCTTAACAGGAGTACTAAAACTGACACTTAACTAGTCTGCTTCCATTTCTGCCATCCTTCTTTCTATTCTTCTCCCAACAGCCAGTGTTCAAAATCTAAATCAGAACTTATTTCCCTGCTTAAATCTCTTCAGTGGTCTTCCATCATCCATGATATAAAATCCTGACTGCAAGAGCCACGTGTTCTGGTTTGTGTCTCTCCCTTTGACCCTCTGGCTTCTTCATCACACCCAAATTCCAATGGCCTTCTTTTTGTTCTTCATATATGTCAAGTTTACCCCCTTCTCAGGGTACTTGCACTTGTTGGAGTCTGTCTACAAAGCTCCCTCCTGTTGCACTCTCTCATGACTTGTTTTTCTTCTCATGTTTCTGGTCTCTGCTCAGTAGAGGCCTCCCAAACAGAAGGGTCCTCCTTCCCCTCATGTCCCCTATTACAAATCATTGTCGTATCTTCCTCAGATCAATTATTCCTTGGATTTATGGTTTGCATTTATTTGGGGGTTTAGTGTTTATCTCATTTCAACTAGAATGAAGGCTGCAGGAAACTGTGACCGTGTACCACTATCATATCCTCACCACCCTCTACGATACTTTATGCATCATTAGAATTTAAGAGGTACTTTGCCAATGAATGAATTCTTAAAACCATCTTTAAAGAAGGAATACCTCTTCATGCCAAAACAACCCATAATCATGCCTTTTAATTGAAATTTATTTTTATTCTTACTGAGATATATTTCACAAATAAGAAAGGTTGCATTGGATTTAGCATTCAAAATGCAGGTTCACAAGATCTTTAGAAGAAATTTCCAGGAGGTACAAAGTAAGCTATTCTCACAAGCCTGACTCATCTGAGATAGTAATTCACTTAAACCCTTGGGACTGAGACTCTATGAGGCTCCTGGCATTTTCTCCATATTTTCACCAGCCATATCATTCTCTATTCTTATTCCCAGCAGAAAGGATTGACAAAACAAAATGAAAAAACTGTTAACATGTTTGCAGGTATGGATTCTAGCACATATGACTAGCTGTGAAAATAAACACATTCAAAGTTTTACATAGTCGGAATTAGGACCTGCTTTTGTTGCACTGGTGTTATTTTCATAATTTCCCAAAATGTGTTTTCCTCTCTTTTTAAATTTTCATTGTGTGTTTCCTTCCCTTTAAAAACATTTCTTTCAGTGTTTGCTTCATAAACTTAAAAAGCACACACGTCATTATTCCTTCTATGTTTGCCAAAGAATTAGATGCTATGGCAACTGCATCCAGAAAATGATTATTGAAAATAATTAAGGCTTAAGCATGGACAGATATTATATCCAGGTAATAAACTCAAAAGGGAAAATGAGAGACTAATGATGAAGGCAAGTGCTTTTGCTCCAAAATGAGCTCATGGTAGGCCTCTGAAGGTTTTTGGAAACACTGGCTGCACAGTTTCTCCTCCTCTGCTACCATGGCTTTCGCACTGAACTCATCTGGATGCTTTATTTTAAACATACTATCAGAATGCTTTTGCCCAAGTCATTAGCAGCACCTCTGACTTCCTCCCTGCTCTGCCCGGACATGCCAACTTTTCCAATCCTTTCCTTCAACTAGTTCAGACAGAAGGAAAAAAAAAAATACTGTATTTGACCTTAAAGCGAATCACTTGAATATCAGTGCAATTAAAAGCAGTCGAAATGTAAACCCCACAGTGAGTTTGTATTAGAAAGGCTAAGAGACACTTAGGCAGCTCTGGCATGCTAAGAGATATGCCCATTTGAGAATAATGATAAAGCGGCTGCAGATGTTCAGTCAATTAGATTGCCTGATTAGCTCAACATTCCAATGCATCATGCAACTCAATAACGGATCGTCCCACTGTTCCTTTTCTGGGGGAATGGCTTTAAACAGCATACCCACCACAGCTGCTGGGTTCCATCTATTGGTTTCTATACATTCCTCCACTCAACCCACATATTCCTAGTGCTTCTTTTGGTTGCCAAGTCGCAGATGTTTTTGCTTTCTCATTTCTCCTCTTCAGAATACCTTTTTAACTTGAAACCCAATAAGCAAAAAGTGGGGGAAAATGCCACATTAGCTCTTTGCATTGTGGATGCTAAAACACAGACAAAAAAGCTTACATTTACAAGTGCCAAATTCCAGAATGTTTATTATGAATTAATAATGGAATGTGTGGTAGAATCCACAAATGCAAACATGTTAACACTTTTTTTCATTCCATTAATATTGTTAATATGTAATAATTTACAGTTATCCTAACATTCCTTTTACAGGCAGTGCAGGCTTTAGTGATTCTATCTGCATAACCAGTATCCCAATTCTTACACATAAGAACTCTCCCCGAGTTCTGAGGCAGAATTCCCTGGAATGAAGCTCCAATTGCCAGAAACCTGTTTTCCTAGGCTCCCTTGCAGCTATGGCATAGCACATGACCTAGGCTCTGAAAAGGAAATGCACCTACTTCAGATTTTGAATGGGAAACTTATGGCACAAAGACACACAGACCGACAGAATTCATTTTAGTGCAGAGTGGTACAGTGGTGGTGGTACTATCTATTCACCACACCATTTCCTAAGACACTTCGTTTTCATGATAGTCTGTAATTCCAGGGCTTAACACAGAGCCTGTCGTCATTGTGTGTTTGCTGAATAAACCTTGGATTAACTCTACCTCCCATCCAATTTTTAGAGCCTAGGAATATTAGCCAATATTCACAATGTTCTTGGGCTATTTGTTTATCTATTCATTCATTCAACAATGATTTACTGGGTCTGCACCAAGCCAGGAGCTGAAATAAGCCCAATGGATAGGAGAGGTCCCTGCTCACTGATGATGTACATATAATATAAAGAAGTCAGGCAATTTAAAGATGCAATGAAATATCGTTAGCCAAGTGACAGGGGAGATATTCTGGTGTGTACAATGCTTATGTTATGGAGGAGATCAGGGATGAAGTCCTATCCCCACAAGGTGACATCCAAGCTGAAATAAGAAACAGGGAGCACGTCAAACAAAAGGAGACAGAAGAGTGAGGATCCCAGGCCAAGGGAACAGCTAATGGGAAGGGCTGGAAGCAGGAGAGGTGGAAGAGGTTTGTACCAAGGATGAGAATGGCTCCTGGCACTTACAGGCTATAGTACAGTGTGATGACTGATGAGACAGAAGACCAGGGCCAGATTATAAGCCTTTTTAATTGGTGAATTCCAAGGACGAGAGAAACTGTTGGAATGTTTTCAGCAAGAAAGTGGCCTCACAATTAGATATGTGTATTTGCTGCCCTAGGGAGAAGGTATTGGAGAGAGCAAAGGCAGGACACCAGTTACAGAGCTATTTCAATAAGCTACTCATTCCACCAACATTTATGAAGGGTCTGGTCGGCACAAGTTCCTGTATGGTTACTAGAAATAGAATCATGAGCAAAAAGAATTTAAAAAGACAGCAGAAGTTCACAGTTCTAGTACCTGGATCTTAGGTTGGTCTTGATATTCATGATACAAGCTGTGAGGCTCATGGTGTTCTTGATGTTCTTGGCTGTGTAATCTCTTGGCTTATCCTCAGATATTTTTCCTTGATTCATCCAACATCCTTTTAACAGATTCTCTCTCTGCTTAAACAGCCAGAGTCTGTTTCTGCTGCTTGCAATTAAAAACTCCACCAGATACGAACATCGTGGAACAATGATATGTGACGATAGAGAACAGGCTGGTACTAGAAAACACATCACACAGTGGCCCCAATAAGGCAGAACATTATTTCCCTCTATTTAACAACCCAGAGCTATGCTACCAAGTGAGCCAGGACTCTAGGTTCCTTCTAACTTGTTCCACCATCCTCCTCTGCAAGGCAAATCTACCTTCTACCACTTCTACATTTCAATGTCAAAGGAGACGAAAAGACATGGGTGGAGAACAAGTAGTTTTCCTTTTTGTGTTTGTTTCCTATTGCTACTATAACAAGTCAACACACTTACTGGCTTAAAACACCACAAATGCAATGTCTTACAGATCCTGGAGGTCACAAGTCTAAAATGCGTCTTATAAGCAAAAATCAAGGTGTCAGTAGAGCCACTCTCCTCCTGTAGGCACTGTAGGGAAAATCTGTTTCCTTGCCTTTTCCAGCTTGCAGAGGCTGAGCACAGTCCTTGGCTTGTGGACCCTTCCTCCATTCTCAAAACACATCATTCCAAGCTCTGCTTTCATCATCACATCTCCTCTACCACTCTGATCCTCCTGCCTCCCTCTTAGAAGTTCCCTTGTGATCGCATTGGGCCTACATGGGTAATTCATGACACTTTCCCCATCTCAAGATCCTTAAGTTAATCAGATATATAAAGTCCCTTGTCATGGAAAGTAACATATTCATAGGTTCCAGTGATGAAGATGTGGACACATTTGGGGGACTGTTATTCAATCTACCCCAGACTGGAACCCAGAAATGAAACTTATCATTTTCACTCACATCCTCCAACCTCACATTAGACACAACCAGCTGCAAGTGGACTTGGAAATTTCAATCAACCTTGGTGAGCTGTGCCCTGCCAAAACGTGTTGATAATCATAAAGGGGGAAGGTTTCTGAAATTGAAAGGAAAATAGGAAGAATGAAAACTGGGTATATCCTGGGTTATTGACATGGTTTGGCTGTGTCCCCACCCAAATCTCATTTTGAATTGTAGCTCCCACAATTCCCACATGTCATGGAAGAGACTTGGTGGGAGGTATTTGAATCATGGTGGTAAGTCTTTCCCATGCTGTTCTGGTGAGAGTGAATAAATCTCATGAGAGCTGATGGTTTTGTAAAGGGGAGTTCCCCTGCACAAGCTCTTTCTTGCCTGCTGCCATGTAAGACATGTCTTGCTTTTCCACCATGATTGTGAGGCCTCCCCAGCCATGTGGAACTTTGAGTCAATTAAACATCTTTTTTAAATGAATTACCCAGTCTCAGTTATGGCTTTATTAGCAGCATGAGAACAGACTAATACAGTTGTCCTGGCAGGAACGGGTACAATTGAGGAGAGTTTAATAAAGGAACTATTCACAACATATGAACAAGTTTAAAGGAAACCAACCTAATAGGGTGATGCAGCCTAAATTTAGCAACAGCTGAGAGCTAGAACCACCCCCAGGCATCTTCCCTTTGAAGGGAGCAAAGGGAAGGTGTATTCAGTTCACAGGGCTGGTGTAACAAATTACCACAAACCAGGTGGCTTAAAATAACAAATCTATTCTCTCAGTGTTATAGAGGAGAGACACCGAAAATGAGAGTGTCAGCAGGACCACACTCCCTCCAAAGGCAATAAGGCAGAATCCTTCCTTGCTTCTTCTAGCTTCTAGTGCTTGCTCAGAATTCTTGGCCTCCTATGGCTTGGGGCATCTTAATCGTAATCCCTGCCTCTGTCTTCACACAATCCTCTTCCCCGTGTCTCCTTTGGGCTTCACATCTCTCTCTTTTTATAGACAACAGTCATTGGGAGTAGGGACTCTATTTCCAAATAAGGTAACAATCACAGGTACAGGGCAATATGACATATCTTTTTGAGATACACAACTCAACACACAACAAGATAGGCTACAAGGTCCTATAGATAAGGATTCCAGCTCAAGAAAAGCTATGGTCTCCAGTACAGGAATGCAGACAAGTTATGGCAATCGTACATGAAAGCAGGTGATGGAATAAATACTCTCACTGCACTCTCCTCCCACCTTCTGATGTCCTGATTTCCACTGGCTGAACCAAATTAGAATTTGAGGGGATAAGACCAGAAATTCCATTGTATCACTCCACGGAAGTCAGCTCCTTGGGGCACAGAGCAGGCTGGAGAGGGTAGCAGAGTAGATATGAAAATGCAAGCACAGTCTGCACAAGGGGCCACATAATGCCTCTACCACAGGAGCATCATAAGCACAATGTGGCTTCTTCTTTGTTTAAATTTATTTGAGACAGGGTGTTCCTCTGTTGCCTAGGCTGGAGTACAGGCACAAAGTTCACTGCAGCCTTGACTTCCCAGGCTCAAGCGATCCTCCCAAATATGCCTCCTGAGTGGCTGGAACTACAGATGCATGCAACTAACTTTTAATTTTTATTTTTTGTAAAGTGGGAGTCTTACTATGTTGTCCAGGCTCATTTTGAACTCCTGGGCTCAAGTGATCCTATGACCTTGGCCTCCCAAAGTGTTGGGATTATTAGCATGAGCTATCATGCCTGGCCTAATATGACTTCTGAATCTTTGATAGATGACTATCAAACAGTTAAAATACACTCAACACGTTTGAGGTCCTGATATGTAATACATACCACCTTGAGCACTAGAGTGACTACAAAATCTAAAATCTGATACCTACAGGTTTGCTACAGGGAGCAGGGGGCACTTGCATATCCTCAAAGAGGGGGCCTTTTTGAATCTTGAGAAGACAGAGTGGATCAGTTCCTCTGCTGACACCTGAAGATGCCTCTGGGTACCTGTTTTCAAGATGCTCAGAGCAGCATGGAGGAGATACACAGTTAAACAAAAACAATTTGAGGGGAGTTTCAAGAGTATGTGAAAACACTAGGAGAATACAAATGGGGAAGCAATTAGCTAAGTTCAACACACTGTTGGTTATAATTTACTACATTCCTTCTCCTTGAAAAGTTGGTAATCCACAAAAAATAAATGGGAAAAATTGTGAGTTAGCAAGATTTTAACAATTCTCCGTCATTCTCTGTAAACTGGGAGTTACTAATTGAGGCCCTCTTGGTGACTGTTCCCAAGAACATTCCCAATGGCAGTCTCCATTTTTTCTAAACCAAAATAGAAAGAAACTTCTAAGCATTTTAGAAGTCTTCAACAGCAACTTTCTATTTTTGAAAAACAGATTCCCAGCGGGTCCAACTCTCATTCCTAGGATAACTCTTTAAAAATTTAAATGACATTTAAGTAGAAATTACTTAATGACTTAATGAAGGCAAATAACAGTATTCTTACCTGTATTTAAAGGAAGCTTAATGCTCCTTCTAAATATGCCTACGATCTTTGCAGGCATTTGTATGCACACGAATGAATATGGCACCTCCTTATTCCCCTGCTCCTTGGGATATGGAGAGACATCACTGCTGGTATAACTGGAAACAGTTAAACCGAACAAACTCAGCCTACTCCATGCTTCTCTCCCTGGCTCCAAGTTTGCTCTGCAGCTGTTCTGAACCAGGTTCTGTGGTGACAACCTGATGATGCTTATGGGTATTGGTTTTCAAGATGTTCAGGGTAGCACGGAGGAGACATACAGCTAAACAAGGCCTACCCCAACCCATCTTTGCCTGTAGTGGTAGTTACGGCTGCTAAATTCTGGAGGTCAGCCTTAACAAGCCCACTTAGCCCAAAGAACTAAAGATCCGTTCTGCAACCTGGCTTCTACCAGTACAACATAGGTAATAAAGGCTTCCACAGCCTCTTCTTTGTTTTATTTCTCATTGTATTTTAGAATGTGAGTGGGCAAAGGGCTTCTGTTTATTGCAAGGTCTCAATGGCCTCAGTCATTGGTGAGTTGTCTTGGAGTACTATGAAATACACAAAATGTCTAAGTTGGTGAAACAAATGTGCTTTTCTGACACCAAGACCTGTGGCTTTGGGCCGTGGACTTTACTGTGTGGGCAAAGTTGATGAACCTTGATAGGTGGATAAAGCATACAGCCCATGAGGTCAGAAGAATTTAAGATCAGTGCTCTGGGAGGGAGGCTTTAAGCCTGGAGCTATATGGTACCTTGAACTTGGCAGATTAAGCAGATACTCCTGATAGTCCACCAAGATGCACTTTAGAGCTTCTGTGTGCCTAGCTCCCAGTGTCTGTCTGCTCTTCCTCTAAAGACTCATATCTCTTACCTGTGACTTCTTGTACAGGCCTGCCCTCATATTACCAGAACTGTGTCACCTTTACAAGCATTAAAGTGAAAATGCCTGGGAATTACACCTCTTCGAGTGATCCAAAGCCAATGGCTGATTGGTGTGGGAGAATGAAAGCTCAGCTCCCTTACCACAAAATGGAACAAACTATGGAGTGTAATCTACACTCCAGAGATCCCTGATGCAGTATTTCTTGTTATTGAGCAATTTCAGCTCTGTGCCTCAGCAGCTGTTCTTACTGTCTCGTGTTATAAAACTGCCCAAGTCCAGTGTTTCCCAGGGAAGCCTTCTCCTGGGAGAGAAAGCTCACCCTCAACTCAGCACTGCAGTGAGAGGAAATGAAGACAGATTCACTGAATAAGAAAGAAAAGTATCTTAAATAAGATCTTGATTACGACCACCATCACTGCAGATTTTTCTTTAGCTTTGTGTATTGATTTTCTATTGCTGCATAACAACCACAAACTTAGTGGTTTAAACAGCACACTATTATCACATGATTTTCATGGGTCAATGGTCTGACCATATTTTAGCTGCGTCCTCTGCTAAGGTCTGAGGAGGCTGACATCAAGGTGTCACCTGGGGCTGAGATCTCCCCTGAGGCTTGAGGCCCTTCCCCAAGCTGACTCAGGTTGCTGGCAGAATTTAATTCCTTAAAGTTGTAGGACTAGGGTCCTCATTATCTTGCTGGCAGTTGGGTTGGACAAAGACCAATCGTACTCCCAGAGGATACTCTTTGGAGTATCTCCTTAGGCGGTTCACTACAGGGTTGTTTGCCTTTTTTCTAGGCCAGAGGAAGGTCTTATGTATAACAACCCCACCTGGCTTCTGCAAGCAGCCTGAGATAAAGCTCTGTTTTAGAGAGTGCATCCAATAAGAGTGGACATCTCTTTTGCCATATAAAGTATTAACATCAAAGGATGTGGTATCATGGAGTATCGTGGAGCTCTACCCATATCCAAGTAGATGCTATAAGATGAGTATATGAAGGGGGAGGAGGGAAATCCTGGAGCCACTTAGAATCCAGCCTACCATACTTGCAAAGTAGCAGGAGTGCCTGAAATGCCATTTCCTGAGTTAGGAAACAACACATAAAGGTGGATTTTCTACCAGGTATGGCAAATATACAGTACCAACCTCTTACTACAGATATAGCATTCTGTTCATGTAAAGAATTCTGCAAAGAAAGTTGAAATCAGGATACTCTCTGTCAGTCCTCCTTGGTCTTAGAGAACTGGCTCTCTTGCAACATTAAACATGAGGTTCAGCTAAAATGATACTACCTGGGATGACTGGCAGTACTCTAGAGAGTACAGACTGGCAATTTTCTTTAAAAAAAAACTGATTATGTAACAGTGTGGCCAACGCTATGCAATAATTTTATGTGTCATGTTAACTCCTTAGCTCTTTTAAAACTAAGGATGTGAGCATTTTGGCCTTAATTTCTGAGGTCTTCCTCCCTCAGCCTGCAGTTGCTGAAGAATCGCCAATTCTCTGACATACTGCTTCGAATAAATTGGAGACAATGGATGCTGGCTTCTATTTTTACATAATAATTTCGAACTTGTAACTGAAAGACGAGGAATTCGACTGCTGAATTTAATTCATTTGAACTTGAATGTGTTTGGTATTTAATTTCTAAAGGGATTTAATTTGTAGACTTCACTTTTTCCTTGGGAATATGATAGTGAAAAGTTAATTCATATTTGAAGTATAAGCATCTCTAAGATAATAAAAGTATAATACAATAGAATAGAAACACCACCGTGTATTCCATTTGCAAAGATAAGTGCTTTTCCATGAAACAATAATTTCTCCATTACATATATCTTTATATTTGTACTTGTTTATGATATAAAATGCATTTCTTCCTATACGTTGCAGTACAAGTAGTTTGAAAGCCATTTAACACATATAAAGTGTTGAATATTATTTCTGCACATCATAAGCATCACCATGTTGTAGATAGGAGCATCCGCAGCAGAAGTTCTGCACTTGAGCTGGACATTGACTCAGCTGGAAAGCATTAAATTACCTGGGGATGCTGCCTTCTAACCCACAGGATTCTCATAGGATTGGCCTGGGATGCGGCCTGGGATGCAGCCTGGGCATTGGGCTTTCGTGAATGGGATTAGCTTAGTGGCACAGACCTAAGAACTGAATCCCATTTCTGCCCCTCATTGATTATGTAACCCTGGATAGGCTACCTATCATGACTTTAGCTCCTCATCTGTAACATGAGAATTATTCCATTGCCTGCTTTTATGGGGTGATTAGGATTAAATTGCACAATATATGGAAAGCACTTAGCAAAGTTCCTGTGGTATATGTTCACAAAGTGGTAGTTATTATTCGGACATAAAAAAAACTACTACAACAGAAAACTTGAACTCACCTATTTACCAGTGCTTTGTGTCAAAAGAAACCTGCCATTTATTTGGTTAACACATATTAGAAACCATCATTTTATACGTAGAAACTGGGAAACAAAACTTTTACAGCACGTGGGATCTCTCACTAATATCAGTTATGAATACATTATTAACAATATTTTGTCACTTACCTTGTTCAACCACTGGTTGCCAAAATTTGTCTTCTCTCTTTCTGGCTTTGCAGTCTTTGCAACTATTCTCACCTTCCAGTCAGGGTATAATATGGAAATGTCTCATTGGCAGCTTTGAGTCACATAACAACCTCTGTCTTAACTAGTCTTAACTACCCACAACCTGCCCTCCATCTGCCACTGGCTTCAAGCCTTTGCAACTCTTCTCATCAACTGTTTTAGTGTTTCTGAGCTACTTTTAAATAAACTAAATGGGCCTGCCATGCTTTTCTACTTTCTTCCCTAAGACCTGATACACCCAAAGGTGGTAACTGCAGTCACCAACCTGTGTACATAATGTAACTCAGTGTCTTAGGTCTCTAGGTCAAGTAAGTTAAAAGAAAATACTTTATCATTTTTCACCCATCAAATCAGCAAACATCTAAAAATTTGATAATATCAAATAGTGGTAGAAGTAGGCCAGTAAGTTCTCTTCTGTACTGCTAGAGAAAGTGAAATTAGTACTACAACTTTGGAAAGCAATTTGAAAGGTTCAAAACTTAAACTGTACTTATTCTTGTACAATGCACTTACTGATTAATCAACAATTGCAATTCCAAATACCTAATGTCAGAAAAACCTTGTACATTTGAAGAAGGAGGCATAGCCCATGATACTCCTTGGAGCCCTGTCTGTAATATCAAAACTCTGGGACCAACATAAATGTTTACCCAGAGAAGAACAGCTAATGAAAATATGATAGAATCCACCAAGAAACACTATGCAGAAATTAAAAGGGAAGAGTTCTATCTATTTATAACAAAATATAATATTAAATGAAAAAAGGAAAATGCAAAATGTCACATATTGTTTACATAAAACACACATACAATACTTAACATTTTCTGTAAATGTGTGTGAAAAGGGGCACAAGATACACTAATGAAACTCTTAAATTCACTTATCTCTGCAACAAAGAGGAAAACCTACCTGTAATGTATTTTATTAGATAATATATTATTTATATAATTAAATACTTGCTTATAAAATTCCACTTTCTAAAAGCAGAACAAAAGACCTCTATTTTGCTCTTCCCCTTACTGCAGACAACCTAATGATGAGTGAGAACGTATGAGAAGCCAGGGGGAGAGAGATCCAAGATGGCTGATCACTAGCAGCTCGGGCTCGTAGCTCCCAGTGAAAGTGCAAAGAACAAGAGGACGCCACACTTTCAGACGAATTTTTGTTGCTCATGGACTAAGAGATTCCCAGTGGAGGAGCCCCACGGGTCGCCAGGGTGACTCTTGTGGCCGGCACGGAGGTTTTACTGGCGCCTCAGCATGGCAGTTCTTGGTGCAGAGTCCAGAGATTCCCGGGCAGAAAAGCACCATCAATCTTAACACCGCTGTTCTGGCCGGCGCAGTGGATTGCTCAGATTTTGGCGCTGGGAATCAACAAGTTGGACGTCTGCTCAGAGACCTACTTAGAAAGTTGGTAATTACAAAGACGACAGAGGGATAAATATATAATGAAGGGAAGAAACCAGCCTAAAAAGGCAGAGAATACTCAAAATCAGAATGCCTCTCCCTCTACAGGGGATCGCAATTCCTCATCAGTAACGGAACAAGGCTTAATGGAGAACAAGTGTGTTCCAATAACAGAAGCAGGTTTCAAAAGGTGGGTGATAAGAAACTTCTGGGAATTAAAAGAACTTGTTCTAACCCAACACAAAGAAACTAAGAACCTTGAAAAAACGTTTGATGAAATACTAAGGAGAATGGACAATTTAGAGAGGAATATAAGTGAATTGATGGAGCTGAAAAACACAACACGAGAACTTTGCGAAGTATGCACAAGTTT
This sequence comes from Aotus nancymaae, assembly GCF_030222135.1. Lineage (NCBI taxonomy): Eukaryota > Metazoa > Chordata > Mammalia > Primates > Aotidae > Aotus > Aotus nancymaae. The sequence continues at coordinate 8,496,231 of NW_026988460.1, forward strand.
AAACAGTCAAATTGATCAAGCAGAAGAAAGGATATCAGAAGTCGAGGACCAGCTCAGTGAAATGAAACGAGAAGACAAGATTGGAGAAAAAAGGATAAAAAGGAATGAGCAAAGTCTCCAAGAAATATGGGACTATGTGAAAAGACATAGTGACAAAGAGAAAGAATGTGACGAAGAGAATGAATCCAAGTTGGAAAATACTCTTCAGGATATCATTCAGGAAAACTTTCCCAGCCTCGCAAGGCAGGGTACTATTCAACTCCAGGTGATACAGAGAATGCCACAAAGATATTCTTCAAGAAGACCAACCCCAAGGCATATAATTGCCAGATTTATTAGGGTTGAAATGAAGGAGAGAATACTAAGGGCAGCCAGAGAGGAAGGTCAGGTTACCCATAAAGTGAAACCTATCAGACTTACAGAAGATCTCTCAGCAGAAACCCTACAAGCTAGAAAAGAGTGGGGACCAATATTTAACATCCTAAAGAAAAGAACTTTCAACCCAGAATTTTATATCCAGCCAAACTAAGCTTTAAAAGCGAAGGAAAAATTAAATCTTTTGAGAAGCCAGGGGAAGCCCAGGGCAGCAGGTAACTGCCTGTACTGGAAGATGCATGTAATCTAGAAAATGAGGAGAGTCTAAGACTTCATCTATTGTTCATGGAGGTCTACATGGTTGCCTGGACAGTGCCATCTTTAAATCACCACATTGAAATGCAGTTGGTACTTAGACAAGGGTGGGGAGAGCAGATGTTTATGGACTCAGCTCCATTACCAGGGCATTCAAGGCAAGCCTGGGAGAGTAGATTACCACAGGACACATGATTCCCTGCCTAAATGCCTGCAGCCCAGAGCTGCATGCCCAGACCAATGAAGGGGACCCACCGGAACCCAATGAATTGGGAAAGACCTTGTCAATCTGAATGTATTAACATGCTCCAGGCCTAAATGATCTAGGACACCCCAAGCCTCAGAGAAAGGGATGAAAAAGATTGGCACAGCAAACAGTGTCTGATGATACACAACTGAAGAGCTATTTCTTTTTTTTTTCTTGAGCCCGTCCCATCCCCCACTCCCATCCCATCCCATCCCCCACTCCCATCCCATGCCAATCTCAAAAAAATTAAGTCTTATAAGAAAATAAAGGCATAAATCTTTGTTACTCTGAATTAGGTAATGGTTTCTCAGATATAATACCCATATAAGCATGTGTGAACTTCATCAAAATTAAAAACTTTTGTGTTTCAAAGGATACCATCAAGAGAGTTGAAAAGACAACTCAGAGAATGGGACAAAATATTTGTAAACTATGTATCTGTTAACGGTTTGGTACTCAGAATACATAAGGGATTCTTATAAATCAACAATAAACAGACAAATAACCCAGTGTTAAAATGAGCAAAGAATTTGAATAGACATTTCTCCAAGGAAGATACACAAATGACCATGAAAAGATGTTTAACATCAATGGCCTTTAGGGAAACGCAAATCAAAACCAAAATGAGATACTACTCCGCATTCACAATGATAGCTGTAATTAAAAAAAAAAAAAAGGAAACTATCAAGTTGGTAAGAAGGTGGAGAAACTGGAACACTCCAACATTGCTGATGGAAATGTAAAACATAAAATGGTACAAACTCTCTGGAAAACGGGCCAGCCATTTTCCAAAAAGTTAAACCTAGAGTTACTATGTTACTCAGCAATTCTGTTCATATTCCTATACCCAAGAAAACTGAAAATACATATTTACCAAAAAAAAAGTACACCAATATGAGAGCAGCATTATTCATAATAGGCAAAAAGTGGAAACAACCCAAATGTCAATCAAATGATGAATGGATGAACAAGATATGTTATATGCATTAAAGGGAACATTATTCAGCCATAAAAAGGAATGAAGTATTGATATATGCTACGACATGGATAAACCTTGAAAACATTATGCTCAGTGAGGAAGCCAGCCACAAAAGGCCACATATTTTATGATTCTATTTACATAAAATTTCCAAAATAGGACAATCCATAAAAACAAAAGGTAGATTGGTACTTAGAAGAGGGTAGGGGGAGAAGACACTGGGGAGTGACTGCTAATGGGTATGGGTTTCTTTTAGAGTGATGAAAATATTCTAGAATTAGATAATGGTAATGGTTGTCAGAATCTTGCGAATATACTAAAACCCACTGAATTGTGCACTTTAAAATGGTGACTGGTATACTGGTCTAAAATTCCCACTTTATGTTTCATTATAACTAAACCACATTTAGGTTTAGTTTAATAAAACACAAAGCCATGTAGGGTTTGCTCTCAATGGTAAAGCATGAACCATGGAAGCCATGCTGTTTTTCTCTTGCAAACTATTTATTTTTCCCAGTGCCACAGGTATAATTTCAATAAGCCCACATGCAACAATCACCTTTGGAACCATGTTACCAAACTGGGTTAACCTCAAGTTGCATTTTGGAAAATTCTTGGAAAAAATCAAGGGGATAGCTTCCAAGCTTCCGCCACACATTTCCTGAAGAATCTACGTCACCTGTATATACTTTGTCTTATCACTGAACATATTAAAACAGCTGGTGAGAAAGTAAACTTGGGATGTTACAGAGCAAACTGCTCACTGTCAGAGGAAAGCAAATGCTTTTCCCAGAAGCATTTTTTTTTTCTTTCTTTGTTTTTCTTAACTTTTTTTTTTTTTTTTTTTTTTGAGACAGGGTCTTGCTTTGTCACCAAGGCTGGTGGTATAATTATGGCTCACTGTAGCCTGCACCTCCCAGACTCAAGCAATCCTCCTACCTCAGCCTCCCAAATAGCCACGGCAACAGGGGTTTCATTATGTTTACCCACACTGGTCTTGAACTCCTGGAATTAAGCAATCCTCTCCCAAACTGCTAGGATTACAGGCATGAGAAACCACCCAGAAGTGTTTTCTATCCATTAAAGTTACATGATTAGATAATTCCTTTTTTTTTTTTTTTTTTTTTTTTTGAGATAGAGTCCTGCTTTGTTGCCTAGGCAGGGCTATAGTAGCCTGATTTTGGCTCACTGCAACCTCTGCTTCCTGGATTCAAGCTATTCTCCTCCCTCATCTTCCTGAATAGTTGGGATTACAGGCACATGCTACCACACCCAGCTAATTTTTGTATTTTTAGAGAGACGCAGTTTCATCATGTTGGTCAGGCTGGTCTCCAACTCCTAACCTCGTGATCCTCCCACTTTAGCCTCCCAAAGTGCTAGGATTACAGGGGTGAGCCATCGCTCCAGGCCAATTAGGTAAGTTTTGAGATATTCAACTATGATTCATTTCCTCTTCAGTCTCTCCCAATACATACACACACACACACACACACACACACACACACACACACACACACACACACAGTTCAAACTACATACCCAGGGCTTTCACAGTTGCTTGTTTTAGGACATTTGGAGGAAGACATCAACTCCTGCTCCCCTTTACACCCATCTCCTTCATTTTTCATAGTGGCTGTCACATGTCTGAACCATGTGAAATTGTTCTAAGAGGTTTCTCAGCCATTGATTTACTGTGAAGATACTGTCTGAACAGACATGGTTCCTTGGAATCTAGTACCTCTACTTTTTCAAAGACAAGCCCAGGTGGGTAAGTTTTCAGAGACAAGCCCAGGCGGGTAAAGGATGACCATCCCAGTACCCAGTTTCCAGCTTCCCTAGCTCCACCACAAGTACTTTCTACACTAACCAACCCCCTCCCCAGTCTCTTCAGAAGAGTCTGCCTCCTGCAGAGTGTTGGGCCCCAGGTGCCTGCTCCTTCCAATATTCCAACCCTCTGTGTCCTTCTAATGTGAAGACCCCTTCTCCTGCCTCTTTTGGCCTCATTCCCCTCCTTCCTTGTCTCTTTCCTCTCTTCCATTTTCCTTCCTTCAGATCTATAATTGTAAACTTTTCCTGGGAGGTATTACAAAGAAATACAACAGGAACATGACACAGATTCATTTCTTCAAAAATCATCTTGCCATACATATACGTGAAAACAACACAGTCCTCTGAACTTGAGCCTATCAAATAAACTTCCATTGTTCTCATTCATAAAACAAAACCGTGAACAGCTAATCTCCACATCTACTTCCTTCCCATTTAAGAAGGAATAAAAATATTCAATGTTATAGATAATATGTCAAGTAAAAATGGAACAACAGAAATTCATTCCCAAAACTAGACTAGAGTACACACAATTTCTTGAGCAGAGAATAAAATAATTCTTAACGTAGCCACAAGCAAGGAAAAAAGTCATAAATCAATAAGAATTGAAATTACATTAATCATTTATATGTAAACTAGAAAATAAGTTCTTTTTATGTAACTGAGGTAAAAATCAGAGTGATCACATTTATTCTATTAAAAATATCCTTAAATTGTTTCTATTCTTTGGAAAGGTTTCTGTATTGCTCACATTATAATTTTAAATTTGTTGTGGGTAAAAGAAAAGAAAAAAATCTCCTGACCCGTAATGATTTTTTTTTTTTAGAAATGTAGAAAGTATTCCTTCCGACATACTGTGTTTTCACTAGTGCATGTTTTTTAAAAAATAAATTCAAATAAAAAGCCTTAAATCCTACTTCCCTGTTGGAAACATACAGTATTTATATTCTGGGCTTAAACTCCCACTTAAAAACTTATTTTACTACTTCTCAGGTAAATCAACAGTTCCCGTAGAATCTTAGTCAGCAACCTTAGCCTTCTAAGAAGAGGCAGCAGTGACTTGGTATGCAGTCCTCTTACCATACTTGAGAGTGATGTAAATAAATGCCTCTCAGAGTTTACTCTTCCCAGGCTTCATTCAAAAAGGAAAACAAAACACATACCTCTCCCTAGAGAAGATCCAGCTACTATATCCAAAATGTAAAGTCAAGTCATCATGAGCTAAATTTAGGAAAAAATGCCATTCAGGGAGCCATGCCAAAAATGTTTTAGATGAAGGGACAAACTAATATCAAATGAGTATCAAATGCTTCCATGCACTATAAAAATGAAGAGATATTACACTAAAACAGGTCGTTAATCCAAGAGATATCAGCAGTTTCTTTCTTGGAAGTATGATTTCTAACTGCTAAAACTTCCCAAGTGATTGCATTAAAATGTATCTTGCTTCATTCCTCAATTGGCTACACAGCATTACTTATTCTATTATACTTTTTCAAGAGTGGGGGGGAAAAGAATTAGAATACGTGTGTGTTACTGAAATGACCTCAAACCCAAATAGCATAGTTCGCTCTCATTTAACCAATGCATATTTCATTTTTATTACCTCACAAGATCTCAAGTTATTCTAAATTATTCATGATCACTCCTTCCCGGTAACATCCATATGTTCTCACTCACCCAAAAGAGAAAGCCATAACCATTCTTGATTAGTAGCATTTGCAACCTATCACCTTTTTTTAAGTGAAAGAAGGTTGAATATTTCAAAAAATAATCACGATAACATGGGCAAAAGTTAAGGTCTTGGGTCACATACTAACATTAATTTTAGCTGAAAGTTTTATCCTGAACTAATGATAGATGTTACCGACAGAAATCCATGATTACATATTTTAATATTAATTACATTATCGAAACATAGGCAGTTTGCAGAATCTTGAAATGTGCCTTGAACAAGGCAAGTATTCCATACATATTTGTTAAATGAACGAATGAATGCTTAACTGATGAAAGTTTTATTTTAAATGTAAAAAAGAGATATATTTATTTTAAATGTTCCATGATTTTACTGAAATAAATTTCTAATAAACCCCTGCCAATTTGCAAATTAAACACTGAAAATATCAACCTCCTTACAAGGTCAAGTTGATGCTATTTAATATTTATTAACTCCCTATTAAAGAAAGCATGAATGACTATATACTTGAAATCCACATTTTTGCTCAGTAAATTATTAACAGAGGTAGATAATTAAATAACCCTTCAATCAGATTCTGGTTATAAAATGTTTTTTTTTTAAGCTGAAACTATAGAAATACTACAGAAAAAAATACATTAATAAAAGAAAATCTGGCAACTTATTGCTAAATGCCACAGTCCAATGTTTATCCATTGTTGGAAACTGATGTAAAAAATTTAAAGTAACAAACAATTTAAGGAGATTCTTGTGCAATGCATCGCTTTTCTTAATGAGTAAAGTGAAATAAGCTTCTGTGAACTACTTCCAGGTCAGCTAGAGTTAAATGCGAGGACTTTTCTTACATACAGTGGAATACAGACATCTGTTCTCTACAAGTTCATTTTTGCAAGTTCATTTAAAAGCACATTCATTAACCCTCCCAGTATCCCATCATAAAGTTAGGAATCATTAAGAACTTATAGTGGGCTAAAGAGGCAAGGTACAGAAAGGCTAAGTGATATAAAGGGTCTCATGACTTCCTACATTTCCATGTCTTCTGGAAAGGATTTGGGAAAGGGTACAAATTCACAGAGTTTTAATACTAGTTTCAAGTCTTAAAAGCTTTACTGTCCTTAAATTTAAAACCCTGTGAATTTGTCCCTTCCTCAAAAGGACTCAATTGATTTCATACATCACTTTCATTAGTGAATTAATAAGAAATCAGGTTCCCTGAAATACTGCAAGGCAGGCTAAAGTTAAATGACATATTCATTGGTCTATGTATAATACCAATACATGATATGTACACTCAAACATATCAACAACTGCATTAAATGTGAAGAGAATATCTGCTGCAATTAAAAGGCAAAGACTATCAGACTGAAAACAAAGAAGCAACTATATGCTCTTTAAAGAAATATACTTTAAAAATGGGTGACAGATGGCTTAAAAGCAAAGAGGTTGGAAATATTACCATGTAGACTATTAGCATAAGAAAGCTAGTATTATATGCCAATATCAAAGTGACTTCAAAACAAAGAATACAAAAATTAAAAGTCCTTTCCATAATGATAAAAAGATATGTCATTATGGAGGAGATAACAATCTTGAATGTAGGCACCTAACAATAACGCTTCGAAATACAGGATGCACAAATTGAGAGATCTAAAGAGAGAAATTGAAAATCCACAGTAATAGTTGAAGACTTTAAAACCACTCTCTCAGTTATGAATAAAACAAGCAGATCCCACCCTCCTCCAAAAAACAGAAAAAAACAAAAACAAAACAAAAACAGTAGAGACAGAAAAGACTCCAAAAACAGAATCAACCAGTAGTTCCTAACTGGCATTTATAGAACACCAACCTAACACTAGCAGAGCATATGTTCTTTTCAAGTGCATGTAGAAAATTCACCAAGACAGACCATATTTTGCTTTATAAAAGAAGTTTCAAAAACATCACAGAATTGAAATAATAAATAGTATGTTATGTGACAACAAATGCATTAAATTAGAAATAACGAAGGGTAAACTGATAGATCCACAAATATTAAAGGACTAAACAACATACTTCTAAATAAACCAAGGGTTAAATTGTAAATTAAAGATAAAATGGAAAATATTTTAAAATCAATAAAAATGAAAACACAACATATAAAAATTGTGTTTGCAGTGGAAGCAGTTGTTAAAAAGAAGTTTACAGTTTAAACTCTTAATAGAAAAGAAAGATTTTTAAATCAACAATTGGAGCTCTCACGTTAGGAACAAAAGTAGAGGAACAAATGAAACTTAAAATATATGTAACAAACATTTTTAAAAGGACAAATAATAGAGAAAATCAACAAAGTAAAATACTGTTTCTTTGAATATATGAGTAAAATTGGTAAGTCACTATCAATACTGCTGAAGGAGAAAAGAACAGAAAGGGAGAATGCAAAATCCAACAGCAGGATGAAAAGGGCAAAATCACAACAGATACTAAAAACATTAAATGAAAATGAGGGGAGACATTTTGAACAACTTAAAACCAGTAAATCAAACTACTTCAAAGATACAAGTATCATGGTTGATGCTAGGTAAAGTAGAAAATCAAAATGAATTTTACCAATTAAAGAAATTAAGCTTGCAATCCAAATCCTTCCCATAAAGACAGCTTCAGGCCAGAGACCTTATTCATGAATTCCAACATTAAGAAAATAGTATCCATCTTACGAAATCTCTTTCAAAATATAGAGAAAGAAGGAACACTTCTTAACTCATTCTGTGAGACCGGTATTATCGTGATACCAAAAAGCTAACAAATATTACAAGAAGAGAAAATTACAGACCAATATTTTTTCAAGAAAAAAAATTTAAATTCCTTAAAATCCTAAAAAATACAAAATTCCTTTAAAATGTTGCCAAATCAGTTTAAGGAGATTTTGGGCTGAGATGATGGGGTCTTCTAAATATACAATAATGTCATCTGCAAATAGAGACAAATTGACTTCCTACTTTCTTAATTGAAGACCCTTTATTTCTTTTTCTTGCCTGATTGCTCTGGCTAGAAATTCCAATACTATAATGAATAGGAGTGGTGAGAGGGGACATCCTTGTCTAGTGCCAGATTTCAAAGGGAATGCTTCCAGTTTTTGCCCATTCAGTATGATATTGGCTGCAGGTTTGTCATAAATAGCTTTTATTATTTTGAGATACGTTCCATTCAGCAAAGTCTCAGGATACAAAATCAATGTGCAGAAATCACAAGAATTCCTATACACCAATAAAAGACTAAAAGAGAGCCAAATCAAGATCAAACTCCCATTCACAATTACTACAAGAGAATAAAATACCTAGAAATACAACTAACAAAGGATATAAAGGACCACTTCAAAGAGAACTACAAACCACTGCTCAAGGAAATAAGAGAGGACACAAACAGATGGAAAAACATTCCATGCTCATGGTTAGGAAGAATCAACATTGTGAAAATGGCCATACTGCCCAAAGTAATTTATAGATTCAACGCTATCCCCATCAGGCTACCTACGACCTTCTTCACAGAACTGAAAAAAACCACCTTAAACTTCATATGGAACCAAAAGAGAGCCTGCATAGCCAAGACAATCCTAAGCAAAAAGAATAAAGCTTGAAGCATCATGCTACCTGACTTCAAACTATACTACAAGGCTACAGTAATCAAAACAGCATGGTACTGGTACCAAAACAGATATATACACCAATGGACCAGAACAGAGGCCTCGGAGGCAACAACACATCTACAACCATCTGATATTTGACAAACCTGACAAAAACAAGCAATGGGGAAAAGATTCCCTGTTTAATAAATGGTGTTGGGATAACTGGCTAGCCATGTGCAGAAAACAGAAACTGCACCCCTTCCTGACACCTTACACTAAAATTAACTCCAGATGGATTACAGACTTACACATAAGACCTAACACCATAAAAACCCTAGAAGAAACCCTAGGCAAAACCATTCAGGACATAGGCATGGGTAAGGACTTCATGACTAAAACACCAAAAGCCTTGGCAACAAAAGCCAAAATAGACAAATGGGATCTAATTAAACTCCAGAGCTTCTGCACAGCAAAAGAAACAATCATTAGTGTGAACTGGCAACCAAGAGAATGGGAAAAAAATTTCTGCAACCTACCCATCTGACAAAGGGTTAATATCCAGAATCTACAAAGAACTAAAACAGATTTACAAGAAAAAAACAAACAAACCCATTCAAACGTGGGTGAAAGACATGAACAGACACTTTTCCAAAGAAGACATATATGAGGCCAATGAACACAGGAAAAAATGCTCATCATCACTGGTCATTAGAGAAATGCAAATCAAAACCACATTGAAATATCATCTTACACCAGTTAGAATGGTGATCATTAAAAAATCTGGAGACAATGGATGCTGGACACAATGTGGAGAAATAGAAACACTTTTACACTGTTGGTGGGAGTGTAAATTAGTTCAACTATTGTGGAAGACAGTGTGGCGATTCCTCAAGGACCTAGAAATAGAAATTCTATTTGACCCAGCAATCCCATTACTGGGTATATATCCCAAGGATTATAAATCGTACTATTATAAAGACACATGCACACGCACACATATGTTCATTGTGGCACTGTTTACAATAACAAAGACCTGGAACCAACCCAAATGCCCTTGATGATAGACTGGACAAGGAAAATGTGGCACATATACACCATGGAATACTATGCAGCCATAAAAAAAATGATAAGTTCAGGACATGGATGAATCTGGAAACCATCATTCTCAGCAAACTGACACAAGAACAGAAAATCAAACAGCTCGTGTTCTCACTGGTAGGCTGGTGCTGAACAATAAGAACACATGGACACAGGGAGGGGAGCATCACACACTGGGGTCCGTTGGTGGGGACTAGGAGCCGGTAGGGAGATTGGGAAGGGAAGACATGGGGAGAAATGCAGGGAGGGACAGCAGGGGGTAGGGAGGTTGGGAAGGGAAAACATGGGGAGAAATGCCAGATATAGGTGATGCGGGGATGGAGGCAGCAAACCACATTGCCATGTATGTACCTATGCAACAATCCTGCATGATCTGCACATTTATACTAGAACCGAAAGTATAATATATATATAAAATACCAAATCAAACACTTTAGTATATTTTAAAAAATGGAGTTGTCTCAGAATACAAAATTGGTTTAGTATTCAAAATACCAATCAGTGTAAAATGCATTAACAAAACATAATTATCTTAATAGATTAAGTGATTAAGACAAAAGTAATCACCTTTTTGATAAAAATTACCAGCCAAGTAGAAATAGAAATGAACTGTTTCAATATGATAAAGAGTATTGACTAAAAACCTACAACTAACATCATCCTAATGGTGCAAACATGGCTGACTGCAGCCTGGACCTCAACCTCCTGGGCTTAAGTGATGCTCCCACCTCAGCCTCCCACGTAGCTGGGACTACTGACATGCACCATCACAATTGGCTAATTTTTAAATTTTTTGCAGATGAAGTCTTGCTATGTTGCTCACACTGGTTTGAAGAACTCCCAGGCTCAAGGGATCTGTCCACCTCAGCCTCCCAAAATGCTGTCGGGATTACAGATATGAGCCACCATGCTCAGCATGATGCCATTCTTAATGGTGAAAATCAAGCACTTGTGCTCTACCATCAGGAAGAAAGCAAGGATAGCCTTTCTCAATATTTCTACAACCATTTTACTAAAGGTTCTAGAAGAAGTGTAACACAAGCTAAGAAAATGAAAGGCATTCAGGAGGAAAAGAAATACAAAACTGTCATTCAGACATAATTGGACTGTATATTTAAAAAAGCATAACATCTATAAAAGAAATAAAAAACTACTTGAATGATACTGTGAATTAACAATGCTGCAGAGTACAATACAATGTCAATATATTAAAATCATTTGTACTTCTAAATATAATAATGAAAAAATAGAAAATAAATGCTTAAAAACCATACTTGCATTAGCATATAAAAAATCAAGTACCCAGGAATTAACAGATATGTGCAATACTCCTATACTAAAAATCACAAATATTGTTAAGATAAATTAAAGACAACCTAAATAAATGAAGAGAGATGCTATGTTCATTGAGTGAAAGGTTCAACATTGTTAAGAAGTCCATTCTTCCTAAACTGCCTTGTAGTTTTCAATTCAATTCATTTCAAAATCCCAATACATCCTTTGAAGAAAGAGATAAAATGATTCTAAAATTTATGTGGAACTGCCAAGGATCTAGAAGAGCCAAAAGAAATTTGAAAGAAGAACAAATCTGAAAGACATACACTAACTGATTTCTACCCACAATTTAGACAGTATAGAATTTGTATAAAAATAGACAAATAAATCAAACAAAAGAATTAAGAGTTTAGAAAGAGACCCCATTATTAGGTATTTTATTTTTAACTAAGACACCAAGGCAGTCCACAGGAGAAAAGTCTTGTTAATAAATGTTGCTAGAAAAAATGAATACTTATATTTTAAAAATTATCCTTAATCTTTATGCTACTCCACACACAATCATTTATTTGACATAGATCATGGTTTAAACATAAAACAACAAATCACAAAATATTCTCCAGAAGAATACAAGGAAAATATTTTCATCATCATGGAGGGACAAACAAAATGTTAATCTCAAAACTTAAAAACTGACAAACTAGATTTCTCCCAAAGTAAATACCTCTCCTCATAAAAACATCATTTAAAAATTAATAGACGAGCCACACTCTAGGAAAACTATTAGCAGTATATTTTGTTGCAGAATATAGGTAAATAAATAATGAATAGATAAAAAGTCCCATAAAAATAGGCAATACTTCAACAAACACTTCCCAAAAGAAGATCTATACATGATAAATTAGCATATGAAAAGAGTCTTACAGCATTAGCCATACAAATTAAAACCATAGTAGAATATATTATCTCCTTTAATAGAATAGCTAAAATCAAAAAGACTGGCAAATGTTAGCAAAGAAAGGAGTAACAGGAAACCCCAACCTTGCTGCCTTGCTGGTAGGAATGTAAAATGGTGCAAGCACTGTGGATACCTATCAAGTACGTGTGTGTGTGTGTGTGTGTGTGTGTGTGTGTGTAAATGACCATGAGAGAAATTTCTGGATAAATTCAACTCTTGTATATCTTTCTGTGGGTACCTGTCTGTGACTAGCTGGGTATAATCAACTGACAAAATGCACCAAAGTGAACACATAAGATTTATGCATTAAGTTGTGTATTAATCATACTTCAATTTTTAAAAAATGAAAAACAACTATTAAAGAAGACTACATTTTAAGGACAGAATTGCTGTGACAATTTTTGCTTCTTGTTTTCCTTTTTTCCCCTCAAGTAGGGTGCACTAAGAGACAATAATTAATTGCAGTTGTTGGCTTTGTATATAGACAGACCTAACTTCTAGCCCTGGCTCTTGTCCCTGGTTCTTATCCTGAAATCTGGATGACTTTCTAAAAGAGGAACTAATCCTTTCTGAGCCTCAGTTTTTTCATTTTCAGACAAATGCAGGTAACAATACCTATTTCCCACATAAACACTCTAGCAATATCACGATATAGGAGAGTCATATATTGATAACAGCAATCGCAGCAAAGCTAATATGAATGAAAATATTGCCAAAATCTACATCAAGCATATCTGGGCTAGACAGTTACACGTGATTTTATTATTTGTTTTTTCTACAACACAATAAATTTTTATTTTACTTTTTACTATAAAATATGACACCTTACGTAGCTTAATCTTTGATACCTTATACAGTTGTTATAACCGAAATGAGATAATATATAGGAAAACAGCATTTTCATTATAATCTTGTGATATAGTTTATTTGTCCCTTCTAAATCTAATATTAAGATTTTATCCCCAATGTAGGGGGTGGGCCCTAGTGTGGAGAGTGTTTGGATTATGAGGATAGGTGCTTTATGAAGGGTTTGGTGCCATTCTGAAAGTAACAAGTGAATTCTTGCTTCCTTCTACTCTCACCATGTGATGTCTGCTTCCTTTTCCCTTCTGCCACGAATGGAAGCTTCCTGGGGTCCTCAGCACAATGTCAGCACTATGCTTCTTGTACAGTCTACAGATCTGTGAGCCAAATAAACCTCTTTTCTTTATAAATTATCCAGCTTTAGGTATTATATTTTCTTCATAGCAGTGCAAAAAACAGACTAAGACATTTTGTTTCACGTAAGGTCTGCGCTGTACTCAGATGTGTTATATATGTATTATTGCAAACGATCCTTACAGCATGCCAATTAAATAGATACTATTATTACTTCCACTTGAGAGTTGAGAAAATGGGGGCTTATTGAAATGCCATGCTCCAAGATGCAAGGTGCAGAAGCAGTAGACCCAGGATTCCATCTTATCATTAACAACCCTGGCTCTTTCCATCTTCCATCCTAATATCTTCAGTAAATTGTCCAATCCCCTCATGATTGCAAGATAGTTACAGATCAGGCATTGCCTATTTACACAGGCTCCAGAGTCCAGAAAGAAGAAGGCTTGACCTTTTTGTCCCTTTATAATCTAACTAGTCAGATAACAAATACAGAGTGTTTCCCCCTTTTATAATTCTTTTTGAAAGAAGGTAAGTAGAAAGTGGCACATCTAGGTTTAATGAAATATTGTAGCTGAGATTTTTACATGCATGGAGAGTGATTAGATTTAAGGATTCTGATGGGTCAGTATCCATAAATCACAAAGTGTGGACATGTGCAAATGAAACCAAGCTGGAGTTACCGGGTGAATCACAAATTAAGTTGTAAATTCTGTACTGCTTTTATATATGATCAAAACAAAATTGAAGTATATAATTCATATTATTTTAAATATTAAAGAATAACTATATATAAGTCCAAACTCCATGGATTTTCTGTAAAAGAGCTGAAAGAATCTTGGCAAACTACAGAATTAACCATTTATTGACATTTGTGGGCTTTGAAATCAGGTTTTAGAGAAGTAAAGTATTACCAGTACGTGACCATCCTATGTAGTATAATGAAGTGAATCAAATTTAATATTTGTTTGACCAAAAATATCTTTAAAAGTAATAATGATCTTTTGTAGGACCAAATACCAAATAGTTACATGATAACTTGCTCATTAAACAGTAAGTATATATACACTTTTAGGCAGACTGTAAAGTTAAAACTCGAGATACTTAACTTGACAAAACCTTTATATCCATCATTTAAAGAATGCCAAATGGCTGTCTTAAAAAAATCTAATGACTTTTCTATTTCAAATAATAAAGCTAAAAATGTATTTAATGTTGGATAAGTATAGACAAAGAAGGGATCTATTCATGCCCATTTAAGACAGTTTTCTTGCTGTCAAAATGAGGTACAGAAGAACAAATGAGAACTGCATTCTATTTTATTTCACCTTTCCACAGAGGCACAGTACGAAATTCTTTTCTTGTAACTTCCTTGTTAAAATTACAATGTATCAAGTAGAATACCAACCCACTGGGATAATGCCAAAATTACTGTCTTGGCATTCAGACTTCATTTCCTCAAAGATTTTAAAAGTTGTGACAAGCTGCTAGATGTCTTCAAACTACAAAGAAAAGCAAAATATCCTTATATTGGCTGGCGCAGGACAAGACAGGAAACAAAGTAGGGTGTGTAGCCCCAGGCAATGATTTTTCTATAGAGATTTCAAATCTGAGAAAACCTCTTATCAAAATATTTGTTCCTCTATAGTGATAGGAGAGGTTTCTAACTAAACATGTAATGAATATTTAATCAAAAATATAAAGCCATTAATAAAATGAGAGATTGCAGGGAAAATGATAAAATATATATTTTACCCTATAAACTTCTGTACCTGGACTGACAGAAACACTTCCCTTCATTTGTAGAATTCATATATCTTCTCTGTTTTTAACCTGCATTACTGATGAAGAATATACTATGCAATGTGAGGCAAAATTTGTTAAAGAACTATATCAAGTGACTGCTTTATAAATAATCTATTGAGCACAAATTTGTACTGGCTGGATTCAAACCCCTGCTACACTGTCTAGCTTTGAGACATTGGTTTTTAGTTACTTCCCTCCGTGAGCCTCAATTTTCCCATCTAATCAAAGGGGTTAAAAGTAATACCTACCTCATGAGTTGGTTACAGGGTTCAGTGAATTCATATTCATAAGGCACTTAGAAAGTGTCCAATATATACTGTAATAAGTATTATTAGTTAGTACATGTTATCTACTAATAACACTATAAATGAATGAATGACTCAAGCAGGGCCCTACGTTGAACACTACCCAGGACATTAACAAAAAACAAACAAAAAAAGATACTAGATCTCTTTTCTCAAGTAATTTTTTTTCAAATTTTTTTTTAATTTTTTAAATTACATTTTAAGTTTTGGGGTACATGTGAAGAACATGCAAGAGTGTTGCATAGGTACATACATGGCAGTGTGATTTGCTGCCTTCCTCCCCATCACCTATATCTGGCATTTCTCCCCATGCTATCTCTCCCCAACTCCCCACCCCCCCGCTGTCCCTCCCCTATTCCCCCCCAACAGACCACAGTGTGTGATGCTCCCCTCCCTGTGTCCATGTGTTCTCATTGTTCAACATCCACCTATGAGTGAGAACATGCAGTGTTTGATTTTCTGTTCTTGGGTATATATCCAAAGGATTATAAATCGTTCTACTATAAGGACACATGCACACGAATGTTCATTGCAGCACAGTTTACAATAGCAAAGACCTGGAACCAACCCAAATGCCCATTGATGATAGATTGGACAGGGAAAATGTGGCACATATACACCATGGAATTTTATGCAGCCATCAAAAACGATGAGTTCGTGTCCTTTGTAGGGACATGGATGAACCTGGAAACCATCATTCTCAGCAAACTGACACAAGAAGTCATTTTTAATCTGATTAGGGAGCATTGAGGTATCTGTGGTGTTTGCCTGCCTAGCATCTATTTTGCCTTGACCTGACTATGGTGAACTGCCTCTCCTAGCTACTCTTACTCTATATAATTCAGGTGGGACTTGCCCATTTCTCCTTGTCTCTCAAAGATCCAAGGAGAGAAACACAGTCCAAACCTAGTCAAGAAGAATTAATTTCATTACTTTGTATGTATAGGAAAATGACTTCTATTTCCACAGAGGAATAAAAAAGCATTAAAAGTATAAGAGTAGAGTTATGTAATGTGGGTGGGGGTAGGGGCGGGAAGGAGGCAGACAGTTAAGGATAGATACAAATGAAACCCAATTGAGTTCAACATCAGGGCTTATTTGTTTATAAATGTCATCTTTTTCCTTCTCATTCAGGCACTAGATAGGACCCTTTGATACAGCCACGTCCATAAGACTGTTTTTGGTCAATGAGATGTGAGTAGAAGTGTATCTCCTGTTGGCAGAAACTTGAAAACAACCGCACAATTTACCATGTTCCCTTTTTACATCATTACAAGATTGGAAGTACATATCAAAATTGTGATTCCAACAACTTGGGTCTCTGTGTAACCATAATGGGCAGATTCCACCTTCCACTTATGATGAATATGCAGTATGAGATGAAATAAACTTTAGTTGCATTAAGCTATAGGTGATTTTGAGGACTCAGCTTGCTGGACTGATACAAGAGCAAAGAGAGAAAAAAGAGAGTTAGAGGCACAGCTATCCCAAAACCACTATAAAACTCCGCGACTTCACACAGCTCAGTTATCCCGAACTTTTCAATAAAGAAAGCCAATACATTTGGGAGGGAATGGAGGATAGAGGCTTGAGCCAGTTTAACTTGGTTATCTGACATTTTCAACCAGAAGTATGCGTTCCAATTTAGGAAGGAACTATATTCATGTGGGAAAAGTAAAATAAACATACACAACTATAATATAGATGCCAAATTACCACAAGACACTTTTAAGCAGACAGTGGACCAAATGGTAAGCTTTAGACACAGATTAGCATTTGAGAAGGATGGGTGGTGAATGAATGTAGAACACAGAGATAGGGATGCCTGAGCAGTGCTCAGAGCAGTGGCTCTTGGAGCTCCCAGCACCTTTGGAAAAACATATGGGGGCATTTTAGTTGACTCACTGAATCGGGAATATCAGGGTCTTTAGAGGACACAGGCCGTGGGGCTAGATGACCTGCAATGCAATTTCCATATAACTTTCAAATGAGATGGTTATATGGGGGAAAATAAACCTACTCATTGTTTTCTGAGCTTACAAATAATCATTTGCATTGTCTTAATACACAAAGATGCAGCTATTACGCCAATCAAAGGAAAACTGAATTCATAATGTCCAGATGTCACTAAGAGTTGTCCAACATATTAGAAAACACATCAACAGTTGCAGCTACACCTTCAATGGTAATCCAGTCAACAACTTGACTCAGTGATACTGGTCTGCTGCTGCAGCCATCACATTCACTGTGATGCTATAAATATATACAAATATACATAATGAGTTATAATTTTAAATGTCAGATATGAAGAAAAATGACTGAAATATTTAGTTGACTACTACCTTATTTCTCTGAAAGCCAAGCTTAATTATTACAAGCAGATTCAAGCATTGGCAACCTCATCTTAGATTCTGGTAAAGTCAGGGCTAATCATTTACAGATTAAAACAACAGATTTTATTACCAATAAATTTCCTTGTTTTTCTACTTTTATTACACGTAGGACCTTATGTTGTTTTTTTGATACATATTCTATTTATTTCAGATCAGTACAGAAAGGGGATGTTAGAAATTATTAGTTATATCAATGAGGTTTGAAAACCACTGACTCCAAGAAAAGCAGTTAAAATAATAATGTCAAAATGTGGGAAGCCTTAAATGCCAGGTTGGCAGGTTTTTTTTGTTGTGTTTTTTGTTTTGTTTTGTTTTTATATTTCCCTGCAAGCAGCAGGAAGCTATTACAGTTTTGCAGTAGGAAAGTGGTGTGAAGACAGCTGTGTTCTAAGATAATTCATACAGTACTGTGTAGGGTGATCTGGGGAGAGGAGAAACCAGGGAGGCAGCAGCTGTAGTCACTTTAATGTTATGATAAAGGCCTGGAAGAGGGGAAACAGCTGGCAAGAAGGAGCTGAGGAAAAATGCAAAAAAGACTCCATCAAGATAAGTGACTGGGCTGGAAAGGTGAGGAAAGAATCAATGGTAACTCCAAGGTCCCTGGCTTTCCTGATAGGGAAGATGTATGGTCCAGAGACAGAAATAGTAAAGTATAAGGCAAGAAGCTATGCCTGGAAAAAGGATGAGTTCGGGTTCAGATAGATATCCCTGAGTTTAAATCAAGAGCAAGACATTCAGATGGAAATGGTGGACCGTGGTTGGCAATGTGGGATTCAGCACAAGGAAGACTGAGGATACATAATCAGGACACAGAAGCACCAGAGATGTAGACAGAATGGGTTCCCTAAGAGGCAAAAAGAGAGAAAAGAAAATACAGTCTGGGCTAAGGCTTAGAAAAAAAACTACCATCAAGCATGGGAAAAAAGCTAAAAACTCAACCAGCCAGAGCAACAGCCGGAGACACATAAAATAACTCCAATAACTTAGTGGTATAAAGGAGTCCAGTGGTTTAAAAGTCAAAGCAGGTAAAGTGGTGGTGAAATCCATCAGCAAATACCATTGAGAGCTTAGAAGGAATGAGGACCGGGACTCAACCAGAGAACTTGACATTAAGAAACTGCTTGCGATCCTCAGGATTGCCACTTCTATGGTGGCCAGATCAGAAGGCAGACCGGAAGATGATCAATGAGAGAGAAGAAATGCAGGGGGCAGGAGCAGGGCACCTGTTATAGAAGCTCAGTGGTGTAAAGGAGTTTAACAGGAAGAACCTTCAGGTCACAGATACTGATTGCAATATAGAGTATGATGAGGAATGTTGATTTATATAAACAGCAGCTTCAAATCAGACTCAAGAATTGATTAAAAAAATACACTTACTCTAAAAATAATTTGGCAAAAAGAAAAACAGAATGAAATACACTCACACAAACACACACAAAAAAAACACACACTGTATTCAATGATTCTTACTTAAAAAGTCAAAAAGAGTAACACAAGCACTTTCTCTAACTCTTCAGACTTCAGAAAGTAGCTGTCCTCTATGGCTTGGCTATGAGAGTGATGTGCTGAGTCACCGTTTTTGTAAAGGATAATAAGAATAAAGTGAAAAATCTTGATAGAAATTTATTTCACAGTAAATGTGGGTCACATCTAACTAAAGATTAACCTCTATTGTTCTTAATAAACAGATTTTTAAAAAACCTCCTTAAACAAAACTTTAATTTTCAAATTGATCATAAATTGCACTTATTTTTATTGTTTAAATTTACCAAAAAAAGAGATTCTCTTATTTTACACAAAAATAAGTGAAATTTACTAATTCAGTAATTGTTGCCTTTAATCACTTCATAAAACTACCAGTTATTGAGTACTTAGTATGTTCCAGGCACAAATATAGTTTTAAAATAAACTTAGCTTTGTAAAATATAAGTGAATATGCAAATTGACTCAATATTCTAATTTATATATTATGGGATGCTGAATTTTTGTTTTGTTTTGTTTTGAGAAAATGTCACACCAATGCTGACTAGCAAATTAACTAAGAGTTTTATAGCTTGGCAAATTTGTTTTCACTTTAGTACAATTTATGACAAGGAGTCTATAATGCATTGTGGCTAATTAATGACTTTTTTGTGGTTTGACATACATAATACATTAGCTTTGTGACAGTTTCATCTCAGAGCCTCCTGAATCATCTCTCTCTAAAATTTCAAGGCATGTAAGTGGTTGAAAGAATATAAACTCTATTTTCTCTATTGTTTCATAACAACTTCTAGTACAAAGGCGATTTGCTTATAAGTACCTAAGAACAATGGACAGACACAGAAGGTTGAAAGGAGACAAACCACTCTGTGTGACTTCAAGTTTCCAAAAATATAAAAACGTAACATAACTAGTCTAGAATTCCTAATGGTGCTATAATGTCTATGTGGTCATATGGAGGGAAATAATTTTTATTAACGTGAAGAATATATTATTCCTGTTTGAGTAGAATAATTACAACTACCAATGATCAATTACCTCTGTGCTAGAAACTGTTATTTTAAATTTCATAAGAGTTATGACAGGTTCATTATACAGATGAGGAAACTGAAGCTTAGTTAAGTTTAACTTTCCAAGGCTACACAGTTAGGAGGGGGAAACTGTGTATGAGACTGTTTCCTAATTGGGACCAATGACATAAATATTAGCTGCTGCTCGTATTATTTTAGCATCAGCTAAGAGGAAGCCCACTTTGATTGTGAGAGATGTCTACTGACTTGGAAATTCTAATAGAAAAGAAATATCAAATATATATCTCTTCTCCCAAAATCCTCCCATCTCTGGGCCATACTAGAATGGAGTAACTTGGAAAAGAGTGACAATTCACTCCATGCAGGTGGAGAAAAAAAAATAAGACTTTGAATGGAGGCCACAGAGGGGATAAAAGACATCGGGAGCATGGAAGAGAAGAGATGAAGCTCCAAACGAAACATTTTATTCTCCTAGCTACATACCCAGTAAGAGATGGGGATGCACTGAGAGGTGCGGGCAAACTCTGAATAGATGCCAAGCATCGAGTCTATTGTGTACTTCCTAGTGGAGTCTTTGTGAACTCGTTAGGCTCCAGAGTTGTTTGCTAATGGACAATTCCACCAGTCTCTAGCACTATTAAACACCTAGTATTGGGGTTAGATATCCAAAACTGTGTTTCTTATTTCAAAAAAGGATTAAACAATGTATACCAAAAAAGCCTCAAAATACATGATCAAAATTGAAATCAGTGAGCCTCTTCCCTGAACAAATCAATAAATATAACATAAAAATGTGCAATAGACTTGAGCACCAGGGTTTCTTCAATCTGGAAATGGTATAATTCCATCATTAGAAGATCTTACTATTCAAGAGGCAGAGATCCAACAACTTCAACATGGCATCATTATGTGCCATAAGGACAGCAAATGACCTGGGAGTAATCCCTTTACCTTCCAGTGAAGTATGACCAATGTTGCCCTGAAATTCAGTTGGATCTCTCCCACCTTCCTAATGGCACTGGCAGAAGCAGGCAATTTAAACACTCCATCCATTCCATTTACATAAAATTCTAAGGTTACAACTTAATGAGAGAGAAGAGGGAAGCTCCAGTCTCTACCCATCAGTTCACAGGTCTGACATTTAAAAAATTTGTCAGTGCATATTGATTGTACACAAACTTCTCTAAATCAGACTCATACTCACTTTGGTTCTAAAACAGAAAATCATATTTTATAACTATATCAGAAAGAGTTTATCGCTATCCTTAGAATAATGATTTCATTAGCTATATAAACCTCTTTACATGATTTAATATATGTGAAAAATCTCTACACTGTAAGCAAAAGTCTTCCCTAAGCAAAAATCTTTCTAGAACTACATGTTATCAGGCAGATTTTTTTAATGAATAAAGAGTAACCGAGACATGGTTCCTTCTAGCTACTGAGCTGTGGCTTTGTGAAATGGAATTTACAATTACTAAAAAGAAAACAGCCCCAAATCCCACAACTCCTTTCACTTAATTATTCATGATATTGATCAGCACATTTATTTTTAAAAACAGATGAAGTTAGAGCAGCACTCATATAGGAAGAAAACTTCTTGCTAACTTGCATTACTGTGGACTGGGGAGTTTCTTCTTCAGGGATTTGTACTTTGCATATGGAAATTTTAAAGCCAATCAAACATCATCACAACATATTTAAAACAAGCTTACAATGTTAAAAGCCATCTTTGCAGGTGACACTTTTAATCCTAATTCACTCATCAAGATAAATTTGTTTATTGTTCTTAATCACAAAAATTAGATAACTCCAGCAATACTAAAAATAAATGTGGTAATGATGAGGAAAATAGGATAAGTCATTTAGGAGCTTACAATTTTTCTTCAAGTTTTATAAGTCATGTTCACTTTCAGCAAATCACAAGACATTAGATAAAAAACTTTCTACTACTCATACCAACTAAGTGTATCTTGGAAGCTTCTAGAGTAAAACACAGAAAATATGTGAGCTCAAGTATTTCCTTAGAGTGGAAGATTATAAAGATGATAGCCTACTATTGCTTTTAATGATGTCATGCTGATCTTCCCCATCAAGAGTAGAGTCTGCTTCCCCTACTCTTTTTTTCTAGACTGGCCTTACGACATGCTTCAACTATCAGAAAGTGGGAGAGGTGACACTCTGCCAGTCCCAGGCTTGGATCTTAAGAGACTTTCCAGCTTCCACCTTCCGCCCCTTGGAATATAAGAGAAAGGAAAGCAAACCTGGAATGCTGTATGATGACAAATGAGAGACAGCAAGTCATTCAGGTCCCAGCCATTTCAGCTGCCCCACCTGAAGCACCAACCTCATAAGTGAAGACATTTTGCATTCTCCAGCCCCAGTCAAGCCATAGCAATCAACACCACATGGGTCAAAGATGAGATGTCTTTGAAGAACCTTGTTCAAACTCCAAACCCATGGAGAATTATAGGCAATAAAGTAAATTTTTAAGAGTTATTTACATTTTTTTGAGACAGGGTTTCACTCTGTGCCCCAGGGTGAGTGCAGTGGCATGATCACAGATCACTGCAGTCTTGACCTCCCTGGCCCGAGCCATAGATAACCAATAAATTTACAGTAGAATTCAATATAATGTGATTTTCAGTTATATTGAAAGTTACTGTGTCCTTTAGTATAGCAAGCCATTCATATTAATTCTATAAGAAAATCAATGAAAAATACTTTCTGAGACATCTACTATGTATAAGGCACTAAGATACAACTAATTCTAGTAATATCAACCATTTATGTGAGCTCAAGTATGATTATTTAGTCATCAAATATGTATGAAATGTCTAGTAAGAGCCAGGCAGTGTGCTGGACACAGGTGACGAGCACTCAGAGAAATTTCAAAGTTTAGATAGGTATACAGGCAAGTAAAAGGCAAATATAATACAGTACAATAATTGCTATCATAACAAAGAGTTAAAATTTAGATGTAGAGATATTTTTAAAATCTTGAAATAACTACGTTGAAACAATATGAAAAGCATCATAAGAAAGGTAGCTACACTGCTCATTTGTTGTAAGGACTGAATAAAGTCGTTAGCGTAACACTTAACACATAATTAATCCACACTGAGTGATGCTAAAAATCTGAACTATATAAATGGCTATAAGAATTCAAGCAGGGAGAGATCATGACTGGTTTATAAGTTATTTATGGATTTTATCTAATTTGTTCAGTATTTTGTAGAACTATTCTATACCAGGCACTGCGATACAAGGGTAGCCAAGAAATAAAAGTTTCCTCCTTTCATATTGCTCAATCTGGAAAATAGACATGAACTAAGAATAACGGGTGATAAAGAAAAGCAGAGCAAAAGACTGTCATCTGTTCAAGGAAGTGTCATTTAATCTGAAACTTGTTAGATGAGTAAGAATGACCCATGTCAGCAGTCCCCAACCTTTTTGGCACCAGGGACCAGTTTTTCATGTAAGACTAATTTTCCATGAGCCAGGTGGGGGCCAGGGATAGTTTGGGGATGAAACTGCTCCAACTGCTCCAACTCAGGCATTAGAGTCTCATAAGGAGCATGCCACATAGATCCCTCACATATGCAGTTCACAAAAGGGTTTGCACTCCTATGAGGATCCAATGCTGCCACTGAACTGACAGGAAGAAGAGCTCAGGTAGTGACAAGTAATGCTCAGGTGGTAATAGGATATAAGAAACCATGTATAGGCTACCAAAACCTCTGTGGGAAATGACTAACTGAATGTGAAATGTTCATATTTCATCAGCCAAGGCAAGTCACCTGACCAAGCCTTCCAACATCAATGGGGCAGAGAAGTTGCACCCTCTTCTAGAGGGGAGTAATGATTCCCAATGATTTCTCAATAGCAACAAGGCAAACGATTGGATAGATAGGTCTAGATCTTTACATGAGATTGATGGGACTAAAGAGACCTAAAGAAAGAACATAATGTTGAACCTTAAAAAGGATTGGTATGATATTGACAGAAGTAAAGAAAACTAGTAAGAGGATCCTACCCATAAATGTAGGGCAATGAAAAGGAATGCACAGTTGGTTGATGCCAGTTTTTTGTTTATTTCCATGCTTCTCTCTTTACAAATGAGGAAGAAAAAAGAGAGGGAAAAATGAGTTAATCATATGTGGGTTAAGAAGAGTGGGGCAACCAAGGGCTCTCTGACCTAAAGAGCAGAGAAGGAGGGACAGCCTTGGGAAGAAAGGAAGAAAAAGACTTAAGGTAAATAGGGTAGTTGAAAGGAGTCCTGAAAAGCAAACTCAATTTCAGCCCTACAGATGAAATCCTATAAATGTAGAGAAAAGTGGGACCAGCTTGGGGTCTGAGATCAGCAGAAAAGTTCACTCACAATCACTATGGAGAGGAAGCAACAGTTCCCATTTACAGTTATATAAATTTTTCTTCTAAGTGGAGGCTGTTTTAGAATGAAAAATGCACTGCTTCTGGACATGAGAAATATGGGTTTCATTTCTGGGTAGGTCATTAACCTGTTATTTGACCTAAGGCACTCAATGAATCTTTTTAGTCTCACTGGAAAAATGCATTCTAAGATGTTGTGCTTTATAAAATTTTTTGAATGAAAGGTAAAAGTTATTTACAGAGAGAATTCACCCAGATCCATTCCCCAATTGTGCAGTCTATTACTTTAACAGGCCATGACCTCAGATCTACCTTCACACTCTAATTAAACATTCAAGTAGTCAACACTACCTAAATCATGGCTTTTTACTATAGCAACTAAAATTCGCCAATTAGCCTCTAAAACACATTCTCAACTCCAGCCATGGAAGTGATTCGAAGGTTTTAAGAAAGTGCCAGGCTAGCTTTTTTCAATCAGAAATCCTGTGCTTTGACTTCCAACTCTCCACATCTGGAAAAGTCATCATTCTCTACATTCATATAAAGTCTACCTTGATCATTCTATCTCCATTTCCTTTAATTCTTCCCAACCCTCTTTTCTTTTAGCATATAGCATATCTCTTATTCTATGAATATGTAAGCCACATTTAGTGAATAATAAAGACAATAACACTAACCTAACTGCAAAGCTCTGTAGGTAGCATCTAATGAGTTTTGCTAAGGGCTTGGCCTTATCTCATGGATTCCTCACAACAGATTTATACAGTAGAAACCATTATTCCAACTTTACAGGTGAAGAAACTGAGAGAAGGCAGTTAATTTGCCCAAGGTAGGTAGGAAACTATCAAGTGGCAGACAGAGATTCCATGGAATAAGAAGCATACGGATTACTACTAGACAAAACTAACTGATACTGTTCACTACATTTCCAAATACTTATCTGAGTTCTTTTAATTGAACGGTACATTCTTGGAGATCTTCATTATATTTCCCACCTCTATGTATTATTGGGCCTCACAAAGGGCTCCTTCACTTAGGCAGTAATTGGAGCTATAATTCATTCATAGGCAATAAAGTGACAGTTTACATTTCCTGTTTCTAATTTGAAAAGCAACTAAAAACTAGAAGGCATTTACAATGCTTAATGGATATGAGGTTTGAGGCTCACTGGAGCCTAGGAGTTCAAGGCTGCAGTAAGCCATGGTCGTACCACTATATGCCCGGGCCACAGAGGAAGACCCTGTCCCCCCGGCAAAAAAAGAACAAACCCAACTTAGTTCAGCAGAGCCACCCTAGCCAATGTGACAGAGTGAGAGATATATAAATGTATGATGACTGAAATTTGGGGGACTTTTTTCTACATAGAATTATTGTGGTAACAGCTAATTCATGTGGGTAAATGGTATTTTTGATCACAAATATTCATTATTCACTCCCAGCTTTAGTGGTTTGGTTTAGTTTTTTGCATTTCTGCCACAAGCTGTAGAGACTATCATAAAATCTTAGACTTCCAGCCAGATGATATGATTAGACAACAGCATTTGGGGCACAGTTCTTGTTAAGTGTGTGGATGTAATTTATGTACACATGACTAAGAGTATATTTTGCGTATATGAGATCAAGAGAGGTAGAATCTATATAAACTATACTACTGTTTGTAAGCACTTGCTTACCTCCCCCTTTCTTTATTAGCCCTGTGACTTCTGGCCAATGAAATGTGAGAAAACTTGACATATGACCAGACCTACCAAAGTTCTGAACGCAATTCCACTAATGTGAACAGAATAACCCAGATAAGGGTCATGCTTAACTCAGGCAAAATCTGAGATGAAGAAGGTTTATTGAGGAGTGCTCTTGAAAGAAACTATTGTAAAGGCAGAGAAGGACCCTAAAACTTAAAGTACTTGCAACTGAGGTCTCAGTCGATCCTTATATGGTATTCCAGGGCTAGGATGGCCCATCTTGGCTACCTCTCTTGGTCTCATACACACAAAATATATTCTTACTTACATGTACATAAATTACATGTTCAGAGTTGTCCAAATTAAGGCAACCCCAGTCTTTGTGTCTTTGCAACAGTCACTGATCATGGGCCACTATACAGAGGAAGCACAATCTTGGCTGAGACAGCTCCCCTAAGGCAAAGGGAAATTCCCAGCGAGAAATGAAGATGTCAGTTACATGGCAGCCGATATTCCAGTCAGATGGTAGATAGTTATGTGGGCCTTAAATTAGTGGGCCTCGATTGGGCACCATAGTATCTACTATAAAACTGTCCCCTAAGCTTGGATCCCAGAAGAAGAAGCCACATAGAGGAGGCACATAGCCGATGCACAATACAGAAGAGCCATGCTGATCCGAAGCTGACCCCCAGCTCTCATGCAACGCAGATGAGTAATCCTTGATGGAAGCCACTGAGACTTTTGTATTGTTTGTTACCAAAGCAAAAGCTGATGGTTATATTTATGAAATAACAAAAAAGATATCTCACATTTTTAAGCAGTAACTTTTTTTAAGCACTGTTTTTATTACAATGAGTTTGAAATGGGAGAAGATATAAATAAATAGAAAGATATCCTATATTTATGGACTGGAAGAATTAATATTATTAAAATGTCCATATCACCCAAAGCAATCTACAGATTCAGTGCAAGTCCTATCAAAATTCCAAAGACATTTTTCACAGAAATAGAAAAAAAATCCTAAAATTTATATGGAATCACAAAACACCCTGAATAACCAAAGCAATCTTGAGCAAAAAGAACAAGCTGGAGGCGTCATACTACCTAACTTCAAAATATGCTACAAAGCACAGCAATCAAAATAGCATGGTGCTGGCATCAAAACAGACCGCACATCCCATCGAAACAGAACAGAGTCAATAAATAAATCCATGCACTTACAGTCAATAGATTTTGACAAAATTGCCAAGAACACATAATGAAGAAGGGATAGCCTCTTCAATATGTGGTGTTGAGACAACTAGATTTATTCAGAAGAATGAAATTAAACCTTTATCTCACACCATTTACAAAAATTAACTCAAAATGAATTAAAGGTTTAAACGTAAGACCTAAAACTATAAAACTACTAGAAGGAAACACAGGGGAAGGTTTCCATGACAGTGGTCTAGGCAATGATTTTTTGGATATAACCCCAAAAGAACAGCCAATAAAAGTGAAAACAGTTAAATGAGATCACATCAAACTAAAAAGCTTCTACATAACCAAAGAATCAACAGGAAGAAGAGATGATCCATAGAATAGAGAAAATATGTGCAAACCACACATCTGTAAGGGGTTAATACTCATAATGTATAAGGGACTCAAACAACTCAATAGCAAGAAAACAAATAACCTAATTTTAAAGTAGACAAAGATCAGAAAAAAACATTTATCAAAAGAATATACAGTAATAGCAAACAGGTATTTTTTTTGCTATGAAAAGGTGTTCCACTTCACCAATCATCCAAGAAATGCACATTAAAATTACAATGAGCTATCACCTCACATTCATTAGAACAGCTATTATCAAAACAACAATGGATAAGTGTTGGAAAGGATGTGGAGAACCCTTGTACACTGATGGAGGGAATGTAAATTGCTGTAACCATTATAGAGATCAGTATGGAGGGTCCTCAAATAATTAAAACTGGAACTACCATAGGAACTAGCAATAGGACTATTGGATATATATTCAAAGGAAACTAAACAGTTTGTCAAAGAGATATCTGCATTCCCATGTTCATTGCAGCATTATTCACAATAGCTAAGATATGGAACAAATCTAAGTGTCCAACAACAGATGAATAAAATGTGGTACATATACATAATGGAATACTATGCAGCCATTGAAAAGGAAGGAAGTTCTTTTAATTGTGACAGTATGGATGAATTTGAAGGACATTCTGTAAAGTGAAATAAGCCAGACAAACAAAAACAAATACCACTTGACCGCACTTATATAAGGAGTTATATGTGGAGTTATAAGTTTAACCTCTAAATAGGTTAAACTCATAGAAGTAGCGAATAGTATGGTGGTTATCAGGGGCTGAGGAGGGAGGTTTAGGGAGATGTTGGTCAAAAGATACAGAATTTCTGTTAGACAAGAAGAATAAGTTCAAGGGATTTATTATACAATGTGGTGACTATAATAATAATGTATTGTATACTTGAAAATCACTAAGAGAATAGATACATTTTAAGCAGTTTCACCATATTAAAAATGATAAGTATGTGATATAATACATGTTAATTAGCTCAATTTATTCATTCTACAATGTCTACATATTTTAAGACATCATGTTGTATACAAAAAATATATATAATTTTTTCAATTAAAAGTAATTATATTAATTTTAAAAAATGTTTGTGTGTGCTATTGCTGCATAAACTACCCCCCAAAATAAATAGCTTAAAGAAAGAATTTATTCTCTGATGATTTTGAATTTGACCTGAGCTCAGCTGAGCATTTAGTCTGGTAGTTTTGCCTGGAATCACTTGTGTAACATGAGTCATCCAATATTTTAATTGGGACTTATGGCCTCACTCACATGACTGACTACCAGTTTTGGCTACTGGCAAGGTACTGGCTACTGGCTATCTCTATGTGGCCTGCCATTCTCAAGGAGGCTTCCTGGACTTCTCCACAGGGCAGGCTCAAGTGTGCAAGAATAGACGCTTCCAGGCTAAGGGGCAGAATTCACAATAACATCACTTGAGCCACATTTTTTTTTTTCAAATTAAATAGGCTAGCTCAGATTCAAGGGAAAGGGAGATGGACCCCATTGCTTGAAGGTAAGAGTGAGCCACCATGCAAACTGCCAAGGCCTGATGTGTGTTGTGTCTTTTTCTGAAGTTATTTTGCTCTAAATAGCAAACTTAATACATTTTATGCCCCTTCTTCCTATCCTGCCCTCTCTCCTCAAAAAAATGTGTGAATAAATATATGTAATTTTTCCACTAGAGACCACTGAAAGCATTTAGCCACTATGGGTCAGTACAGAAGGGTCCATTCAAAAATATACCCAAAGGGAAACAAGGACACTAAGAAAAAGAAAAGAAGAAGAGGGGTGTGGAGAGGAAGATGAAAACATGGAGGAAGAAGAAGCAGAGGAGGAAGAGATTGAGTAACTTTAAAAACAGGGGGCATAGCAATCCTATATACAATCTAAAATGTCTTCCCATCATTACATTTTAAACTCTTCTGCTTGAATGCTTACAAGATGTCTGTATTTCATCCCTTACAATTTTATGATTTGGGGTTAACTCTATTCCCTATCATAATCTATGTCTTGTGCATTTGTGTGTGTGTGTCTATGTGGGAGTGTGTCTGCACATATATACATGCACGCATGTGAGAGTATGTACGTGTGAATGGGAGGGTGGGTTATTAGAAAGCTAAACTAGGGTAGGAAGAAGTATGACAGAAATAATCATATTATAAAAATAGGATAATGAAAAGTAAAGACTCAGAAAAATGCCATAACTCTAGAAAAATGACAAAAGACATTTCCCAAGCAAGTCATAATATAGAAATATTTATAGGAACTGACAATTATGGCACTATCCGATTAAAAAGGACATTGCCTATTACCATTATATGGAATTATACTCTCCACTTGTAAATACACAGAATGCATGGTTTGTTTCACTATATAACAAAACCCATATAGTAAAACCCTTTTGTTCTTTTGAAAAACTAATGTTGTCACTAAATTTTACAGACTTAATTCCATAGGGCAACTGCTGCTTAACACTGATGAAATAACAGTCCAGTAAGTTACTACTAAATAGAAACATGTATATATACCCATTACATATGAAGACAAAATTTTATTTACTCCAGTGAATAAAAACAGAAACTTGGGCCTGCATGGCTCACATTTCAAAACCACAAAGCCCATGCATAAAGCTTTTGATAGGTTTTATTTAAAACAAATAGAAGCCCTAGTAAGAAGAGAAAAATGACTTAAACTGCCTAATATATACAAATGTGAAAGCTTCTCAGGCAAAGAGAATGCATAGGGGTGAGGGAGATGCAGTCACACACACCCGATTTTGATACAAATATGCCTTATCTGTATTCTAGAGCTTCCAGAATATTCACTGGAATTAGTAATTGGTAATCAGCAACTTTCGGCTACTTTACATTCAGGGAGACGGCCACACCAAGTGAGTAGCAGGCATCAGATTAGATCACTAGCTATATTGTTCGGGTTGATTTTAATTGCCTGAAAAGTGTCATTACCATCTTCTGCAATGCGTTAAGTTATTTTAAAGAGTGACTATTTCTATGCAAGAAATAAAAATGTGGGTTTGCAATTGAGTTAGAACCTGTATGAAGCATTCAGTTGGGCTCCTGCACTGATAGCATCAAAATCCTGCCCAAGTCTGATCACACTGTAAACAAACACGTTTGCTATCTGCAGAACTTTTCAAATGTAGCATGGGAAAGTCAACATAGATTCCCAAAGTGAAGACCACAGAGAGCCAACCAAATGTCATATCCTGGCCTATAAAATCCCAAGACTTCCATTTCCACACAGGCATCTGCAAGGTAAAGGAGTTCATGATATTTAAGAACAAGACAAATATTTGCATGAAAAAAGATCTATGGAAGCAGAAATTTTCAACCCTAGAATACAGTTGCAAAATTATCACATCAGTGTATGATGACATGGAAACGTCACCTCTCAGGGTATTTGTTCTTTAAGTTAAAATCCTAGAAACATGAACCTATACATGGGATAAAACTGTGTAGAGCTATACACATACTCATACAATCAGGTTTAAAAAATGGTGACAGCTGAATAAGCTCTGTAGTCTAGTTAACAGTAATGTACCAATGTCAGTTTCCTGATTCTGATATTGCAGGACAATGTCACCATACGGGGAGGCTGTCTGAAGACTATACACAACTCTTTGTACTATTTTTTACAACTTCTTGTGAGTTTAAAATTACTTTAAGATAAAAAGCTAAAAAATGCAGATTACCAAGCTGCATCCCAGAGATGATCAGAAAATCTTGTAAGGGCTAAGGTATTGCCATTATTTCAGCAGAACCTGGTTAATGTTTCTGCAGAAGCATCATAAGTTGAGAAACAGTGCAAGGGAAATAGAGCATTCTCAGTTCTATTACAGGGGCTTCCTCTTTGAAGGATGACCGGTGAGACTGTTTAATGACTACAAAATTTCCCCATTTATAAGTAATTATTTATAGTTTAGGAAGACGCGCTTTTGATTTGTTGTGATGCAGGCATTTAGTTATTTCTTTCATATGCTAATGTTTCACTCTAATAAAATAATAAATTTTGAGAACTCCCCATCACTTCCTTGCACTAAAATAAGCTCCTAACTTCATGGACCAGTCCTCTGTACTTACAACCTTTGGTTTATGCTTCTTCAGAGCATATGTTTGTCACAGAATTTTCTAAATTCAGATAATATCAAGATGTTCATCTGTTGTTAATTAATGATTTGTCACTCAGAAACTGTAAATTAACATAGAATCTTTAAATTATACACTAAAATAAATTTAGCCCTAGAAAAAGAAGCCTAACTATAGCAGAACTTCATGCCAATTAAAGAAAATAGACTTTCTTTCATTCCAGAAATATTTACCAAAGTCTTAATATGTACATGCTACTCCATCAGTAGACTATCAGGAAAGGCAGATATTAAACAATTTTACAATATTAATTAAATTCTAATGCATTCATCCCTAAAGAAGAGAGAAAATTTAAATGGTTGGTTGTAGACAAACCTAGCCTCGGAGGACAGTCAAGGCTACCTGGAGGAATAGCCAGGTTGGGTATCACCTCAACAAATGATAAGAGTTGAAAGTAAAGCTTTCCTGAAAGAAATAACAATGAATTGAGGGTGGAAATGAGTCAAATGGGAATAAGGAGAGTGGAGAGGAAGCCATGGGTGTTTTAGGCACACGCAAGAAAAATGAAGCCAAAAGGGACATGTTGAGTTTTCGAGGAAGTTTTAAAAGACCGATGTATTATAGCTGGAGTGTTAAGTATCAGGGGAGAATTAGGGAGAAGTCACATACGGACAGGCTGCATCAGCAGCATTTTTTCTCTATGCAGTAGGTATCCAATGAACCAAGGTGTCTGCCTCATGGATTAATACAGCACTGTGGGTCAAATAGATTGGGACAAGAAAGACAGTGAAGAGAAAGTCATTTCTTAATCTGCTACATTTAGGTAAGAAGTGCTTAGAACCCAGCCTGGCACATTGCTTGAATGAATATTCTTGCATTTTTTAATCAGTGGACTGGTTACAACTGCAAAGGGAGAAGATGGTGACAAATAGCACTGACGGCAGAGGCCTTGATGATCACAATGATAGCTAACAAAAGAACAGATCACCTAAGCTCTTAGGAAATAGATTGAGAGCAAAAATGATGAATTCCACTTTGGACAACTTTGGTTTGAAGTTGCAGATGTCCAAGACATGTAAGAGATCATGGGCAACGTGACAGAACGAATACTGTCAAAGTCAGCTGCACATTTCTGCTGAATATGGACCTTCTTGAACAGGATCTTTGGTTACATGTGGCAAACTCAGCAAACCAACAAGCCTAATTCTCATAGGTTTATCAAACTCCACTGTGAGCCAGATACTACAAAAGAAGCTGATTTGCAACAGTGCATAAAATAGAACTGCTTACAAGGTAATTACAGAATAGTAAACATGAAATCAGGTAAGGAAATGTACAGTTCCAAGTTATACTAAGGGATACCAAGAAAATGAACAGAAAGAGCCTAACAGAGGTGCTCGTAGGGGGGAAAGAAATCAGAGAGCCCTCTCTAAGCAAATGGTATTTACACTGTAGCCTAAGGGATGAGTTACAGTCAAAAACTCTATATGGGCCAGACTCAGTGGCTCTCATCTGTAATCCCAGCTCTTTGGGGGTCCGAGGTGGGCAGATCATTTGAGTCCAGGAATTCGAGACCAGCTCTGGCAACATGGGGAATTCCTATCTCTACAAACAATCCAAAAATTAGCCAGGGCATGGTGGTGTGTGCCTGTAGTCCCAGCTACTCAGGAGGCTGAGGTGGGAGGATCACTTGAGCCAAGGAGGTTGAGGTTGCAGTGAACCATGATCACGCCACTGCACTCCAGCCTGGGTGACAGAGTGAGACCCTGTTGCATTAAAAAAAAAAAAAAAAAAACCTGTGAGTTTGTGTGTGTGCACACTTGTGTCTATGTGTGTTTAGGGGTTAGTGCTGGACAGGGCTACCAGGCAAAGGGACAGAGTGATCCCTAAGATAGGAAAGAGCTCAAAAAACTGCAGAAATAAAAAAGAGTCTAAGAATCTCTTGTTCCCTAAAGCTTGGTAGGAATTGTCAAAGGGACAGTTGTGTCTAAATCCTACACAGCTTTGCAGGTAAGATTTAATAGTTTGGATTTTATTCTGAGTACATTGGAAAGCCATTTAAGCATTCAGAGTAGATGAGTACTAACATAACATACATTAAAAAAAAAAACTGCCTTGGCTGCTATGCAGAATGATTTGAGGGAAGAAGTACGAAAGGAGGCAAGGAAGCCAGTGTAGTTATCCCAGGATAGAAGATGGTGACTTGGAGAATGAGGACGTGGGTAAAGATGGAGGGAAGTGGGCGAATGTGAGAAAGATTTCAGGGTTAGAACCAAAAGGACACATGAGATCTGATTGTACTAGTTCCCCAAAATAAAAGTATTTGAAAGTATTGTGATGGTGTCAAGAATTATTTACTCTATTAAAACAGTATACTGACAGCCTCATTTGTCAGTAATATAATCAAGTGGTTTTGAAATATGGATCTAATATCTTAACATCTGAAAGTTAATCAAAGTCAAGGGACTTAAAAAACAAATGGGACAAAATTGTTCTCCTGTTTTAGAACATAGAAAATTTACAAGCTGAGTTATAAAGGCACCTAAGAGAGTGCTATGGAATTACTATAACCTAGATAATCTATTTCTTCAAATGCCAATATGTCTGCCATAAGAAATATGCAAATCCACTGAATTATTTTATCCTACTTAATAAAATAGTCATTTTTCCTCATTCTGCGCCAGGCAGGTTCTTGTGCAGTAAAGATTCTACAAATATTTACATTCCAAGTAGCAAAGCTGTTTGAAATGCTATAAAGTTCTGCCAGCACTTCTATTACAAACCCTTATTTCTTGTTTATAACATGTACATAAAAGGGGGAAAATAAAAATGTACTATGGATTGAAACTTGGCATACAAAGTTTCTACCAGGGAGTGCATTTCTCCTGCAGCAAATTTTCCAAAGAAATGTCCCACTGTGTTTAAGAGATGAGGGTAGGGGAGACTACAAGATAAAAACCAGGCAGTACACTTGATCCACTTCTGAAATGTTCATACAAATTAGATATGAGACTGAGATCTGTTCACCCCTCAATTGCAAAGCAATGTTCTATCTTATACTGTTCTGTGGCCCCGTATTCTGATTATTGCCAAACATCTTTGCAACAGTGATATTTTCCATTGTACTTTTATCAAGCATAAGAAAGGAAATAGTCCACCAGCATTAAGTGACTTAATATATATGCATGTTAAAACTATATGCATATGCATGTGTGCATATTAAGAACTATAAGTGAGTACCTTAAGGATGCTCACCTTCATAGAGACAAAGTACCTGGCTAAGATAAGAAGGCTTAAAGGCAGACTGGTGGTGACAACTAAATCAGAGACGGCAGGCAAACAGGCACAGCATCAATAAATCCTCCTGCCACCTGAATATATTCCACTACATAAAATTAACATAATTTTTACTGCAAACAACTTACTAAATGGTGACTTGAAAGCACAAAACATCAAACCAGTCAAAGCTTCCCTGTTTTGTAGCATTGCCACAATATAGTGATATACAGATCTGGCAGTTTGAAAGGGGCAATTAAATCTACATACTATTTCAGCATGAAGCATATTAAGAGTTAATGAGAACTTCAAGTTGGACACTTAAATTACACAGTAAAAACAAAGCTGGAAGATGTGTACTGAATGTGGGAGGAGTTACGAACTTGTAAAAGAGAAAGATGCATATTTTGCAAGCAGAGCAAAGAAGCTATTCGTTTGTAATAACTAGGCATATATGAAATGTGACAGTGACCAAACTGAACATAAATCAGCCAAGGAAAGACTACAGCTTGCGGTCCACAGCTAATCTTTGCTCTACTTAAAACTGCTCAGCACTTTGGTCCTATTAAATGCTTTGTTGCCATTTTAAGGTACACTTGGGCTATCTGGTTGTGTTGTGAAGGATATTTAAAAGTTAGAGTTCTCCTGGTGAAATGAACTTAACACCTTCATGTCTTCAAGCTGACATTAATGACATCCAGACAGTGAGGAGGACATGAGGCTGAATGTTATTGTCTGTGGCAGCCACTGCCTGAATCTATTACCCTGAATATCAATTAGCCACTTGGTGTCTCGGTTATCCTACTTTTAGACAGAGGGCCACTTGCATGCATTCAACCTTACCATTTATCTTATAACAGTGTACAGCAATTTGCTATATTTCCCTGGTGGATACCGATCATTCTGGGGGTCCTCAAACCACATATTGACTCTTAACTAATTTCAAGCAAGCATTCAAAGATCAGTAATTCCTGACCCCACTCTTTATTATTTGCAAGCAAACATCCTTCCATTTAGTGAGGCTGAACCCAATCAGATTTCTTTAATGAACAACATTCACAAGAACCTGACCCACTGCAACCAGTGACATACACATATTAGGCATCTTACAAATGTTGCACAAATTGATATGAATATTAACCTGCGGGCAACTTCCTCCCTCGTACCATGACCCGCAAATGGTTAAAACCATGAACCAAGATGCCAGGTTACTGCAGCCAAAGTCAGGTTACTGTTAGTAAACACATCTAGCAAAGCAAAACTAACACATTTGACTTGATATTGAGATATAATAGCTCTTTCAAAGGCAATTACTCCTCCTTTCAATCTCTGAAGGGCTCTGACTCATTGTTCTCATTAATTCCTGTTTTTAATCTATTTACAGATCAGGATTCTTTTTCAGCTAGTATGATATTCATCTCTGTGGGGGTAGACAGAAACCACAGCACATACAGTCTTCCTTTTTGTTTTTTTTTTTGTTGTTTTTTTTTTTTTTTTAGTTATTCTTGCTTAATCATTTTTAAATTATTTCTGGA
This sequence comes from Aotus nancymaae, assembly GCF_030222135.1. Classification (NCBI taxonomy): domain Eukaryota; kingdom Metazoa; phylum Chordata; class Mammalia; order Primates; family Aotidae; genus Aotus; species Aotus nancymaae. The sequence goes on from NW_026988460.1 coordinate 8,533,306, forward strand.
TTTACCTACTCACCATATGAGCTGGGGTTTCTGACCTCCCTCTTGTATATCAAGCTCTCCTTGTCTGTTGCTTTCTCTAGCTGTTTCCCTGAATCTTGGGTTGAGGTTAACAGATTGGCTACCCCTTTCCCAGAGCTCTGTTCCCCTTTCTTTGCCTATGAACGGAGGTTTGCTGTCCTTATCATAGTGAGCACCGTTTGGTATTAAATAATTTCTCTGGGCACATCTTCTTGTTGTAAGTCAATAAGCAAATGCAGTGCAGGGAAGGACATACGGATTGGTAAGCTGTACGGAGCTTTGCACAAGCACAGCCCAGAAGCTGTTCGTTTATTTCACGCGACCAAAAAAAATTCCTGATGGTGCTATGACTCGGGTGCCCGGTTGGCACTTCCTGGTTTTCTGTTTCTGGTATTCTGTTACCTGCTTTGCAGGGCTCCTCAAGAGAACACAGAAACAGCTGAAACCAGAGTCCGAGCTCAGGAAACCTGGACTACAGAGCGTTAGGGTAAAGCTGGCAAATAAACGCGACGGGGAATTCCGTCCCAAGCTGCTGATCTGTGAGTAGAAAGAAAATGCAGCTTAGAAAACTTGATCGCTAATGGAAGAATTCTCCACCCTAGCTTTCTCAGACCTGGGAGTCTGGGTCTGGGGGATGGGTCCGACAAAAAGGTATCACATTCCGACATTCTGCATCATGAACCTGGAATTATTCCTCAGTATCCCCACGAGTCACAACTTTTTTCCCCCAACTTTCACTGGTCAAATCCACTGCGCGAAGAGCAAGCCCGAGAGATCCACAACGCAATTCCCCGCGCTCCAGCTGGGGATGCAGCCTTCCCAACCCGAAACCAGTCCTCGCCCCAGAAAGGGAAAAATAATCTCCCCAAAGCAAGTCCGCTGAGAGAAGTATCTTTTATTCTTGACCCGTCGGGTGCATTTCCCTGCAAACAAACTTCGGGGCTGAGGAGCCAGGGAGCCAGGGAGCCAGGGAGCCAGGAAGCCAGTGCGTAAAGTTTGCCCCGGCAGGTGGCTCATCCCTGCGGCCTGGCCGGCGCCAGGAGCAGAGCATCCCGTACTTACCTGGTCCCTGCAGCTCTTCAGACGCCCGCCCCGCCGGTCCAGCAGCCGCCGCCGTTCGTCCGGACCCGGGGGGCCGCCGTGCGCGTCCGCGTGAGCCGCCGCCGCCGCCGCCGCAGCGCCGCCGTCCGCCCGGTTCCCGCCCCAGCCCACGGCGCCCGCCTGCCGCCGCCGCCGCCGCCACGCGCCAGGCTGCTGCGGCTGCTGCCGGCGCCCAGCGAGCGCTGCCTGAGCCTCCGCCGCTCCGGCTTCGACGCGGACGCGGGAGGGAGGGGAGACCAGGCGGACGGGAGGGAGGGGCGGGGAGCGCAGCGGCGCAGCCAACTGGGTCCCGAGCCGCGCAGCCAACTGGGTCCCGAGCCTCGCGTCTGCGGCGCCCCCGGCGCCTCTGCGCTTGCCGGACCCCGCGCCGCCCTTCGCTCGGCCGCGTGCACCCACGTGTGTCCGGCCTCCGCAGGGCCCAGGGCTCTGGGTGGCCTCGTGCCACGCTGTTGGGGCCTGGGGAGCACGGGGTTAAGGCAAGAATTCCACTTCCCAGAAAGCCTCTTGCAGCTGCGCTCCCACAAGTGCGCAAGATTTTAATATTAAAGCGGGTAATTATTAAGGGCTCACTATGTAGCAGGTAGTGGACTGCGCTATTTAAATGAATTAGTTCATGCAGTCCCCAGAGCAAACCTGGATCTATTATTATTCCCGGGTTTAGTGATGAGGAAATTGATTTGCCTAAGGTTTCAATGAGTCAGCTGTGAGAATAATGGCAATTATATTCTGTTAAGGACTCTATGAAGTAGATCTTACCACCTTTATTTGCTAAGTATGCACACAGTGGTGGGTTGGAGAACCCGGACTTGAATAAACCTGTTGGAGTCCTGAGCCTTTGCGCTGAACGGCTGCTGACTGACTTCCAGTCAAACCGGTGCAAACACTGAAACTTTACTTGTACGAAAACAATTGGGAACAACCTACCTGTCCTTCATTAGGAGAGTGGCTGATTAAATAAAGTGGAGACATACAGAGGCAGAGAGAAAGGTGCATCTACTAGTATTGGCATAAATCACCTTCAAGAGGTGTCCATAGAGGTTGGGTGGGAGTGAGTCACGCCGGTAATCCCAGCACTTTGAGAAGCCAAGACGGGTGGATCACTTGAGCCCATGAGTTGACCAGCCTAGGCAACATAGGGAGACTTTGTGTCTACATAAATAAATAAATAAAATTAGTGGGCGTCGTGGCATACACCTGTGGTCCCAAGCTACTCAGGAGGCTGAGGTGGGAGGATCACTTGAGGAATCACTTGAGCCCAGGAGGGGGAGGCTGCAGTAAGCCACGATTGTGCCACTGCACTTCAGTCTAATAGACTGAGGGGGACCCTGTCTCAAATAAATAAATAAATAAATAAATAAATGGTATAGTTAGGATAACTTGGGACACGTACTGTTAGCACAGGCAAGTTGGTGTGTGTACTGTTTTTGTGCTTAAACACATACACACTTTCAGGTGTATATAGTCATATTTAATGCATTCACAGTTTCTAAAAGGATGTCTCAGTATACTCTTAACAATTGTTAGTCTTGGTGAGTGAGACTGAAATTGGGGCAGAGGAGACTTTATACTTTTCATTTTATAATTCTTCGACATTGTTTTAAAAATGTATCATGTTGTCCCTTCATATTAAAAAATCTATTGACATTTAATTAGACTTGAGAGTTTATGGCCCTGTTTCTTCTTCTTGATCCTCTCCCTGTGATTCCTGTAGACAGAATAAAGCAAAACTTTATCAAGAGCAGCAACCTGGGCAAACCAGACCTGGTTCAACTATGCTTTCTCACTCTTAATCGTTTCCTCCAGAGATATGTGTATGGTCCCCTGCAATTCAGAATGAAATCTGAACTTCTGGAAAAACTCTCCTAGAGGGGGTTTAAGGACAAGAAGTAAGACCCAGGTCAGTCAGATGCAAGGTGGGATTCCCTCACTCCCTACAGCAAAGTCAGCATGTAGGCCCCCTGCATTTACAATTGCCACAAAGAACTTGCTTGGTACTTTGGGAGGCCGAGGTGGGAGAATCACTTGATCCCTGGAGTTTGAGACCAGCCTGAGCAAGACAGTGAGACCTCCTCTCGACAAAAAAATTAAAAAATTAGCTGAGCATAGTGGTGTGTGCCTACAGTCCCAGCTGCTTGGGAGGCTGTGGCAGGAGGGGATTGCTTGAGACTGGGAGGTCCAGGCTGCAATGGGCCGTGATTGAACCACTGCACTCTAGCCTGGATGACAGAGCAAGACCCTGTCTCAAAACAAAAAAGAAATAAAGAAATGGCTTAACCAGGTGGTTTTTCCCCAGTCCTCCTTTCTCTATGAGCATACAACAGGATTCTTGAATACATTAGGGAACTTCCTCTGATGTTGGCCACTTTTGCCCTTTCTCGCTTTATTAGGAAACTGCTCATCCCTAAAAGAGTAATGGCTAGATTCAAAAAAAAACCTGGGGTTATTTATGTTTTAAAAAGAGGTAGGGGGAGACAGGAATAGAGTACGCTGCTGTAAATAAAAATAATATGCTTTTTCCCATCAGAATTAAATTGCAGTAAATTTGGACTCCTTAAGGTTTCTCTACTTAGCCAAAGGAAAAAAAATAGAACAGGTACAGAAAGGTTGTTTATGGTCGTTTCAGTTGTTATTGGTAACTGTAAATAATCTTTTTGCTTGCAATCTGGGAACATGTTGGCAAACCCCTTGCGTGTGACAAAATGTTTTATTGGGTAGAACTGGTGTGTTCTGGAAGGAGCTGAGAGAACTTTATATGCAAATTATGCTCATGCATTGCACCTAGCAAGTGCAATTACTGCCATGCCCACATCCATCACAGGCTTGCTTCTTCTTTGAATATTTTCAACTTGATGTCTCATAATGCATTTTTCTTCTAACACATACATATATACCTTGTCTAATGGGAAGGGAAAGAGCATTTTCATCAAGGAGGGGGAGCTGGCCTCAGGCAGCAAAATGACAAGGAGAAAGACAGGAAAGAAGCTCCTTTAAATTAGAAAGAAATCTAAACCCTAACCCCTTCCAGCCCTCTCCAAATAATTAGTCATTTCTAAACTCAGATTACATTGCCTGTGCTAGTAAAAGCTGATTAGCGCTGGAAAGGGATTTAATGGAATTTTGAGTCTTATGGTTGCAGTGGGGGGGTGGGCAGATCCTAAAAATTGTAGGAGTAATGATGAACATTTAATATAAGCCACAGTTTCATAGACAAGTAAAAGGTATATAAATATGTGTATATAGAGAGATGTGAATCATTTTATATCATCCCTTTGCCCAAAATGTAAAGCATAATGTGAGTCAACTGAAAACCTGATATTTACAAAAAGTTGATACACAAGAGCAGGTTTCAATACAATTTCCATCCAATTTCTGGGCCGGAAGCCCAGGAAATTAAAAAAAAAAAAATTAAAGGCACATGTGGGTCTTCTCAGCGTGAATGCCGGATGGAATTTTTATTGAATTTGGCCTCAACTGATTGTAGCATTATAAGCAATTCTGCAGTTAAGTTTCAGCCGCCATTTAGATGGCAAATCTTTTTTTAGGGTATTATAACTAAGAATAATAACTTCCTTTTTATATGGCACCTTTTATATCTAAGCACTTTAAAGTGTGAGATCATCTTCCCATTATTAAGATACCCCATCTGTGTTGGAATATAGAAGCTATTTCATGCCAGTGACACCACATAACAGTTATTTGTTTGCATGTTTATTGTGTAGCAAAGGGAAATGAAGAAAAATATCTACTAAACCCACAGACTGAAATTCTTAGGTTAAAGTATAAATTGAAATATAGCCAAGCTACTAAGTTAAACACACCTTTTTCTAAAAAAGGGGTTGGAGTGTCTTAATTTCCACAGATGGAAATACAAGTCTTATTGTTATCACTATGGTACTGTCCCAAAGTTCTAGTTTATATCTAGATGCTGAGATTAAATTGTAGGGTATATAGAACTGCCATGTTATCTCCATTGCTGGGGTAGATGGTTCTGAGAGGTTTTTTGAGGCAGACTAAAGAGTAATAATACGTTTTCAACATTCTAATTGGAGTAAGGAAATAAGGTTGTTACAGTAAGTGCATAATAGTGACAAAATTTTTTATATGCATTCATATAAAATGCTTAGCACTATGAATGGAACTTAGCTCCAATTACTAATCACATAATAACGAAGTCAAGTATTGACTTATTTGTTTTCTTCTCTGAGGATGTTTGCTGAATTTCCTGCCTGTAATAGCAGTGCTGTCATTCTCTTTACTTCATAGAGCAAATGCTATGTGACAATTTTTTTACATGTCCTTTTTTGTGTGTGTGTGCCAGTTTCCTTCACTACAATGTAAGCTTCATGAAGATAGGGGCCTTGTTTTCTGTACTGTTGCATTCAGAGCTCCCAGCACGAATCTGACATGTACATAATGGGTGTGCAGTTAAATGTATATTTCATGATTGAGGAACTTCCAATGTGCCAGACACTGTATTAATTGCTTATTCTCAATACTTTGCAATCCTTACAACTCCATGAAGAAACTACTGTTTTACCACCTCTTTACAGATGAAAGAACTAAGGCACAAAAAAATAAACTCATATATTTGGAAGCTCAGCCTTCTGAGGTTATACAAACTATAATCCAGACATCTAATGCCAGATTCTCTGCTCTGTGCTGTACACCCTGTGAGTGTACATGGATTTTGTCAACCATCTAGTCTAGCATTTCTCAAACTTTAATGTCCCTTTGAATCACCTGGAGGACCTTGTTAAAATGCAGATTCAGATTCAGCAAGTCTAGGGTAGGGCCAGGGGCTCTGCATATCATCCAAGCTCCTGGATGCTGCTGGTGCTTCTGATCCACAAACTGAACTTTGAGGATTTAGGATATAGTCCAAATCTTTCATGTTCACATATAAGCCACGTGACACACCCCAGATATTAGAGGATTGAACTAATGGAAATTAAAACAATATTGGAATTACTTAAATAGTCACAAAATCATAGAATTACATTTAGAATTATTTCTTCTAGGATAAGAATGGCTAAAACAGAGTGAAATCTCAATAAATATTAATTTTCTAGGCAGAAGAAAAACTAAGGCACAGAAAGATTATGCAACTTTCCCCAGTTCATTCAGGAATCAGCAGGCCCTGAAGACTGCCTTCACTTTCGGACCATAATACACTGTCACCACTCAATTATTTTTTTAAACGTGGATTTCATGGAAATTTGAAATAGCAACACATGGACAAACTTAAGAGAGTTGGTAGAAAAAGGTGTATGCCAATGTAGTTATCAGTTGCATTTTGGTAGGAATGAGGTTGTTGCAACCTAAAGAACAAAAGAGGTAAGTTGAAGTTCACAACTATTGAATTGAAAATATTTACATAAAATGCTAAAGAATACTATATATAAAGACCCTTCACCCTAATGTTTGTCATGTACCCTTGCTCAGGTATGTAAATTTCTGAATTAATAATTCTATGTTCTCTTTCCCCCCAAATATTAATGGATAAAATACTATCTTTCCCATTTAAATATCATGTTTTAAAGAAGAGATTATTATGCACATACTTTTACCACTTCATTGAAAGTAAGCTTTTGCATTAAAATATATTTCTTTCATTAATTTACCTGATCGGTTTCTTAAGGTAGATTTCAATAAGTAACTATTTTATCATCTACCTAAAATGTTCATTCCAAGACTGTCAACCTTTCTTGGAATAAAAATGAAGATTTTTTTTTTCATTTGTTAAAATGTACAAAACATTTCTTTACTTATTTTTATTTTAGTTCTGCTCATATTGTTATGCTAATTTTCTGACACTAGTAAATGTTAAGATTAGACTTCTGCTTTATGTATATCTTTAAAATGTTTTATATATCTAAATAAACCTTAGTTGATATGTTGAGACAAAGGGCTTTCTTAAAACTTAGGGTGAAAGAGAGTTCTTCACAGAGTAGTTTTACAGTGGGGCAAAATGGCTCCTTACCTATGAAGGGTGGCTTGTACTAGGCAAAAAAGTATCTTGGATAAAGTGTAAAGAATGAAAGTGATGGTTACCTGAATCAATTCCAGCTGTTATCACGAATTACCGTAGATGGGATCCCTTAAACAAATATTGATTTCTCACAATTTCTCTGGAGGCTGGAAGTCCAAGCTCAGGATGCCAGCATGGTGGCATTCTAGTGAAGGCCCTCTTCCTGCTTTGCCATCTTCTTCTTGTATCCTCACAGGTGGAGAGCAGAGAGAGAAGAAGCAAGCTCTCTGGTCTCTCTTTATAAGGATGCTAATCTCATTCCTGAGGGCTCCACTCTCATGACCTAATTACCTCCCAAAGGCCCTACCTTCTAATACCATCACATTAGGTATTAAGATTTGAACATATGAATTTTGGGAGAACAAAAACATTTTGTCCTCAACAGTGATACAAACAAAGTTGAGGTAAAATACTATGGGAGTTAGAAAACATTGTATAGAAGACCAAGTAACAGGCCAGGCACTGTGGCTCAGGTCTGTAATCCTAACACTTCAGGAAGTTGAGGCAGCTGAATCTCTTTTACTCAGGAGTTTGAGGCCAGCCTGAGCAATCTGGCAAAACCCCACCTCTACAAAAGTAGAAAAATTAGTTTGGCATGGTGGTATGTGTCTATAATTCCAGCTACTCCTGAGGCTGAACCTCTTAAACCTGGGAGGTTAAGGCTGCAGTGAGCTGTGATTGTGCCACTGCACTCTACCCTGGATGACAGAGCAAGACTTATGTGCAAAAAGAAGAAGAAGAAGAAAAATAAGTAGGAGGAGGAGGAGGGGAGCGGGGAGGGGGGAGGAGGAGGAGACCAAGAAGCAAGATCAAGTTTATGTTTATTTTTATGTATAGATACTGACGAATCTATAAGGTTGTATGACAAATAATATTTTGACATCTGTATCAAGAGGGTGTTTTGGGTTCTAAAAAAGAAGATAAAAAGAGTAGTTTTTGTTTTAACAAGTTTACCTCTATTGAAATGGTTTTACTTTAATAACTTAATGCAGCCTTAATACGAGTAATCGCTGATATAAAATATCACATAGTAATTAATTTGGTCATACAGTTAATCTTTCCATGGCCATTTGATCTATAGAAATAAAAAGATCCCTTTTCACTATTTGCTAACAACTAACTGATCTTGGGGAATGAGTAATTTCCATACCAAGTTACAACTGACCAAAGCACAAGGAATCCTTTGTTTCCTCAAGAGATTGGTGGAAAAGCAGCTGATGTTGAAAGTTCTTAAGGCCACCTTTGGAGCTCTCTCCTGGCCCCACATGGAGCATTTGTTAACATGTTCATTGAATGAACACACCTCAAGTGTTTAGGTTTCTAAAATTCTAAAATTTTTTCATGTAATTTATTTGGATCACTGACTTTTGAATTTTCTTTTCAATTTTGTCAAAATGATGAAAGAAGAGATTTTCCTCATTGGAACACATGCTTTATTATGCTAAAATATTCCTTTTGAGAAACCAATCACTAGAATCCTTTAGTCTAGTGGTTCTGAGATTTTGCTGCATATTGGAATCACTTGGGGGACTTCAAAAATATTGATGCCCTGGCTTCACCTCATACTGATTAACTTAGAATCTCTGAGGGCCAGTACCCAGGCATCAGGATTTATTTAAATTGTCTGTGGGATTCCGGTGTGCACATAAGTTTGAGAAGCATTTGCAGTGGGTCGAATAGTTCACCCCCAAAAGATATGATAAGTCCTAACCTCAGGTACCTGTGAATGTTACCATATTTGGAAATAGGGTCTTTGCAGATGTAGTTAGTTAAGATAAGTTCTTACTGATTTATGGTGGATCCTAATCTGATGATTTATATCTTCAAACAAGGGAAATTTGGACACAGACATACAAAGAGGAGAGACTGCTGTATGAAGACACAAAGACAGACAGACCCAGAGAACAGATGGCCTTGTGACCACAGAGGCTGAGACTGGCATTACGTAGCTATAAGCCAAGAAACTCTGAGGACTTCCAGAAACCTCCAGAAGTTAGTAGAGAGGTATGGAATAGATTCTCCTAGCTGAACTGCCAAAAAGTAACCAAGCCTGCGGATACCTTGACTTTGGACATCTGGCCTCCTGAACTGTGAGAGAATTAATTTCTGTTGTGTTAAGCCATCCAGTTTGTGGTAATTTTTTTTTTTCTTTTGAGACAGAGTCTCTGTCACCCAGGCTGGAGTGAAATGGGGTGATCTCAGCTCACTGCAACCTCCACCTCCCAGATTCAAGCAACTCTCCTGCCTCAGCCTCCCAAGTAGCTGGGACTATAGGCATGCACCACCACGCCCAGATGATTATTGTATTTTTAGTAGATATGGAGTTTCACCACACTGGCCAGACTGTTCTCGAACTCCTGACCTTGTGATCTGCCAGTCTCTGCCTCCTAAAGTGCTGGGGTTACAGGCGTGAGTCACAGCACCCGGCCATGGTAAGTTTTTACGACAGCCCTGGGTAGCTAATATAGCACTTCTTAGTCAATCCAAGGAGGGCTCATTTGCAGGATAGATTCCTTCTCTTTTTAACGTTTAACTACCTAGTCGCAACGGTGGGCAGGTTCTAAATTAATAGCCATTTCCATTGATTTTGCTAGAGTAAATATTTTTCCTCCTCTCATTCCTTCCTCATGCTCCACCATTGTCATTAAACAAGGCAGAAGAATTCAAAGCACTTACCTTGTTGAAACATTTCTTTTGGTCATTATAGTTTCAAGGATTAGAATTTTCCACTTGTTATTCCAAGCATTTGTTTGCCTGAGCACTTTGTATCATGGTCCATAAAATACTGTATAAGTCACATCACTTCAATATTTTCTCTTTTAACCAAGTCCAATTGTTGCAGGATACAATCAGTATAATCAAAACATTTTAAAAGTTGAAAACAATGAAAAACAGGTGGCCTTCTTTTTCTTGAGTCTTTTGTCCAAAATGATGGGTTCTCAAATATATTTGTCATGAAACAATTTCTTCCATTATTTCTTTGGTAATTATGAAATAATCCTAAACTGCAAGCAATTTTAAAGATGAGATTCAAAGAACTTTTAGATGATTTTTGGCATCTTTAAACTATTATGACAATTATCTCAATCACTGGAAGACAAGTATAGATATGGTTTGGACATAGGCTATTTAACATAGTAATCAAAATGCTGAGGAAGCAACCCTCTTCCCAGTCAACCATTTAACTAAATAAGTAACTTTAGTTTGACTTCAATTAATGAGGTATTTTCAGGAAAACTTCAAAGCAGGTTTGGAAGTGTATGAACTATGATTCCCAAATATAATTGTTACCTATCTATACACAAGCTAACAGAAACTATGACTATCAATGCAGTTATGCAACTATAAAAAGCATCAGGGGAGTTATCAAGTGAGATGTTAGTTGACTATTTAGGACACAAAATAGAGATATCTTAAAATTCAAGTGAGTCACATGAATAGAAAGACCACTGGTCGAGAGAGCTTCTAACTTTTCTTACCAAATAATGCTAGGTCCTTGGAATAATAATTATTAGCATTTTGGCTAATCTTCCTATGGCCACTAGGAAAACTTCCTTAGGGTTATTTCTGGCTGTAAAGTCCTTAGGATTCTGAAAGGGGAAACATGCAGAAAGGCAGAAATTAGGATTATGTTACTTAGATGATTGGAGAAGAAAGATCTCTTCCCCTGTGAAAGTCAACATAGGGTAGACATAGCTTATGGCTGATTAAGTAATACATGTTGTTCAGTGAAAAATGAAAATGCAGGACCCCTTGTTCAAAAATTGGGAAACAGGTGTTGTATATGAACATTTTTCCTTTCTTTCATGGCCTCTCTTATTATCAAAATGTTTTTCACTTGCTCTTTAATGTCAATCTAAGTGAAGAATAATTAAAGGTTAATTATTAGTATGAACTTCACTATTCATCTTTATATTGTGCCATGCCAGTTTTAAATGCCAGTTTAAATCTAAGAGCACTTAATTCAATCACAAAATCTCTGAAATGATACAATTTGTAATTTGTAGTTTCTACAGTGTATTTTTGTTACTGGAACAAAAGCTAGCATGGATGTTGTTATTTAGTTTGATATGCACACATTCTACTAATGCTCTCTACTTTTGGCTTACTAATGAGTAAGGAATAACTGAAAGAAAAAGGAACTACAAATTGTATTATCTTTCACTGTCCTTCTATGTCATAATTTTCACATCAGTGGTTGACTAATGCAGGGAAGTAATACAAATGAGAAAGGATATAATAAGGTTCCTTGGTCATTAGTGTTTCTTAGAATATAATATCCCTCTTTCTGAAATTCTCATGAAATTCTGATTCCAATGCAAAGCGTGGCCTCTCAGAGCTATCTGCAGTTGCTTACTTGGTTGTCTATTGCTTACTCAATTGCTTGCCCCAATAACCAGCTCACTTTTTACTCATTTGAGGTCTTGCTGAACCTCCACACGTACAGCACCGGTGCACTGGAAGTCTGTGTTCATGGGCCTTGAAGAACACTATCTACAAATGGCACAACAAGGCACATCAGACATGCACATTGCACATATATCCTGTACTCAAGCATATGCTGCATTGTTTAGTTGCATTTCACTTACAAAATACAAGTTCAAAGATAAAATAATTAAGAATTTCAAGACAGCTAATGCATAGCATTAAAGCAAGCACAAGACTCCTCTGAGCATGTGGTGCTATGAGAATGGGCAGGCCATATCACCCTGAAGCCACTCTGGGCAAAGCCATTAGATAATTACAATTTTCAAATTTAATTCCACCTTTCCATTAACAGAGGATTTTTTGGATTTATATGTAAGGTTTGGGGTAATGGTGAAAAACATTTAAACTAATAGGTTGAGTCGTATACAAGATGCTTTGATTTTTTAGCTATTTTACCTAAATTTTGATTTAGTGAAGATCAATTTCTTTCTTATGTTAAATAGGTAATCATACTTTTCCTTCTTATTTTTCCTTTTCCAGTGTTCTTTGATTCATGCTGTAAATTTACTATTGGGAACTACTCATGTTCTATATTCTGGATGTATGAAATCTATTTAACAAGGTGTGGGTAATTCATATTTATAAAAGCACAGTATAATTTCACAAACAGTTGCGCCCTCCCTCGTTGAACACATTTATATGCATTTATGTATTTTTTAAAAACAGTGTAGGCTGGGCATGGTGGCTCACGCCTATAATCCCAATACTTTGGGAGGCCGAGGCAGTGGATCACCTGAGGTCAGGAGTTTGAGACTAGCCTGACTAACAAGGTAAAACCGTATTTCTACTAAAAATATGAAAAATAGCTGGGCGTGGTGGCAGGTGCCTGTAAACCCGCTACTTGGGAGACTGAGACAGGAGAATTGATTGAACCCAGGAGGCAGATGTTACAGTGAGCCGAGATCTCGCCACTGTACTCCAGCCTGGGTGATGGAATGAGACTCCAACTCAAACAAAACAAAGTAAAACAAACAAAAAAAACTTAGTGTGATGATTTACATTGATGTCTTTCTCTTAAGGAATAACTTTTATACCACATTTTAAAAAATGGTAAGTTTCTTAGACACATGGCTGTATTATTCAGTGATAGATCCTTTGAGAGTAAACCTGCCTTTTCCCCAGTGTTGATCTACTTTTCCCACCACTCCTTTTTAAAGGATTCTTGCATTTAAAATTTAGATCTTTAATGTTGAGCAAAGAATGGCAGAATCTCAAAACTGGCATACGTTACAAGAAAGCAGCCTGGGGGCTACTCATACTCTTCCAAGTTTTACTACTCCCAGGTGCGGCTTTTGTTGAAAACACTCCAGCTCTACCCTGTGTTTGGTATGCTGCCCTGCTTACCAAGAGTGCAAATCTATTGTAAACCTTATTCTTAATAAGGCTACCAGGATCAGAGCCAATCAAAAAAGGAACAGCCTTCATAAATATTCACACCTCACTAGAGATTTAGCTGTAACAAGCAATGAATAATCATAGGGAATCTCATCATTGACTGAGACCCATCAATGCAAAAACAGAACCCCATTTCTAAAAGCAAATTAAAGGAAGTGTGTCTGTAAAAGACAGGCAAAGAATAGTATTATGAGAACATTATTTTAAGGTAGACGTGTTTATATTATATTCCATGTATCATTATTTTCTCTCCTTAATTAAATAACAATTTTAAATACAAATATCTCTTTTAAAACCTGTTTTTCCCAATATACCATTATTTTTTTCTTCTAGAATAACTGTATACCTGTGCCACAGACAGCAATACAATACATGCGTTTTCTCTGTGTAGCACATCTGTTTGCTTACGAGACTCATGGGAGAGAAGTAGGTGATTTTTTAAGTGGTTTCTGGCTTGTGGTAGAACATTTCATCCTGGAAACTGGAAAACCACTTGATTCAACTACCTTCAATTTGAGAATAAAATATTTGGGCTTAAAACATAAAGTGGGTAGAGGCATATGGGCTACAATGAGTCAGGAAGTATTCTGGAAATTAAATCTGGGAGAGCGGGGGAAAATGTGTCTCTCCTTCCTTATTTCTCTCTTTACTGCTTGCTAAATAGAATTGTCAAAGCCTCCAACCTCCTGCATCTGTTGCAATGTTTTGTAGATTAGACATTTGGAAAGCACTATTGTCTTTCTGAATCAGTCTTAAATGTGATCATCTCTCTATTCTGAAATCCATGCAATTAAAAATTATTTTATAGATATGTATAACAAACAGGACATCTCTAGTTGTGTGACATACTTTCTCTATCCACACCTTCACCCACCTGCATGATCAAACTGTAAAAGTGACTTAGAGGACTGCTACATGTTTTTTTTTTTTTTGAGACGGAGTTTTGCTCTTGTTACCCAGGCTGGAGTGCAATGGCACGATCTCGGCTCACCACAACCTCTGCCTCCTGGGTTCAGGCAATTCTCCTGCCTCAGCCTCCTGAGTAGCTGGGATTACAGGCACGCGCCACTGTGCCCAGCTAATTTTTTGTATTTTTAGTAGAGACAGGGTTTCACCATGTTGACCGGGATGGTCTCGATCTCTTGATCTCGTGATCCACCCGCCTCGGCCTCCCAAAGTGCTGGGATTACAGGCGTGAGCCACAGCGCCCGGCCCTGCTACATGTTTTAATGCATACATAAAGTAAGTCTAGAAAGAATTTCCTGATTTACCTATTTAACACTCTTATTATCCACCCATCCATCTCTCTCTCTTTCTCTTTTTTGAAGTAAATTGTAGTTGACTTAACAGCAAATTCATTTCACAGCTTGTCACCTCTTCCATACCCTACCCAACACCTTCTAGTCAAGAAACTTGCAACTCCCTTTTATAGTAAATACAAATTTCTCAGCTTTACATTCTGATTTTCTCATTTGGACTCTTTCTGAGTTAGAAAGCTTTAGACAACAAACAATAAGTATTCAAGGAAAATATATTTCTTCATAGAACTAAAAATTCCAGGACTAGCATTAGCTTCAGACACAGTTAGATTCAGAGCCTCAAATCATCTCATCAGCAATCTCTCTCTTCTTTCCTGCCTCTTCTATTCATTGTATTGAATTTAGTATTAAACATATCCTCTCTGTTTGGTGACCTCTCACAGCTCGGGTCTTACATGCTCTCAGATTCAAGAGAGACTGCTTTTAATCAGGAAGAGCTGCTTTTAATGAAAATATTTTCAATATAAGTTCCAGAAGAATATCTTGATGCACTCGTTGATCTACTTTGAGTTACCCTACCTATCCTTGAGCCAGCCTCTGCAATTGGAGGAAGATGATGTCCTGACTGACAGACCTGAGCCATATTCTTACCCTTGGAACTAGTCATGCAATCAACTCTACCTGAAAAATATGAACTGTAATACTCATGGGAAAAGTAAGATCCTGTAGATGAAAAGTAGGCATCCATCAGAAGCCACAGCCTCCATTTCCTATCTTGTCTTCTAAATTTCCCCCCTCCACCCAAAACCCTGTAGTCAAGTCCTCCCTGATTTTATTTACCATGCACCCAGGGGGATGGCAATGGAGATTCTTTGCCTAGTTGGAAGTTGTGAGTTTCAGTCATGTATTAGGGAGGCATAGTCATACTCCTAACATACTTCAGTTAACCATGTAAGACTTCTAGCAATCTTTCTACCAGTTCTGAGTCCAAAACATAGGCTTAAAATCAAATCTAATTGTCAAAGACAGTTGTCAATGGGGAGACTGGGCCTCTGTTAAAGTAGAGGCTTAAATTTGGCCTCAGAGGTTTACTGGCTGTGGCCTCTCTGAGATGTTTAATCATGTATTCAACACAGGTTTTGTCATGAATTGAACATCACAAAGAGCAGATGGGAAACTAATTGTTCCCACCCCTTGGGCTTCTCATTTGAATTAAGCACCTCAGACCTTCACTGCTGTGCAGTGGTCAAACAAGAAAGTCTGAATAGCCCCTGGTTGCCTACCCCATTGACTTATCCAAAGGCTGTTTCCTAAAGTTATGGTTCTGCTAAGCAGTGGATTTCCCCAATAGAAAATAGAATGCAAAGGCAAGTTTTTGATGTCGAAGAATTTTTGGAGTCTAGCCTGTGCCTGTTTCCCACAAGTCATGGCCACCCAGAAAAGCTGGAATGGCAGTATAGGCATTATCTGTTGTCTTCTAGACCCTTGCTCCTCAAACTTTTGCCTGAAGACCAGTAGCATTAGCATCATTTGGGAGCTTGTTAGCAATACAATAGATTCTACTCCAAAATGTCTCTCTGATATTTATAGCTTTATGGTAATAGATCCTAGTAGATTACAGTAATGAAGAGCCAGGCTCTATAGTCAGACCTGATCATTAACCTTTTTGAACCTCTGTTTCCTTAGCTTTAGAATGGGGATAATAATGGTAAATACTTTACTGGCATGAGGATTACATTAATTAATGCTTGTAAGTATTTAGAATAGTGTATGGGACATAGTGATTCCCCAATCAACATGAGTCTTTATAATATAATAATAATGATTACTAACATCTTGTTCTTGAAATCAGGAATGAGAACAACCTGGGGTCAACTCTTCACTCAAGGCATATGCAAAGATGCAGAGCTACCCTCAAGTAAGTGGATTCAACATCTTTTGCCCTCACACTTTTGAATCATTTTTTTGTGAGTTTGTTTTGTTTATTCAGCAGGGAACATTTTGTTCATTCAGCAGTGATCTGGTGTTTCTCCCCTACCTTTCAGGAAATCTGTGTGATAAAATAATTTGTCCTTCATGATATTTGTTTTGTTTGGGTCTTGGGAATGCTTTTGTTGCCTGCGCTATGCCCCCTCACTCTCTAAGAAATTGGCCTTAGCAACACTCTAACTCTCAATCATATAGAATTAGCCACGTTATCTTTGGCTCTTTTACTCTTCCATATGTATGCTTTTTTTTTTTTTTTTGAGACGGAGTTTCGCTCTTGTTGCCCAGGCTGGAGTGCAATGGCGCGATCTCGGCTCATCGCAACCTCCGCCTCCTGGGTTCAGGCAATTCTCCTGCCTCAGCCTTCTGAGTAGCTGGGATTACAAGCACGCGCCACCATGTCCAGCTAATTTTTTGTATATTTAGTAGAGACGGGGTTTCACCATGTTGACCGGGATGGTCTCGAACTCATGACCTCGTGATCTACCCGCCTCAGCCTCCCAAAGTGCTGGGATTACAGGCGTGAGCCACCGCGCCTGGCCCCATATGTATGCTTCTATTGCATTGCATTTAGCAGTTTATGTGCCTGCTACGTTTTCTTATTCTGTGCCCTTCAAAAGGCAAGAACTATTTTTATTTGTATCCTCAGGGCCTAGATCATAAATTTCAGTCCATAATTCCATGTATGTGTGTGTGTGTGTGTGTGTGTGTGTGTGTGTGTACCTGTGTGTGTGTAGAAATAGGGTCTTGCTTTATTGCTCAGGCTGGTTTCAAACTCCTTGCTTCAATGATCCTCCTCTCTTGGCCTCTCAAAGTGTTGGAATTACAGGTGTGAGCCACTGTGCCTGTTCCATAATTACTTTTTGTAATAAGAAGTGAAGGCAACAATGAGTTAACTGTAAAACAAGTCCCCTGGAGGAAGAATGGATTCTGGCATAGTGATTAACTATCACCATGTTAATATTTGTAACAAATTGCCCCAATACTTGGTTGCTTAAAAATAACCATTTATTCATGCGCATATGTCTGTGGTTCAACTGGTCTTGCTGGCTTGGCTGGACAGCTGTGCTTCCCCATTTGGGTCTGGCTGGGCTGGTCTCCTTATCACAGATATGATTCAGTCTGTACCATATGCATTGACTATGAGGACCGAGCTGAAGTTGCAGTAATGACCCAGGGAAGCTTTTCTTATGGTGATGGCCGAGGAGCAAAACAGCAAATTCTACCATGTAAACCTATTTCAAACCTTTGTTTACATCATGATACTAACATCCAGTTGGTGGGGGTAGAAAGGCAAAATAACTAAGCCTAAAGTCAGTGGGGTGGGTAAGGGTACACTTTGAACCTATGAGAAGAACTGAAATATCTTGGGACAAAAGGCATAGATACAGGTAAGGGTGAAGAACTGTGAAGAACATTTCAATCTGCCATGTCAGGGTATAAAGAAGATGTGTGAAAGAAATAAACGTCCTAGAGTTGGATGGTTTAATTTTGTCATTGCTGTTCTAGGATTTATTTGTGGTCTGTGTCCAAAATATCTAAGGAAGATTCTACTTTAAATCACATGTGAAGATCTCTTGAAATAATGCTTGTAGAGCTGTGTTTTTACTACACTTAAAATAAAATTGTATACATTTATTGATACCAGAATATTGCTGTGCTAGCCTTACAAAATCTTAAGATTAGGTTCTTTCATGTCTAGGTTGTCCTTATTATGACTCAGGTTTTGCAAATTCCCCAAGCGAAATTGCCTCCTCAATGATTGCTAATAATCATGGTCCTCTACTCAGAAAGGTAATGTTAATTAGCCTTCTTCCTAATAACCAATCAGTCTCCATGAACAGTTACAGATTTTTTTTTCTTTTTGATTTTCAAATCACCGTGATTGTAATACAAGTTTTTGCAGCAGTTTGAAGGTTTACTATTTTGCACCCTCTGCTGGGGGAAAAACAAAGAGAATGACAGCAGATGTGGAGAAGTAAGTAATTTGGGATATGAAGTGAAAGGCTTAGAAGAGCATTTGTCTCATAAAAGTCTTTCATTTTGCAATTACTTTTGAGAATACATTTCTGTAACTCTTCTTGCATAAACAATGTATTATGAAATTTAAATTCATGAACATTAACCTAAAAATATCCAAACTTACAATTTGTGGAATGCAGAGATCTAAATATTTCTTTTCAACCTTCCCTATGTGTGGATTTGGAATATACTTAGAGTAAATTCCACTGATGAGGAACCAAAATAGCAAGGAAACAAAATATTAAATATCTGAAAAACTGAGGCTTAAATGGTAGTTTCCATTAAGAAAGCCACAAGCTAGCAAATTTCTGTTCTGAATTTCACAAAAGAGGTTGTCAGCTTATGTAGTACTTGAATTATAAGGAAACAAATACCTTTTTGCTTAAAAGGTAAGTTTAAATGCTGTAACCACTTACAGTGAATTACTAAGAATGCTAATGGCAATATACACTGACATATCCTTTTATTTAAAGGTCTCCATGTAGTGGAAAAAGCAGCCCCAAATTACTTCAAGTTAGGTTCAAAACATAGCATAAATCTGAATTCCATAATGCTTTACATCAGATGGAAGAAAGTAACTATCTCTAAAATATTCTTCCACTCTTATTCATAACAAATGAATAATTTCATCAGAGTGAAATCATCACTTGGAATAACAAACTTTTTAAATGGAAGAATGTTAGTTTCAACAGACCCTGTTTCTAATTTTGTCTACCTATACATGTACAAACATTTGTGTGGCTGTCCTAGTTTATGTTGAATGCCATGATATATTGTTGAAAGTGGTCAAACTTATCCATTTCCTACACTTTTATAATCCACTGTTGAAAGAATATTTCAGTCGACACTGCTGTCTCAGTAGCCCCTGGTGCAACACAAACCTGATATTTTCTAATCCGAGGTTATTTTTCAGGTCATCAATTCTATTTCCAAACATCTGACAGACTCTGGTGTTCTTAATTAGAATGGTGGCACATCTATCGATCATTATCTTTATGACTTCAATTTTCTCCTCCGCTTGTAACAAGTTCAGATTCAGGCTTTCATGGACCTTGTGTGTTGCTTTCTGAATCACATCTCCTAACACTTACTAAGCCACTCTGACATCATTTGATAAGTAAAATAAGTATCCTCAGATGTTAAATAAAAAATAGAAGGATTTATCACCAAGGAACGGAACTTGAAAGCAAGGTGCAATTTCTGATCTTTCTCTTTCTCTCCTTTGTTTCTCTCTGGGTGTCTCCTTTTCTCTGTCTCTCTCTCTCTCTTTCTCTCTTCTACATAATGCTACATACTTATACCAATATTCATAATCATATACCAATAAAATAAAATATAGATGTAAATAAAGTTACATTTCCATATCTTTATTGCTAATCTTTGATGGTGTAGGACATATAAAGATGTGACCTTTGTAAATACAGCCCTTCTAGATAGAGCCATGGATGAGAATACAGGAAAAAGGACTGCGAAGTTTAGTTAGCTGCATTTTCTCCAGATTGATGCTATGAGACGACTTTTTATAATTTTGGCTCTCCTTTCAGCTCTTCCTACCACATTTCACAATTTATATTGGTTTAGCAGACCTTAGTGCCTTTAAGGTCTCTTCAAAATGTCACCCTTGTGTGTTTATTCATGTGTTATTACTTGGCTAGAATATCTTCTTTCTTTCTCATTTCTACTTCACATCAGATTATGACCAGCCCATGTACAATAATTAACCATCAAACTTTTTTCCCAAAAATGTCAGCATGTAGTGATATTTTTCCAAGTGTTAGGATAAATCTAATTAATTATTTAACTTATTTCAATTAATTAGTTAATTATGTCAAATATTTGTTCCTTCAACACAAATTTGGGTTGAGTTGATTAACCTTTATAACTTTCAGATCCCTTTTACGATTTTCTCCTGAGGGAGGAAAAAAAAAACAACTCTTCCATCCAATGACACCCGCTGTGTTGATTGTCCCAATTTACTTTCTTACCACATAGAGAAAGATCTTAAATTAGAATTTGTTTCGTCCTCATTCTTTGCACTTGTCATACTTTTTCGTAAACATTTCTGCCTTTCTCTTAGTCTGATTTCTTTCAGTTGCAAGTAATAGCAAACACAATCAGACTAGCTCAAAGAATTTATGTATCCATGATGTTGCAGTGAATGATACAGGCTAGTTTTCAGCATGAAAGGGAGATCTAAGGCCTTAGGTACTGAATATGAAGAGACAATGCTTTGTATATTTTTTTTTCTGTATGTGTCTGTGTCCTTCTCTGCATCTCCTCCCTACACTGGCCTTTTTCTCCAGATCAGCAAAGCTCTAGGCATGTAGTAAGGATCATAGCTACCCAAACCATCAACTTAGTAACTCTAGCAATGAGCCTGTCCCTCATGGAACTAACGAAGAGTAATGTAGGAAAGGCTTTTGATTCGCCCTGTTTTCATTTATAAACTCACGTCTTGGACAAATCACAGTTGCTTGGCTTAAAAAATTACTAATTTGAACCATATGTGACTTCTGTTTCTGAAGGTTCAAATGGTCAAATACAAGCAGCTTCAGATGGTTCAACTGGATGAGGGTTGGGTCCATGTCACATGCTACCTGTGGCATAAGACAGTCTTTTACTATGGCCTGAGGAAGGGAATGAGAAAACTGCCAGACAACTGAAAGATTAGCCATTATAGTTATAACAAAAACATTTTATATTTTTTAAAAACTTAAGGCTAATAACAATGACTTTATTATATGAGGATTTGACCCATGCCAATAGACCTGGATCAATATAAACCTGTTCTTTTCTAATATGAGGTTATTTTGCAGGTCATCAATTGTGTTTCTAAGAATCTAAAAAGCTCTGTTATTCTTAATTAGAATGGTAAATAGTTATATATATAATCATATATTTATTCTTCTTACTAAAGTGGATTTTACTCTTAATGTTCATGTTTCATATGCTAAATCTCATGGAATATATAGCAGTTCATACTCAATTCTCAAGTAATTGAGACCACATTCTGAAATGTTTCCTTTCTTCTTGCACAAAGCCATATCCTATATTAAAAGATGAATGTTTTTTCACTTGGGATCCTGCCATGAAAGGTATTTCAAAAATCTTTTAAGCAACCCATAGTTATGAGCCTGATATTATTTCCTTGGACTTTGTTATTTTTGTTTTGTTTTGTTTCATTTTGTTTTGAGACAGTCTCAGTCTGTCACCCAGGCTGGAGTGCAGTGGTGCAGTCTCAGCTCACTGCAAGCTCCGCTTCCCAGGTTCAAGTGATTCTCCTGCCTCAGCCTCCCAAGTAACTGGGATTACAGGCACGTGCCACCATGGCCAGCTAACTTATGTATTTTTAGTAGAGATGGGGGTTTCACCATGTTGGCCAGGCTAGTCTCGAACTCCTGACCTCAGAAGATCCACCCACCTCAGCATTCCAAAATGCTAGAATTACAGGTGTCAGCCACCGTGCCCATCATTTCCTTGGACTTTGTACGTATAATGAAGATCACAGGTTGATACCAACTTTATTGCATTTGAAGAAAATTAATGATTGAATAAACCACGTGAAACTTCTAGTATCCAATCATTTTTGGCTTACAGAAATGGCAATTTCCTGTCATTCCAACTATTAATTGATATATGTTTTTTGATGTAGGTCTGAAATCCTACCCAGATGTAGCTTAACTCCTTTGTTTTTATCACTGTTAAAAGCAATGGTTTGTTGTTATGGGACCATGTAACCCAGGTAACGTGAGTTATAGTTATATGGTACCATGTAACTATAGATAGACAAAGGATAATTTATTTATTATCATTATTGTTTTTTCCGAGAAGGAATCTTACTCTGTTACCCAGGCTAAAGAGCAGTCGTGCCATATCGGTTCATGGCAACCTCCCAGATTCAAACAATTCTCCTGTCTCAGCTTCCTGAGTAGCTGGAGTTACAGGTGTGCACCACCAATGCCCAGCTAATTTTTTTATTTTTAGTAGAGATGGGTTTCCACTATGTTGGCCAGGCTGGTCTCGACCTCCTGACCTCAGGTGATCCACCTGCCTTAGTATCCTAAAGTTCTGGGATTACAGGAGTGAGCCACTGCACCTGGCAACAAAGGATAATATTTTTAGTGCAGTGTAGATATGGGTGTGAGATTATACTGTGATTCCCAGATCTCTCTAAGACAACAGAGGCCATGCCAATTTTGTTCATTGTTTTGCCCCCAACATCTAACACAAAAGTTGGAACAAAATAAGCAGTTGATGTAATAATTGTAGGTGATTGAAAAATAAATATACATAAATGTTTGAATGCACTTTTAAGTAATTCTCCTGATTAAAAACAATACCCTAAGAATATGAAAAATTACACTAACTAGGTACTATTTCCCTGATGGCTTTGGTGAACAAATTGTGAGATAATATACCTGAAATTAAATGCTATCTATGGGAAAAAAAAAGCTTAAAAGTAAATGAAGAACCTATTGATATCTACCTTTTAAATATTAAGAAACGGTATTAAAGCAGTTAAATAAATTGCCTAAGCTCCAGAACCAGCTAGTAAAGAAGAACCGACTAAAACCCAGGACTTGTGAATCCTACCTCAATAGTCTTCCCATATTTTAATTAAAGAGAATATTGCCTGTTTGGGACTTCATTCTATGTTAAAAGCAATCCTCTAAGTAGACTGCACTGAACTAAGTGTAATACATCAAGTCAGAGGGTACACTGGAATATATTTTTATTGAAAAGGCTGTAAAATGTTTCTTAACATCCATTTTAGAAAGAACCTCAGACTTTTCATTACTTCTCTATACCAAGTAACATTGAAGAAGGCAGGGTATGTTTTGACCTTGATTTTTTTAATCTTGATTTTTTTTATAAGTTTAAGTTATTGGCTTAATTTTTATTTGATTCTAGATGTACACATGGATTAAAACTTTGTATTGATTCTTTCACTTATTCACTACGTATTGAGGACCTACTGTGTCTCCAGGCAACACTAGTGCTGGAGCTACAACGGTGAACGAGACATCATAATTTTTGTAATTTGAATCTTAGAGCCTTGTGAAAGAGATAGATTTTAAAGAAAAGACCAATGAATACACATAAATATGCATATTTTGTACTATGAAAAGTCCTCTTAAGAAAATTGAGTGGTTGCTAAGATGAGGGTGTCAGGAACACAGGGTAACCAATTTAAATGGAGAGGTAAGGAATGTGCCTTATAAGGAGGTTACATACAGACTGAGGCTGGAATGATGAGAAGGAAATATTTAGAGACTGAAGAGAAGGCATTTTTGTGAAAGGAGACCAGAATGGCTGGCTGCAGTGCTTGAGCATGGAGGGTGCAGATAGAACAGCTTATGTGTTGAGGGTAGGGCTTAGGCTTAGTTTACCAAGATCTCTTTGTTGGTTCTTTTCTATTATCTGATCTGCGTTTGAAGAGACGGTTCATAGAGGTAGCTGGTCTTGGGCCTTTTGTTCTTCTGTACATCTGGCTCGCTGTGCAGTGGCTGCAAGCTCTTACTCAGACAATGTGTCAGGAATTTTTATCCAACTGTTAATCTTGAGAGATGAGGTTACATCTTGTCTGAACAAGAGCAGGCTTGTTTACTATTAGGGGCTAACGTTCATGTCCTTCCAAAATTTATATGTTGAAAACTTCACTCCCAGTGTGAAGGTTTTAGGGGGTGGGGCCATTGGGAGATGATGGCATCATGAAAGTGGAACCCTTATAAATGAGAGAAACAAGAGAGCTCTCTCACCTCTTTGGCCATGTGAGGGCACTGTGAGAAGATGACTATCTTTGAATTTAGGGCTTTACCAGACATATAATCTGCTGGTGCTTTGATCCTGGATTCCCAAACTCAAGAAATGTGAGAGATATATATGTATTGTTTAAGCTACCAGTCTATGATATCTTTATTGTACTAATTCCAATGGACTAAGACATTTACTGTTTGCTATACAAGTTGTGGGTTCCCCAATCTCAGTGTGCTTCACTGTAGTACAAACCCACTGTGTGTATAACACTCAACACATTGTCCTCCCCACGGAACACGGGGCAAGGGTAACTGATATAAATATGCGAATACTCATGTTGCTTGCTGTGTTATGAGTAACAGTCTGTCTCTGACCCAGGAGTCTCAGGTCTTAGGCAGCATCCATGAAAAGTACAGGGTTGCATTAGCTTATAAGTAGTGTAAAAATTAAATTCCAGACCTGATAATATGTTTGTTAATTCCTTAACAATTTGAGTGGAATAACAGAAGAGACAAGACTTTGCCTTTTAGTTTCAGAAACAGATTCAATTGAATACAGTCACATTAATTCAAGTATGATTTTTTAATGAGGAAGAACATATGAGAATATTATTAATGTTTAGTTACCATCTGTGAATAAATATAAAATATCATTTTATTGTTTCCATAGGAATAATTGTATATTTTTTTTAGAAAAAAAAATTTCTATTCATTGTGAGTGAAGTTTCACCTTGAATTTATAATGTTGAAATACAAATGGACACTTTAATTTTGTTATGCACAACTGGGAAATCTTTCCCCATTTTGTCTAGGTATTATGGTGGTGCAAAAGAAATTGTGGTTTTGCAATTAAAATGAATTAATATTGTACCATAGATACATTTTTCTTTCAACATTCAAATTTCTACAGTTTTTATTTAATTTTCATGATAATATACATTAAAATACATAACTACCTTAGAATTCTGTTTCGTTAGTGCAAAAGACTACGTTACGGTATTGTATTTATTTAAAAGATGTCATTTTAAAAACTCGTGTTGAACTCTCAAAAATTCTTCAAGACTCAAACTGCAAGGAAATGAGTGCTTTATTCAGGTCTTTGCAATAGGAAAAACTCTCAAATTGAGTGTCTCCTTGAACCCTGGGGATAAGAGGGATTTTACAGGTGATTGAAATAAAAGCAGAAAAATGCCTGCTGCAAGTTTGGTGGGCTCAAGTCAAGCAGGGGCTTGAATGGTGCAGAAAGGGGAGACTGTTCTTTGTGATTTGGCCCAAATCAGCACATTATATCCTGATCCTGAAATATTTTATTAAAAGATGGAAATTAGAAAAAGGTGGTTTGTCTATTGATACAAAATTATATTTGAGTTATTTTACCCCAAAATATTCACTTGTGTTCAAGATTCTTTTCAAGGTTGACTAAAGGATCAACATCATTTTTCTTTTCTTTTTTTTTTCTTCTTTTTTTTTTTGAGATGGGAGTTTCGCTCTTGTTACCCAGGCTGGAGTGCAATGGCGTAACATCATTTTTCTTAAAACGTATCACTAAGTACTACAGACATTATAGCCAGATTGTCAAAAAACTTATTTTAAAAGTAAACTAAACTCAGAAACCCTAGAAGAGCAGATACAAATTAAATTAAATTTTTTTAAAAAGTAAACTAAACTTCTAGATAAATGTAGTTATTTATTATTCTACAAGATATGTTTTGAACCTTTCCTTGTGACTCTTGCATGAGTGAACATTTCACTGATTAACTGAAACAGTGATTCATTCTACTTCAAATTTATAGTCTAAATATAATCATCTCATTACTGGTAACAGATCACCTTAAGAGCAATTACAGCCAGAATATTTCCTCACAATCTGGAATGAAACATTGAATACAACTTTTGGTTCTATCTCCCTTTATCATGCTGCAATGAAACTGCAGGTTAATTTACTTCCCATCTGCCTTTATTTCTTATTCTGTCGATCTTATACATTTTTTCTTTTTACTTCCATGGGAACATATTCTTTCTATTTCAAATCCCTTTCTATTTTCCACTTGCAGAATTAGGCTAGTGATTTTCAGTTAAACATCACATTAAAGGACCATAGTTTCATTAACATAATGCAAACTCTATCTTTCTGTCTTCCAATTACTCAGCTAATTTTGTAATTTGAATTTTCGTTTTAGAGCAACTTTTTTTCTTTTTCTTTTATAGCAGAACAGCACTTTGAAAATTGTAAAAAAGCAAAAGTTGCCAGGACTATGTGAATTAGTCATTCTAAATGGTATTCACATAACCCATGCATATTTTTTCAATAATGGAGCTATTATTACTTTCACCTCCCTTTAGACTGTCAGTACTAACTAGGAAATGATATAATGATACCTGCATCTAAGTCTATTCTAGGAGACAGGCAATTTAACAACAGATTTTTTAAATTTCGATTGGAAATATTATCAACTGGAAGAAAACTTGCTGATAGGGTGTGTGCTGAGTTTAGATCACAGTTCAACCATCCTCTATCAAACTGTAGGCAGTAAAGCTAAGGGCATGGGTTTATGGTCAGTCCCACCTGGTGACTCTAATCTTGACTCCTTATTGCCTGGATCTGTAAGCTTGGGCAAATATCTAAGCCTCATTTTCTTATTTTAAAAAATGGAGACCATGACACCTAATAAAGAGTTGTTTTTAAGAACACCACACACACACACACACACACACACACACACACACACACACACAGTCCCCAACTAAACGATGGTTCAATTTAAAATTTTTCAACTTTACAATGATGCAAAAACAATACACATTTGTTACAGTCCTTGATTTACAATGGAGTTACCTCCAGATAAACCCATCCTAAATTGAAAGCAAGCCAATTTAATGTTTTCCATTTTGAATGGGTTTATCTAGACATAACCTCATGTAATTTGAGGAACATCTATATATAAATCTATTTCTAAATATCTGTAATGTAATAATTGCTTAATAAACTTTATTGCCTTATTATTATTATTACTAATGCAGTAATGCCAAGCCACTGGAGATTGACTATTCATTGACTAATCTCGGATGTCTGTGTTGGAATGGCAGGACAATTGGTGTCTATATATTACACACACAATGTTTTAATTACTCTGTATAAATCATAATACTTAATAAAATCTCAACAGATCTGTTATTTTGGCCTCAGTTTACATTGCTGGAGAATATGGATTATGAACTTTGACATTTTAAATTTATTAATCTTAGTGCATCAAATATTTTTAGCCATTTTTTTTCCTGTATTAAGTAATTATTGTTTTGCTTTACTTCAACCCTGACAGCAGTGCCTGAAAACAACCTGTACCTTTTTGGCATTGTTATATTACACAGATAATGAAAGCTTCTATTCTTACTTTTTTTTTTTTTCACAATTTATGTTTCATCTGCCTATTTTCAAGTATTGTATGTTATAAAGTGATTTCTGCGAGTTTTAATTAAAGACTACATAATGAGAGTGATGAGAGTGGCAACATGAAATCTTGAGAAAAAGCCATAAATTGCAGTTGAAATCTTGGAATCACACTCTTTCTCTGCTCTCTGGTCATGAGATCTTGAATTAGTTATTTACACTTAAGGAATGTTGGTTTCCTCATTTCATTTAATACCTGAGAATGCTAAAATGCCCAAAAGATTATAGTGAAGATATATAGAAGAAAAAACATTTTAAATGATAGAACCTATAAATTTACATTGAGGCTTTGAAAATGACCCAAATCCAAGCAACATATACTAAATTTGCTGGTAAAAATGTGACATTTTTGTTTGTTTTTAAAGTAAATTCTTTGTGACTCTATGTTTATTATGTATTTGTTGTTTTTGTGTATCTATATTTGTTAGCCATATTTATTTATTTTTATATATGTTGCTGACAAAGCTAGTCCCCTCCAAATACAGGGTCGTTCCCTGTTGAGTGCTGCAAAGTCAATACACAAAACCAAAAGTGAGCATCCATTATTGCAGGCTTAATTTCATGGCCACAGAATTGAGAAGTGGCAGTTTGGCTCACAAATCAACTTCTCAGCTCCTGAAAACCAGAAAGCCACAGATATAGGGCATTATAATAAAGAGGCTCGTCATTGAAAGCAAGAGGAGGAATATCCATGTCTTTCTGGGAATGAGAGGAAAACTCCTTGAAATGTTTGTTTTTGTCTATTAACAGTTTCTTCACGTCATTGTCATGGTGATTGTCAACTGTCATGGCACTGGTGAGAGTGCCATTTAGCATCAAAATTAGATTATGATGAAGTTAGAGGATTCTTCAGAGGTCAAGTGAGCTGCCATCTTGAATCCCACCAGTCTTAGCCAGTTTGGGCATGATATAGAACTTTTGACCTCAGGCATCCTGCTTCCTAAAGATACGTAGAATTAAGGTGGGGTAGAAATTCACCTATGTGACATCGGCATTTCAATTTGTAACATAAGTTTTCCCTTATAAGAATAATTATTTTTATTTTTAGAGGTGGGATCTCATCTTGTTCTGTAGCCTGGGTTGGAATGTAGTAGCATGATCATAGCTCACCGTAGCCTCAAATTCCTGGGCTCGAGTGATTCTCTTGCCTCAGCCTCCCAGCGTAGTTAGGACTACAGGTGAGAGCTACCACATCTGCCTAATGATAATTTTTAAGGTGAAAACTGGTATCTCACATCCATTATGATAGCTATTGGAAAAAAATAGAAAATAACAAGTATTGGTGAGGTTATTGAGAAATTGAAACCCTTTTGCACTGTTGGTGGGAATGTAAAATGGTGCCACTGGTATGAAAAACAGAATGGCAGTTTTTCAAATAATTTAAAATAGAATTTTCCTATGAGCCACCAATTCCACTTCTGGGTATATATCCAAAAGAATTGAAAACAGAATCCCAAAGAGATATTTGTATACCTATATTCATAGCAACATTATTCACAATAGCCTAAAGATGGAAGCAACCCAAGTGTTCTTGGACAAATGAATGCATGAACAAAATGTAATGAGTACGTAAAATAGAATACATTCAGCCTTAAGAAGGAAGGGAATTTTGGCAGATGATATACCATGGGTAAATCTTGAGAACATTATGCTAAGTGAAATAAGCCCATCACAAAATGACAAATACTGTTTGATTCCACTCATATGAAATAAAGTAGTGAAATTAATAGGGATAAATATTAGAGTGGAGGCTGCCAGGGACTGAGCAAAGAGGAGAATGAGGAGGTGTTGTTTAATAAGAATAGTAGTTTAGTTTTGCAAGATGGAATGAATTCTGGAGATTGGTTGCACAAAAATGTGAAGGTACTTGTTGCTGAAATACACAATTAAAAATGGTTAAGATGGTAAATATATGTTATATGTATTTTATCACAATTTTTAAAAGTCCAAAATTGGTGTTTGTTCGGCCATCCTAAAGCTATTCAAAGCCCAATAGCACTAAAGGGTTTTGACAGGGGTGTCAGACAAACCTTATTCCATTACTTACCTAAGGAATTACTCCCTCCATAGTAAATAACTCTAAACTTGAGTTATTGCATCTATAAATTGGGTGGGATTAATATATCTACTTCAACAGTGCTGTTTTGTGGCTTAAAAGATATTGCTTTTAAAGGACAACAATGCATCTGTATTAGTTTGCTAGGGCTGTCATAGCAAATTCTCACAGAGTGGGTGGCTTTAAAAAAAGAAATTTATTTTTTCAGAGTTCTAGGGGCTAGAAGTTCAAGAGCAAAGTATTGGTAGGTTTAGTTTCTCCTAAGGTCCCTCACAGGGGCTTGCAGGTGGCCACCGTTTTACTGTGGTCACAAATGGTCTTTCCCAGGTATGCACAGTCCTGTGTTCAAATTTTCTCTTAGAAGGACACCAGATGTTGAATTAGGACCCACGCTAAGAACTTTAATTTACTTACCTCGTTAAGGATCTCCATATACAGTTATATCCTGAGGTACTGGGCACTAGGGCTTTAACATATGAGTCTTAGGGACCCAATTTATTTAAAAATAAATATACAATTTACATTTATTCTTTACTTAAGTTGTATGAGATACTTGTTATATACTTGTTCTATATTGTTATATCTCACACATCTTAAGTGTAGAATAAATGTAAACTGAGTATTTTAGCTCCATAGATAAGTGTTTCTAGTAGGTATTTGAAATATATTTCTGTTATAATTTCGATGTTTTGAAAATAAAATGTGATGTGAATAAGGTCATTCGTTCAGCACATTTTGACTCATCAATTAGTTGAGTAAATTACTACCCACTATGAGAAAATAGGGATTAAAACATGGTTCATACTTTCAAGAAACTGAAAATAAAAGTCACTATTTTAATCATATTTACACAGCACTCGGCATTTTACAAGGTTCTTTTATACATTGTCCTACTTAATGCTCAAAGAATCTTTTGAGAAAGATGTGGGCCTATGTGTTAAGGTTATATATTTATTTCTATTGTACCCGGTTCTGGAGATGAATTAAGAAGTTTTAAAAATGTATCATTTAAAAATAGAAGTAAGTGAGACAATCTTGGAAAAGGGAACCCAAAGGTGAAAACATACGCAAAATGCATGCTGAGGAATCTGAATTCAGAGGGAAAAATGAGCACATATCTCTAACATCCCCTCTGTCCCACATCTTTTGAAATTAGAGAGGGAAAGGTTGGGGGAGGAGAGATTGAAAGAGAGAGAGAGAGGATAGAGAGAGAGATCCATAAAAGTTAACGTAAGTGAAATGTAAGAGGACAGAAACAAACTGACAGAGAAAACAAAATGACAGAAAAATACGAACAAAGAAAAATAGAGCAAAATTCATAATGGGACCTAACGGCTGTCGTTTGGGGGTTCTTCAGACTCAGAGTCATTGGAGTGCAGGCAGCAAATTGGTCACTTGAGTGATTAATTGGGCCGCTACATTTACGATGGTCGGGTTAGTGGTCTCTAAGCCTTCCTCAGCCTGTGCTGTTTATTCAGGGCTGGAACCAGTTAGTGGGTCTTGTGTCAGACAGCTAGCCATTCCCAGGGGAACAGGGTGTTCTGTCCACAGCAGATAAGCAACTAGCACATCCAGTCCAGAGGCTTATTCTGCTACTTTCCCCAAATTGCTGAGGGCAAGCTCTTGTAATTGTTATCAGCGTCTCAAATTGCAATGTGACTATTCAGCAGACAAGTATTTGAAGAAAATGGACACAATGGAAGAAAAGTGCTAGAACTTGGGGGTTAAAAAAGAGAGTTAAGAGAGGAATCAGAAGATGCTTTAATGATCTCTGAGAGATCAAGGAGGTTTAGTATCCTAAGCACAAAAAACAGGCTGGAGAAGTAACCTATTCAAGAACTTAAAATTCTTTGAAAAAAAAAAAAAAAAACCTGTGAAATTTTTAACAAATTACTAAATAGCAGAATGAGCATAATTAATGTGAGAATTAAAGAACAGGTAAAGGAAGCTGAGAGATTTTCTGAAAATGCAGTGCAAAGGAAAAAAGAGGTGGAAAACAAGCATGAAAAGATATGAAGGATAAAAGGACTCATCTAGAAGTTTCAACGAGATGAAGATGGGATAAGAAAAAAATAATGGGGGAAAAATGTTCCATTTGACAGCCAGAAGGATGAATGAAGCAAAAAGTACCAATTTTTCAACATCCCAGAGAAAGTAAAGAATTCTAAGGATTTAAAAAAAAAAAAGTTTAAAAGGTAAACAGTGAGAAATAGAACAAAAAGCAAAACAAATTACCTACAAAGAAATAAAAATTTAAATGTCATCAAGGTTGTTTTCAGTAACAACAAATATAAGAGAACAGTAAGAGAAGAATTTTAAACCCAGAATATTCCCTAAACCAAATTAAGATTCCAGCGTATGATCAAACAAAACATTTCTTTACCATGGAAGGAGTCAGAATTTTAATATACAGTGTTTGTCTGGAAGAATGGCTCAAGGATATGTATCAGCAAAGCAAAACAACAACATATCTCCCCCTCATTCCCCCCAACCCCCAAAAAGAAGAAACTACAAGTTTGGCTATGAAAATTTGCTATAGGCAAGGCTGAACATGGTGGCTAGCACCTGTCATCCCAGCATTTTGGGAGGAAGGAGGCGAGTGAATCACTTGAGGTTAGGGGTTTGAGATCAGCCTGGCCAACATGGTAAACCCTGTCTCTACTAAAAATACAAAAATTAGCCTGGTATGGTGGCCTGTGCCTATGGTACCAGCTACTTAGGAGGCTGAGACAGGAGAATTGCTTGAATGCGGGAGGCGGAAGATGCAATGAGCCAAGATCACATCAAGGCACTCTGGCCTCAGCGACAGAATGAGACTCTGTCTCATCATAGGCAAAAAATTTTTAAAAAGCCACAAAACCTGCTTAAAGATAAGGCTGAAAATTCATTGCTGCTAAAAATTTTATATACAAGTGGACACAAATTCTAGGTCTGAATTAGAAATAGGAGGAAAAAAACAGGAATAAACACAAATAAGGAAAAAAAGAAACAGTAGTTGATATGAAAAAGATTTAAAAGTAAAAAGTGAATATCATCTTGACAAAATTCATAAATTCCTAGGCAAATATTTTGTGAAAAAACTACCACATATATGAAATTTTGATATAGGTTCTTATTTCCTTAGAGATTTGCATGTAGAAATGAAAAATATAGGGAATGACCATCAAATAGAAGCCAGGGATCAGTTACTCTTTTGCATACATGACCCTAACCAGGGAGCTCCTTCTGCTCCCACCACCTCCGCAAAAGCTTCTATAAATTAATTTTAAGATCCATAGTAGAGAATGGATCTTATAAAATGAACATGTTTTAAAAGGGTAATAGAAAGGAAAGCGCTGATAATATTCACTGAAAAAAGGTCAAATGAATTTGAATTACTTGAGGAATCAGAGAGGTTTTACACTGAAAATCTGTATGAGTCCTAATGTTTTTCAAGGGAGTAAATCAGAGACCTGTTTCAGTTCCTTGAGTTTTTAACTCATAGAGCATGAAGTTCTCTTAAATATGAAGTTCTTTTAATTATAAGGAGGAAAGATCTCATCAAAATAAATATTCTTAATTGACTCAAGAAATATGAAGCCTGCACAAGTGAATATCTGAATAATAAATGGAAAAACTATTCACAAATTTTTCACATAACCATGTAGAGGCTCAAGTATGTTAAATTCTATAACTTGTTCAAAAAACAGATACTTATTACGTTTTGTAAGCATAGAAAATAAATATCCAATGGCGTGATCATTGGATAAATTCTGGTGCTCAATACCTTAAAAGAATATGCAGAAATTTTACAAGGAGACAGACCTCTATGTGTTAACATACAGCAATGATCAGGACATAACATAATATTAATATAAATATTTGTGGGAAAATACAGCATTTTAATTTATATTAATTCACCATTTATATATACATGTTATTTAAATATATTAATATAGTTATTTAATTTAAAATATAGATATAGAGGAGGGCAGGAGGGGTGTGTGTGTGTGTGTGTGTGTATGTATTGAGGGGGTAAATTAGAAGACTGGGAGAATTGAGGCATTCACATTAGAATTTATGTATTTCTTTATTTTGTTAATATTTTAGAATAAGGAATTTGTATTGCTTATTTTGTGATGAAAATACACTTAAATCAATAATATAAAATTGAAATCATGCCAAAGCATATCATTTTCATAGAGATGAAAACAAAGACTTGGACTTACTAAGCTCTTTGCCAAGTTAGGAATCTGGACTATCACTTGAACTCAAGCTCCAGTTTTTGAAACTCACTCCAGGTTTTGTCTCTCCACTTTAAAGTGATATATTTATTTCTAACTTTAAAATTATTTTGATTTTATTTTATGAATACCATAAATTATATATTTTTTGGAAATTATGATTATAAATCTACCCTGCAGACATCCTTCATACATAAATTGCAAAAAATCCAGAGAATGGCACAAAGAAAGATGACTCACTATTCCATCACCGAAGGATAACTAATGTTAAAATTATTAGCTGTATGCTTTCAGTCTTTTATTTGTGCTCATGTATACTGTAAATATTTTTAAAAGTGAGGCCACATGTACATATATATTTATAGTTTTTACATATATATGTACATATATTCATATACATATATACATGTTTACAAAATAAAATTCACAATATACTTTTTGGATTTTTAAGCATACTTTTTAAAAATAATTGCCATGCCATTCAGCAGTCTTCTAAAAGCTCCTTACATATCTCTTATTTTTTCTTTCGTATGGATGTGGCAAGACTTAGTCAATCAATTTATTATCATATGAATTTTCACAGCATGTGTCTCTGAGCATTTGTTTACAACAAACTCTGCAAGTAGGGTTTCTTGGTCAGAATTCATACTTTCAAGGTTTTTGATAGATCTCAGAACTACTGTCCAGAATGATTTTTATCATGGTCAGTTTGTAAGCAGGCTATTTTCTCTCAACCCCAGTCAACGCCAGGTAATTAAAATAAATTGTATTGTCATTAGAGTTTGCCAATATGATAGACACAAAAAATGATACCCTTCTGGCTTTCAAACTCCACCAATTAGTGCTAGTTGAAATGCCTGACAGAATGTGTAATATGCAGGGCAAATCTTTACTGTAAAAAGCAAGTAGGTTTCTAAACTTTTAAAGAACCCACTTAGAAGTAGGTCATTTGGGAAGAACTACTAAGTGCTAGTTTTGTTCTAGGTATAACCCAGATAACAGCTGAAGTCACTCATCCTGTCCTGTGAGATTCAAATAAAATTAGTTTCAACCTGTCTTGCTTTCCATAGGAAATATAATATTACCTCTGAGATGTAATCCCAAAGGGCATATACTTTCATGGTAACCTGGTTCTGTGATTTCCCACTACCTCAGAACCGTCCCTGTCACTCTGTGTGCCCGCAGGGCTGTCCTCCCATAACTGCAGTGCTGATATAGCCTGGACCAGGCTCTGCACGCCACTCAGGT
Organism: Aotus nancymaae; assembly: GCF_030222135.1. NCBI lineage: Eukaryota > Metazoa > Chordata > Mammalia > Primates > Aotidae > Aotus > Aotus nancymaae. The sequence continues at coordinate 8,568,334 of NW_026988460.1, forward strand.
AGTTCATTGACATGTGTAACAGGGATGGTGTGGGTGTGCAGTGGAGAGTTTACGCTCCGACTCTACACAGACAATGACGTTTATATGAATTTATGAAATAAATGGAAATTAAATTCTCATTTTAAAAACTCATTCAGCTAGGAATTTCACATTGCCCTGGTTTTGCCTAAGGCCAACATTTGGTGACATGCATCTCATCCCTCAATCCTTCTCTGTCTTATCCTTGTCTCATTTTTTTTTTCTGTTTCTCCTTATTCCCCTCATGCAAGTCAAACACACATTTCTTGTATGGAATAGTATTGACAATTGATTTTTCTAACTGAAAGGCGTCTAGCCAGAACCCAGGTGACTTCACCTTCATAAGTAAATGTGCTCATTCAGGAATGTTATTGGACAAAGGCAAAGTTTTTCCTAGGTAGGAATTTTATAACTAGCATTTAAAAGAACACATTCTGCCTCTTCACTGTTTTGAAGATACAAAAATGCGGGGAAGGATTTGTTATTCCAGGGGGACAAAAACCAATTCCTGTTCTGCAGGCTTTCCAAATACAGCATCTCTTTCTGGTCTCATGTAGGACCCAGACATTCTTGCAGGCCTTTGGCCACCTGCTGACTTTGATCACCATCTCTGATCCTGAGTTGCCCATATCTAGGAGGAAATTTAAAAGATGGACACAGGGGAATATACTTCACTCAAGAACCATAGGTTAAATCTGGCATGCCCATGCCATTCTTGCTGGATCTTCAAGTCCCTACACTTTGCTATCTCATGTACAGGGTCCTGGTCATTACTGACCATGTTCTGTTACTACTCGTAACTCATTATGATGCCAGAAAACTTCTATGCCAAAGCAGTATGTGTTGAGTTCATCCAACTTGCATCTGGTCTTTGTCCCATTTAGCATACAGAATAAATATATATTATTTAGGACACTTTCTCTTTCTTTTTCTTTCTCTTTCTTCTTCTTCTTCTTTCCTTTCTTTTCTTTCCTTCTTTCCTTCTTTTTGGATTCTTGCTCTTTAGCGGCAGACATCCAGACCAAATTACCTTAAGGAAAAAGAGAGTGGGAAGCCCAGTAGTGGAACTCACTTCAGATATCCTCTTTCTCTCTTTTTGTCTCTGTCTGTCTGTCTCTCTGTGTGTGTTTGTATCTCTCTCTGTCTGTCTGTCTCTCTCTCAGATCTGTATAAGGGATGAAAGGCTGAGCAGTAGCCTGCAAGAGATGACCACTGCAGAGATTCAGGCAGCATGGCATCATGGAGTTCCGATTTGGCAGTTAGTACAACGGGTTCTAGATCAAACTTTACCCCAACCTGGTTGTATGTCCAATCATGGATCTTCCTAAAACTTGGATTCCTTGTCAATACAGTAGTTCACAATGAACTGTATTAAAATTACCTGGGGAGCTTTTTGAAAAGCAGGAGCTTGAGCTGTTTGGCAAATCCACTGAATCCCAATCTCACAGGAAAAACTTACAGGTTCCATGCACAATGAGATGATGCTGATGTGCTACCAAATTTGAAAGACACAGAAATAGTCCATTTTTTGGAAGTTTTTCCCAGATTTAAAATGTATGACACTAGAAAGTTGTAGGAGGGCCAGATCTACCTACATACTATTTTATAAGTTCATCATAAAAAAGACAACATCATTATAAATGGTTATGAAAGAACCCTATGTCCCAACTAGAGTGTACATTTTTCTGAGACGAAGTAAAATGGAAATGTTAAAAGCTCAGAGAAAAACGTTTTTCAAATACACAGGGAACATGACATGCATGCACTCTTCATATATAACCAACACAAAGATGAAACAAGAACTTGTAGAACAAGGAGAAGAATATAAAGTAAAGGCTAAATTAATGGGATATAGAACTCCTGGTAAGCCAACATGGGAATTTTGGTGACAGGATACAAGATGGATGCAGGAAAAAGTCGCATAACTTATTTGGTAAACAGGGAGAACCAAGATAGGCCTCAGCACTCAGAATGGTGATCATGATACTTCTCAGTGCAGCAAGATCTTTGATGCCTTTTATACTTAGCTTAATAACTACACTTTAAAGGCAGTCATCTAGGTTATCTTAAGGTAAAGTTCAAAAAATCTTACGCCCAGCCTGTCTATTTGGCGAAAGAATCCCACAGTATCTTTGATCATGAATTAGTTTATCCATTTTAGGAGGGGCAAAAACAAGAAAACAATACAAAACCTTATCCTTTGTGAAAGCTTAGACTTTGCATCAGTCAAGGCACCAATCATACAATGGAAATGAGCTTAGGCAAAAATAAAAGTAGTGGGTACATGGTTCACATAATTGGAATTCTAAAGACCTATTCAGACTCATCTGGGTCCAGGGCTCAAATGCTGTCATCAAGACATTGTTTCCCTGTCTTGGTTCCACTAACCTCATCTTAGCTTCATTCTGATGTAAGCTTTCTCTATTTGACAGTCAAATGGTGGTTGGCAACTAAAATAGCAATTATTATTACTGAAGTAATAAGATTGAGAATCATTTACTAAGTATCTACTCTATGCTAATGTTCTACATGTATTACCTTTTTAATCTTCATGGTAGTTCTGTGAGACAGGTTCTATTATTTCTCCATCTTAAGTTTTTTAAAGACAGGGTCTCACTCTATTGTCCAGGTTGGAGTGCAGTGGCCTGAAGATGGCTCACTGCAGCCTCTACCTCCCTGGCTCAAGCGATCTTCTCACCCCAGCCTCCCAAATAGCTGGGTCTATAGGGATGTGCCGCCACACCCAGCCAATTTTTTTTTAAGTAGAGATGAATTCTTGCTATGTTGCCCAGGCTGGTAATTCCTGGGCTCAAGCGATCCTCTTGCTTCAGCCTCCTAAAGTACTAGGATTACAGGTATGAGCCACCTAGCTTGGCTGATTTCCCTATTTTAGAAATGGGAAGACTAAGTCATAGAGAAGTTTAGTACTTTACTGGAAGTCATACAGCTAGTGAGTGGTGGAACCAGTATTCTAATCTAGGCTGTCTGGCACCAGAGCCCTGGTTGGACCTGGATCGCTTGCTCTTGGCTTAAAGGGAGAAGACTGGATACACTGAATGTTATAACTCAGCATAATTATTACAAAAATAGGGACTGAGGAGATGGTTTCCTCAAAGGAAAGATGATGGAGGAAAAAAAGACGAAGACATATATTTCTTCCCATAATTAAACAGTATATCTAGTAGAAAAATACATTTGGTTGAAAGACTCTAACATAAGAGTTAATTAAAATTATTCTGGAATTCAGGACTGTAAGACAAATTAATTTTGGTAGGAGGAAGTGTAGTAGTCAGGGAGATGGTTAGAATAAAAGCAGCATCAAAAGTAGGAAACTAAATCAATTCACCTGAGTAACGTGATTTGTTTTTTCTACCTTCTTGCAGTTCAGATAAGTGTTTGGAGGACTCCTTGATTTAAACGTAGAACAAATACACAGATGTGATATTTAAGTCTTTAGCAAGGCAGAATAGAGCTGAAAGATAAAGGAAAGTGAGAAATAATTTGAACATATTAGTCTTGGTGTTTAACCAAACACACACACAATCAATTCTCTGTCTCTCTGTCTCTCTCTCTCTCTCTCTCTCTCTCTCTCACACACACACACACACACAGACACGCATGCACGCACACACACACGCACTTTTTTTTTTTTGGTAGGAATATCAGAAGGGATTGTTTCTTTATAGCAGAATCAAGACTGATGGTATCTTTTGGATGATGAGTTTCTTTTCCTTCAGAAAAGGCAATATTTGTTTATCCTCTGTGCCCAGACTGTTTGTTGCTCTTGTTGCTGTTTTTAAATAGATTCTGAATAACACCAAAACTCACCTGAAAACAGTAAGAGGATACAGAAACGAAACAAAACAAAACAAAAAAACCCAACTGGAGTAGAGCTATGAGATTCAGCATCAGATAGAGTGGAGTGGGCACTTTTCTTCAATGTCTGTGCTTTACCGTTCTTATCTGGCTTCCATAGCAGAGGTCAGCCTGTCATTGTTATGGTAGTAAACTTTTTATGTAGGACACAGATGACAAGAACAATCATTTTTACTTTCACCACTAAGCAATATTTTGAAATAAGATATAAAGGATGGCCATAAAGAAAAATGTAAACCCTTCTCTCTCCAACAACATATTGCACTTATCGGTGCAATATGCTAGATGGAGGACTTTTATTTCCTAAAAATATTTTCATATGATTTTCCATTACTCTTTAAATATTTTGGATGGGATTCAATAGAGGATGATGGCAATGAATGAAATGGCTTAACGTGGAGTACTTTTGTTAGCATGTTGGAGGAATGTTTTCTCTCAGAAATCCATCACCTACTGGGTGTGGTGGCTCACGCCTGTAGTCCCAACACTTTGGGTGGCCAAGGCAGGAAAGTTGCTTGAGCTCAGGAGTTCAAGACCAGCCTGGGCAACATAGCAGGACCTCATCTCTTCAAAAAATTTAAAAATTTGTTGGGCATGTGGCACATGCCTGTAGTCCTAGCTACTTGAGAGGCTGAGGCAGGAGGATCTCTTGAGCCCAGGAGGTCAAGGCTGTAGTAAGCCATGATGGCACCACTGCACTCCAGTCTGGGCAATGGGGTAAGACCCTGACTCAAAAAATAAATAAATCCATCACTCTTTTAAACTGTACTAGACTATCTATATAGAATATATATTTTTAAAGGTGAATATATTCATCTCATAAAGAATATGGGAAGATATATCAATGTGATTTATCCCTCATTAATCTCACCATTCCAACACTATGCACTGTTACCTAAATGAGGATAATTACACTAAACCCAGGTTACTACTTCAATAAGGAGCTTTTCCCTCTCTCAGCAGTCTTTTTTCTTATCATTGCAATGTTGCCAATATAAGAGACAGGATACTTTAAAATAATTAAGAACAGTGTTTAAGATCAGCTTGAGTCTTCTCAAAGCAAAGTAAAATCTGACTGGACAAACGTACAAATAATAGATTTAAGTATTTTTAAAACCAGATATAAATATTTGCTTTCAAGGAAATCAGTGAATTTGATGGAGTGAATGTATATTGGATCTATTGTGTGTGTTTATAGATGTGGAGATACAGAGTTTTAATAGTCAAAATTATGTTATAATACAATGTCCCTTGTGGTTTTTAAAAGAAATTAATTTTACTTCTTTTCACTTAATAATATTGAATTCTGATAGTGATATGGGAGGAGGGCAGGGAAGTGCTAAGTAGAGAAATCTGGGGTCCCTGGCAAGGGCTCCACCCTTGGACCTGTGCCCATATACCTAAATGAGGACAGGCATTTCTGTTTTCATACCCAAAAAGTTGCCTTTTGGCCCACCATGTCCTCCATCCTGTACCCACAAAAGTCTAGGACCATAGTGGGCACACATGCAAGTGGCTGGATGTCAAGAGGGGCAGAACACACCAGTAGACACCAGCAGACACTGGCAAGCCAGCAATGGTGAAATGATGTGGACGCCAAGGGGAATTCAGCCAGGAGTGATCAGAGGAGAGTCCAACTGCTGGGCAGCCCAACTGCAGGGGAGGATCACCTTCCCACTCAATCTCCCTTATGGCTCCCCATCAATCTCACTGGGAACTACCTCCACTACCCAGTAAAATCTTGCACTCATCCTCCAAGCCCATATGTGATCTCTTTTTTCTGGTACACTAGGGCAAGAACTCGGTAAACAGAAAACTCTCTGTCCTTGTGATAAGTCGAAGGGTCTAATTGGGCCGATTAACACAAGCAGCCTGCAGATGGCAAAGCTGAAAGAGCACACTGTAACACACACCCACCGGAGCTTTGGGAACTGTAAACACTCAACCCTAGACACTGCCATGGGGTCAGAGCCCAAAAACACTACCCACGACCTGTCCATCTGTATGCGCCCCCTAGGGGTGTGAGCGGCGGAGCACTGAAGAAGCAAGCCACAGCCCTGTCGCACACCATGCCAGGGGGATGAGGGAACTTTTCCCATTTCGATAGTGTTTTCTGAAAAACTTTTAAAATTTAAACATATTTTTATATGAACCTACAGACAGGTACTCATCAGATAAAAATGAAAATTAGTTTATCCATTTACCAATTAGAAGCGTAATTTTTTTTCAAACCAAATGTATTGATTATAATTTCATCTTTGAGAAAATGGCACCATGTAATATTAGTGATGCTATACTCCACCACAATTTTTACATATTTTTTCAAGTTATATTTCTATATCTGCTTTACCAGGCAGAATTTTATTTATTCTGTCTAATAAGAATTCCCAAGTTTTGGTTAGCTGTCAGTAATGTGGGCAAATTAACTTTTTTCCATATTATAATTTTCCACATTGTAATCTTCACAGTTGAGTATTAGTTTCTAGGGGATTTTTAAAATAATAAGTCTTCAGAAAGATTGCTCTTAATTATTTTCTCTAGTGTTTGGTGCAATACCATACTTATCTATAAAAGAAGGCAGAGCTTGACATCATTTACTGTCATTGAGATTAAATTTATATATATTTCTGTGTGTGTGCTTACCCACTACAGTTTTATGTTGTAACTATTTAAGGTTAACTTAATGAGTTAGAACTGGTAACATACACAAAGCTGAATGCCACAGGATTTAGGTGTGCTTTAAATAGCCAAAAAACATGCACTTTAGAGACTGCAGTGGTTGATTATTTCTCATCTTGCCAACACCTTTACACTGTGAGTATAGCAGCTAAAGTAATTTGGTTTTCAAATATTGATTCTAGATCAATCCCAGATTTCAGTGAAAATACCAAGAAAGAGGTCTGATTATAGTAAAACTTTTGTGTTGACCAATGTTAAAAACACATCAATATGTTGAAATACATTAATTACAGAATCAGCATGAAAATGGAAAAATTTTATTTCAAAAAGCTTAGAACATCTTACATACTGGAAGTTGGAGGTCTGTGTGGTGTCATTACTCTTTGATTATTGTGCCTTCTCTTTTTTTCCTGATGGTGATTAGACACTGAGGCTTTGAAGTCAGATCTAATTATGTTTGTGTCCTGTTTCTACCTCCTACTATGTTTTCAACAATTTCCTGACTTACATATTGTAGACAATAATACCTACCTCACAGGGTTGCTATAAGGATCAAATGACAAATATATATAGAAACGCTGGGCGGACTGCCTGGCTAAAAGTGAGTGAATAATTAATGCTATTGCTTTTACCATGTTATAGTTGTTGTTATTATTGTTGTCTCCTGCTGGTAAGATGCTATGTTAATCAGGGAATTACACGGTTTTGATCTCTTAAGATAGTAATAATTAATTACCTAGGGATGCCTTGGGGAAGCAAGTAAGGATAAAATATCTTAGGATATTTATATTTTTATAACCAAATTCTTTTTTTTCTTCGAGATGTAGTCTCACTCTGTCACCCAGGCTGGAATGCTGTGGCGTGATCTCGGCTCACTGCAACCTCTGCCTCCCAGGCTCAAGCAATTCTCCTGACTCAGCCTCCCTAGTAGCTGGGATTATAGGCGTGTAGCACCACACCTGGCTAATTTTTGTATTTTAGTAGAGACAGGGTTTCATGATGTTGGCCAGGCTGGTCTTAAACTCCTGACCTCAAGTGATCCACTGGCCTTGGCCTCCAAAAGTGCTAGGATTACAGGCGTGAACTACCACACCTATAACCAAATTCTTAATGCTAATCTTTAGCTCACTCTATTTGCAGGAATTTTCTTAAGTATAGAAAATGGGAGAGGGAAGGAGTGACCTGTTCTATGATCTCAGCCACTTCGGCTATGATAACGTGCTCCAAAGCCATCAATGTGGCTCCATGCATAGACTTTAGAAGTGGAAGACACTTGACTCCGTTTGGAATACTCAATCCTATTTGTATTCTATTACATGCCATGGAGACAGGGACCAAATCTGTTTTGTTTCCCACTGAATCCTCACTATCTAGTGTAGAGTCCAGAATATAACAAGCACTAAATACATATTTGTTGAATACATTTATCAGAGAGGGCATTTAAACACAGTAACTTTTTTTTTTTAGTTTTTTTCTTGGACACAGGGTCTCTGTCTATCACCCAGGCTGGAGTGTAGCACACGATCTTGGCTCACTGCAACCTCCACCTCCTGAGTTCAAGCTGTTCATCTGCCTCAGCTTCCAGAGTAGCTGGGATTACAGGTGTGCACAACCACATCCAGCTAATTTTTGTATTTTAGTAGAGACAGGGTTTCACTATGTTGGCCAGGCTGTTCTCAAACTCCTAGCCTCAAGTGACCTGCTTGCCTCGGCCTCCCAGGCTGGGATTACAGGCGTGAGCCTCGGCATTTGGCTTAAAACACAATACCTTTGAGAAGTTTCTACTGTCCTAGTACTCTGAAAAATATTAGCAAATTAATTTTCTTGTCCAGTTTTCAAGTGATTTTTTTTGGCTTATTTGCAGACATATAAATCCATGTTCCTTGGTAGTAATTATTATTCTTTGTGTGACAAAAGGAGCGTATATTAGAACGATGTTGTGTTACTTCACTGAAACTAAACAGAAAAGTGACAATGAAGGGTAAGAAAAAGCAAGTTTAAGAGTGTCAGCATGATGATTCAGCTGCCAGTAGCTCCCAGACGCTCTTTCTGTTTTCAGGAAAGATGACCTAATTATCCCAGCTTGGATGACCTGTCTAACTTTGAACCCATCAGCTATAGAAGGGTAGTGTTACCTCTTTGTAACATGTTTGTTAAGAGACTACTCCTGTGGGTAACCTTATTTCTGTGTGTGTTTGTGAGGTAGCAAGTTTTCAGCAATTAAAAGAGCTGGAAGGTAACCCATATCTACCAGAAAAAGCTAAGTTAGCCTTTGGTAACAGCCTTGAAGTCTCAGGAACTTAAACAAGTTTTATTTCTAACTCTCAGCACTTTCCTGGGGATTCTGTTCTAGATCATTCTCTAGAACTGAGAGACAACATCCAGTTCCTATAGCTATGCTATACAGTATGGTAGCCTCCAGCCACAGGTGACCATTTAAATTTAACTTCAGATTAGTTAAAGTTAAATGAAATTTAAAATATACCTCTTCAGTTTCACTAATCATGTTTCAAGTGTTCAAGAACTACATGTGGCTAGTGGCTAATATATTGGATACTACGGAGAATACTTCCATCTTTGCAGAAAATTCTACTGGACGGTGATCATTTGCAACATTGCTGGTCACTAGGAAAAGAGACTTTTGTTAGGTCTTGGTCTAGCAATGAAATGCTTTAGCTCAAAAGCAGCATACGTTACTTTGTCTTACAATAATGGCCCCACCCAATTTCATGGCCCCACCCAGTATCAATAAAGTCAGGAAATGCAATTCTGCTGTGATGGTTAATTACATGTGTCAGCTTGAATGGGCCACAGGATGCACAGGTATCTGCTAAAACATTATTTCTGAGGGTGTTTGTGAGACTGTTTCTAGAAAGTGTTTGATTGGATGGACTGAGTAAAGTAAATGATTCTCCACAACCTGGGTTGACATCTTCCAAACCACTGAGAACCTGAATAGAACAAGAAAGCTGATGAAGTTTAGATTTACTTTCTGCCTGACTCCACCTGAGCTGGAACAGCCATCTTCTTCTGCCTTTGGTGCTCCTGATTCTAAGGCCCTCACGCTCAGACTGGAACCTACATATTGGCTCTCTAGCCCTCAGGCCTTTGATATATATACATCTATATCTATCTCCTATTGGTTCTGTTTCTTTGGTGAACCCTGATTGATACACTTACCATGTGACTAAATGCAGAAACCAAAAACTATTTGGTGAACTACCGTTAATAACAGCTACACGAACCAACAGGCCTTTACTACAACAGCAAAATTAGGAATTATATAATGCTTACAAATTATTTTTCTTGGTAAAATATTTGTGGCTTCTACTTTTCCTAGGGGAACAATCTTACACATAAAAATCTTTATTTTGGACCTGGAATAGTCATACTATCCAAGAACTTATAAACCTGTATATGTGACAGTGGGGGTCATAACAACAATCTTGTAGGTTTTGTTACCTTTATATATATATATATGTATGTATTTAGACAGGGTCTCACTCTGTTGCCCAGGCTGAAGTGCAGTGGTGTGATCACAGCTCACTGCAGACTCAACATCTGTAGCTCAAGTGATCCTCCCACTTCTTCAGCCTCCCAAGTAGCTGGGACCACAGATGCATGCCAACATCATACCCTGCTAATCCTTTTTTTTTTTTTTTTTTTTTTTAGATACAGGGTCTATTTTGTTGCCCAGATTGGCCTTGAACTTGGATGCTCAAGCAGTCCTCCTGCTTCTGCCTCCCAAAGTACTGGAATTACCAATATGAGTCACCTGGCTGGCCAGATTTCATTACTTTTATATAATTATTCTTGAGAACAGTATCTAAATTATTTGTGTCTGCTCTTTTATGACAATACTAGTTTGGAGAATTAAAAATTATCTGGTCTTAGGAAAGCAAAGACAACAATTCTGCTTGGAGGAACATCACTTTATTCTCTCAACCTCTGACAGCAGCCACAGTAACAAAAACTGAAAGCAGTCACTATGTACCAGATATTATGCTAGGTATGTTACATAATTAAATTATTTACTCTTCATCACACCTGAATTTTACAAATAAAGAACTGTTAAATAGCTTCCTTGAGATCATAAGTCTAGAAGATGGCAGACATGGGGCTCAAACCATGTCTGTCTGACCGTTCCGGAATCTCAGTCTGTGTAATTAGTGACTTTAGAATACTGTTCTTCGTCGTTCCCTTATGTTCTTCTTCTTGGCACCAGGATGATAGTTACGATTAAAGAGCAAATTTTCGAAACTCAGATCTGCTGAAGACCTTTGATCTCTTTTTGAATAACTTATCTTGCAGATGAAACAAGAGGGCTACATGGGGTTAAGGCTGTTGATTAAGGTCACAGAGGTAGCTATTAGCAGAATTAGAGCAGAGACTTAAGCCTACTAAGCAATGTGACTGTTTACATTTACAGGAGCAGAAGAAAAGATGATCATTCTACAGCCACCTAGTATATATTCATTCATTTATTCCCACATTAATTCATTCAGCTCATATCCAATAATATTCTACATTTCTAGCCCTCAGCTGGGTCATAAGGACACCACTCTAATCAGGCATGATCTTTATACTTTGAGGCAGTTATTAATTGTGGCATAAATTCAGTTACTTATTCAAAACTTCAAGATGTTTTCTCTCCTTCAAGCCTTTGAGACTTTAAAATAAATGCGACTTGGTTTTAGCACCTTTCTATCCATAAATCACCTTACTTTTCCATGCTCAGAAGAGCACAGGTTCTTTAGTAACCAGGAAGTTATAGAATTTATATTCTGTACCTGACCTAGTTACAATCCCTGACATTTCCTGTTTTCTTTAAAGGGTTGATTTATTGTCGCACAACAGGTCTTTATACATTTCTTCAGTCACAAGATATGCACTGGTGGCTACTCATGCACTTGTTTTTGAAGACGTTGGTTTCTGAATTTCTTTAATGCTCAGCCATCTATCTTGAATGCTTGGATTAGACAAACTTGATTCCCTTCTGCGATCAGATACCTCATTTATAAGGGTAATTTCATGCCATTTACACAGGAAAAGCATGGCATTTGCTTTTCACATAAAGAATTATATTTTGAAGTAATGGGGAAATGATTCCCTGTTTAATAAATGATGTTGGGATAACTGGCTAGCCGTGTGCAGTAAACAGAAACTGGACCCCTTCCTGACACTTTACACTAAAACTAACTCCAGATGGATTGAAGACTTAAATATAAGACCTAACACCATAAAAATCCTAGAAGAAAACCTAGGCAATACCATTCAGGACATATGCATAGGCAAGGACCTCATGACTAAAAAACCAAAAGCATTGGCAACAAAAGCTAAAATAGACAAATGGGATCTAATTAAACTCCAGAGCTTCTGCACAGCAAAAGAAACAATCATTAGAGTGAACCAGCAACCAAGAGAATTGGAAAAAAATTTTTGCAATCTACCCATCTGACAAAGGGTTAATATCTAGAATCTACAAAAAACTAAAACATATTTATAAGAAAAAAACAAACCCATTCAAAAGTGGGCAAAGGACATGAACAGACACTTTTCAAAAGAAGGCATTTATGAGGCCAACAAACATATGAAAAAATGCTCATCATCACTGGTCATTAGAGAAATGCAAATCAAAGCCACATTGAGATACCACTTCACGCTGATTAGAATGGTGATCATTAAAAAATCTGGAGACAACAGATGCTGGAGAGGATGTGGAGAAATAGGAACACTTTTACACTGTTGGTGGGAGTGTAAATTAGTTCAACCATTGTGAAAGATAGTGTGGTGATTCCTCAAGGATCTAGAACTAGAAATACCATTTGACCCAATAATTCCATTACTGGGTATATATCCAAAGAATTATAAATTATTCTATTATAAAGACACGTACACATGTATGTTCATAGCGGCACTGTTTACAATAGCAAAGACCTGGAACCAAACCAAATGCCCATCAATGAAAGACTGGACAAGGAAAATGTGGCACATATACACCATGGAATACTATGCAGCCATAAAAAATGATGAGTTTCTGTCATTTGTAGGGACATGGATGAATCTGGAAACCATCATTCTCAGCAAACTTACACAAGAACAGAAAATCAAACATACAACAATTCTGCATGATCTGTACATGTGCCCCAGAATCTAAAGTACAATAAAAAATAAAAATAAAAATAAAGAATTATGTTTTGTTCTTAGTACTCTAGAGATTGTGAAAATGTACTATAATGCTTTGGAGGATTTTCTACTGGAAATCATTGAATCTTAATCTACTTTCTAAAATTTATCTTATTATTTTTGATGATATCCATTCAAAATAGATTTCTGCCTATTTTCTGCAAGGGAAAAAAACAATAATTCTCCAAACTCATATACACACACACAGTATATGACATATAATATGTACATTTTATGTTATACAATATATACATTATATACATGCACAAATATGCAATATGTAAATATGTGTATATATGTGGATGTGGATGTATACATAAACACATATACATATGAAAAACATAATGGAAGGCAATTGTGAATATTTAGTGTATTATTAATCTTTTCCAGAGTTTTGGAATCAAACATCAATTACATAAAATAATGTATATGATATCTATTATAATACCTTATATCTTTTTATATGAAGCATAATTTATTCTCCATAAATATTTAGTTATTTTAATTGAGATGTGAAGCATACAATATAACAGATGCTGCTGGTTTCCCACCTAGACTCTCCTTTTACAGCCCAGTGCACTCATTTAGCAACTTCTCTGAATGGTGGCAACTAACAGCTGGAAGCTACCCTCTTCTCCAAAGACAATGCTTCAGTGGATAGAAACTACATCCAGAGCCCACTACCGACCAAGTCAAGCCTAGACTTAACTGAGACCACATCCTGCTCATCTCCTTTTTTTGCCCAATTCTTGCTCCCCTCAGTCTTTTTGATAGCTTACTCATATTGGGGATATAACGCTTTTAAGTTTTTTCTTTAGGATAGGTCTTAGAAGACAATAAATAATGTAGCTGAGTATGAGAGGATGGATACTTTTTCCCCAGGTTCTCGGGGACACAGAGCTTTGAGATTTGAATAGAAAATGTGCTCAGTGGCTGAACATTAGAAAAGGCCATTCCAGTAGCATGACCAAATTTCTAAATTGACCACAGTGATTGATTATAAAATTTATGACTAATAATGGTTTTCTCCTCAGTTCTCTTGACTTCCTTCATTCTCTTTTCAGGTGTGAATGAGGCATTATTTAATAAAGGACAAATCTTCTTTGCAGAAATTTTCCAAATAATATATGTAGATACTTTCCCTTCCAGGAAGCGGAGATTAAGTCTCCACTATGATTTAGACCTAGTATCTCACTTCCAAAGAATAGGTTATGAACAGGAAAAAAGAATAGCTTTACAATGATGAAACCTGTCAAATACTACTTTAACTGAATGATCAAGGTTAACATACTCTGTGTAATTTACACTGACGTCATGTACCCCGTGATGTGATGTCATGAGTTGGGCACTTTACCTCTCTGGCATTCTTCCTCAGAAACCAATAACCCAGCCTCATCCTTTGAAGACACCAGACAAACCAAATTTAGGGACATTCTACCAAAAATCTAATATTCTTCAAAACTGTCAATATCATGGAAAAAAAGATTGGCAAACTGCCGCTTATCAGAGAAGACTAAAGGTAATGCAGAATTCTGGACTGGAGCCTAGTGCAAAAAGAGCTCATTAGTGGAAAAGCTCTGATATCCAAATAAAGTTTGAGGTTAAATTATAATAGTGAACCAATGTTAATTTTTAAATTTTGACAAGTGTACTATACCTGCTATTATGTAAGATAACATTAGGGAAACTGGATGAAGGTTATTCAGGAAATTGCTCTACTATCTTTGCAACTTTACTGAATCCAAAATTACTTTCAAATAGAAGTTTTATTTTACAGAGGGAAATATTGCCTTAGTATAGATACTTTTATAGCTGAAAGTCAATAATTGAATGAAAAAAGCAGAACTAATGCAATGGATTCATCTAATTGACTTTTGATCTAGAAACATAAAAAATGAGGAATAACTCCTAAATTTGGAAAAAATTCAGTCATTAAAATCTTTCATATCTTTTAATCTTCCAAAGTAAATTTTGAAATCTCACTATGTGCCAGACACTGGAAATAAAGAGCTATCCACCTACATTATATAATACATACTCTAGAGACTGGCTACTGGAACCCAGTGTTTCTGTGCCTCAGTTTATTTAACTGTAAAGTGGGGATAATGAGAATGGTACTTTATGGAGTTGTGAAGATTAATACAGACGATGTTCCTACAGCAGGAGATACAGAACTATGAAGCATATGTTAGGTACTACATTATTATTATAAGGATCAGATGCATTAACCTGGTATTATTCGCACTATCATCATCAACTACCCCTCCTTTACTTGAGTTCTATCAACTCACTATCATCATCAAGCAACCCTCCCTTGCTTGAGTTCTATATGTTTATATATATATATATATATATGTAAGCTTGCCTTCTTCTAATATACAAATCAGTAAATAGCATGAACATAATTTAATAGAGTTCAAATTATTAAGAAGGGCAACATATTTTGAATCTTTAAATGGTACCATTTAAAGTTCCATCGTAGTCATTTATAATACTAGTTTGCAGCTTTTTATTAAGACCATTTAAGGAAGAAATTGAGGCCATGTGTGGAAACTACATTTTAGAAATACATTAAAATGGATGAATAAATTAAGTTAGGAGATTATACAAACAGATAACATTTACGCTAAGGAGCCAAAATTATACTGGCACACAATTGAAGTCAGTTCTCTTTTTCTGGCTGCAATACAGAAAGGACTGTTTTTCCAGTCTTGTTTCTTGCATTTCACCCTTTACAGCCAGAACAAGATAAAACTACTTTGGGCCATTTGTTTACTGACATTAAAGTGGATTTATGGAGACTGAATGTCTTTCTATTGTCCCTTCTGGGCTGAATCAAATTTACTTAAATGATAATTCACTCATATATTTCTAATCCCCTTCAAATGCTTCCCTTGTTTATAACAACCAAAGATATTAAGGATTTAGAAAAACAGTTCACAAATATTATTGAACATATTGAGTTATAAAAGTCTCATGCTGATACTTAGTAAATTAGAAATTCCTGAAGAAAATGGAATATTTCCATTTTCAAACTAAAGATTTACTATATTGGACAAAGGATTTAAGCATAATCCTATATGTATAATTAATCACTAATGCTGGAATATAGTTAATAACTACTTTTGGAATATAGTCTATTATCATAACCTCCCAAAAGTCATTTCTATTGTGTTATCCCAACCATTACCTTTTATTCTTAGAAATTTTCCACTGACAATACTTACTTTTTTTCTTTTCATTTGGGTCTTTTACCTCTTGTCTTATTAGCTTAATTTTAAGGATATTTTAAAATAAAATTATTGGGTTTAGTTTGACCACTGTTTCTATTCTTTTGGCTTATAAACTTGACAGATTTGTAAATGCCTCCTATTTTCTCTCTCTTTTAAGATATAGTCTTACCAGTAATACTTTTTGAAGGTTTTGTATGCCTGTGCTTCATAGTGAAACCTATAAAACCGTGGTGCAACATCAACACAAACTTATACATACATAGGTGCATTGTTCTCCTAACCAACTATTGTCAAGAATACTAAGTTGACACATCAATATAGCCAGAAAAGGTGAAAAATATGCAGCACTAGATGTGCTCTTGGCATATTTTTCTACACTTATCAAAGTATGTTTATAGGGATCTAATTTTTTAGTTTGGTTTTTAAATGTTATGATCTAATAATGTTGAAAATTCAGATATTCTCTGACTAGATATAAAAGCAAGCTCCAAGTATATTCTATTTTTTAAGAAACAGACTTAGAATGTAACAAAACAGAAGACTTGAACAGCACTATTTATCAATATTATGGGCCAATACTAAAGGCTTTATACTGCATGCCAGGAGCCAGACCTCCCAATTATAGATGATTGATTCCATTTATAAGAAGCCAAAGATGGGTTATTATAAATTTATAAATTAATTTAAAAACAAAACAAAACAAACAAACAAAAATCCCAATGTATCCCCTACATCAGGGCTACCTGAAGTGCTTGTTAATTTGCCAGGCCACGTCCCAGTCTTTTAAATTAGAATATTTTAGAAGGAGAGCCCCCAAATCTGTATTTTCAACACTCTTCTCAGGTGACTCTTAAGTAACCTGAAGTGTGCATATTATTGGTCTGCAAGATATTAAGAAAGAAGGAGTGCCATATAGTAAATAGAAAAATATGGGTATGGAGAGACAAGATGATTTTTCCAAGGTCTTGCAGTAAATGAGTTGCAATGACAGGTCTCCTGACTCCCAATCTATGGCCATTCCCATTATATTGCAGATGATTCTTAGTTTAGATATGGAGTGAAGTAAGTGGATCTGTGTAATACATTGTGGCACTGGCATCACAAGTGTCCCTGAGCCATTTCCACATTCACTCTGAGTCCCAGGAGTAATCTCACTATCTCTCTTTGCCAGACTTATATAACATCTAACATTCAGAATCATGTAGAAAAGTTGATATGGGACTTATCAGAGGAAAACAGACTGCTGTAGAGAATAGAAGAAGACAAAGATGATGGAGAAAAGGAACAGAAGAGGGCATAAAATAGAAAGACTCAAGTGTCTAGTTTATGGCAAAAATAAGAAACAAACATCTTTTTTTTTTTTTTTTTTTTTTTTAGAGAACTAAATGTTTTATTTAAAACTCATGTAACTAATAAGGAGACGAAGCCAGAATCCATAGACACTCTAATCCCATGTCCCTTATACAGATTGAGTAGCCCTTATCCAAAATGCTTGGGACCAGACGTGTTTCAGATTTCAGAATTTTGGGGATTTTGTAATATTTGCATAAACATAATGAAATACCTTAGGGCTTAGACCCAAGTCTAGAAACAATATTCAGTTTTATGAATCACATATACCTTTACATATGACCGGAGGTAATTTTATACACTATTTTTTTTTTATTGCATTTTAGGTTTTGGGGTACATGTGAAAAACATGCAAGGTTGTTGCATAGGTGCATACGTGGCAGTGTGATTTGCTGCCTTCCTCCCCTTCACCTATATCTGGCATTTCTCCCCATGCTATCCCTCCCCAACTCCCCACCCCCCCTCTGTCCCCCCCTCTCCCCCGCAACAGACACCAGTGTATAGTGCTCCCTTCCCTCAAACATCTTTTAATTTTTAGAAAGAGATGAGTATTGGGTAATACTTGATTCGAGGGCATACATCTGTTGATACTTTCATTAAACTAAAAGTTGAGAACAATAGGGTTAAGGCTACAGAACTGTGGATAATAATGTTGCCATTTTGATTCTTACAGTATTACTTTTTTTTAAATTATGTTTCTTTCCCTGAATTTTGTTATTGGCTGCTAGTCTAAATTTAGCTCTTTTCTGCTAATTGCTATAGCAAATAATCATTTACATATTAAACAATGATTTTTATCATATACTTAACCTGTAATTTCAGACACAAATTAAAGACAAAACTTTGGTTATTTCTCTGAGCCAGCTGAGGTCTATGAAGAAGAATAGGTGTAATTCCTTGAATTTGATCATTTCAATTCATTGAAGCCGTTGAATTTATAAACAAAAGAAGACTACTTTTTAACAATGCCTTCAAAGTAAACATTGCTGAAATCCACAATTCACATACAACTTTCGGACTTCCTTAAAAGATGAATAGTTTAAAATGAGTAACAGAGGGATAACCAGTTCATTGTTTTTCAAGGAGGAGTAAGTTTGCAACATGTATAAACAGAAGTGCAAGTTTGAAGATTTTCAAATCTTAACACTAATATTGACAATCAAACCAACTCTCAAAGATTTAGAAACAAACAATGGAGTGCTCCACAATTTATAAAATACCATTGCAGATATTATTTAAACTCATCTTAACAAAATCCATGAGATATGGGGGAGAGGTTTGAAAGCACATTTTGCTGCTAAGTTTATTAAGGCTTGGGTTGCCATGATGGGAGTCAACAGTGTTAGGGCTTTTAGGTACTTAGTGGTCATTAATTACTTTTCTCATCTAATAGCTGAGGAAACTAAGGATTAAGGAAGAGAAATGATTTGTAGAAGGATACAAAGTGCAGAAGTACTGGAGGGAGGATTGGAACTCAGGTGTTGCTAGCTGGTCATGGTCACATTCCACAGGACTGTGTTGGATTTGACTGATCACAATGAACACATTGAGAGGATCAATGTCTGATCATTCTATTTTGTGCCTTATGGGTTCATCCACAGATTTAGAATCATATTTTTAAAAATTCTAATTTTACCCAATTTTTCATCCTTGGTTCTCTTGTCTGAGTGGCTTTTTGCTTTGTCTTTGATTAATGTGTCACAGAGAGGTGACAGAGATCATAAAGTTGCTGATGGTAGCAAAAATAATAATGGCAGCATATTCTGGAATTTAGGAAGTGTGGACATTTCTCTTCTTTCTACCATTAATCAGAAAGGAGATTAATATTCCTATTAATCTCCTTTCATATTCCTATATGAACAGGAATGAGCCTCTACATGGAGAAACAATTTATAATATTTGTGTTATTCCTTTATATGATAGAAATAAAAAGAAACCACATCTTAATATAATTTATAAAAATAAAAATGCCCTACATGTGCAATTTGTTTCTGTAAAATTCCAGTTTTATTAGTGAGACTATGAGTAACTAAATTGAGAGTCAAATAAACTTTCTTAGGTGCATGCTGGTATATAAATATATTCCTCATTACCATCACAGAAAACCAGATTTGGAAAGAGCTTTAAATTGCTTCAGTCCAACCATCCTACTGTTGCTTAGATACATTCAACAAAAATGGGTGTTACATAACCAATGAAGGTATTTGACCTTATATCCAGCCATAGCATTCTAAGGCAAGAGTATTTAATTATTACACGTAGTATGATATATTAAGATAGAAGTTTTGGAATCATGGAAAATAGGACTACTTGTGTAGTAGAGTTGTAGCTTACTTGGGGATTAGGTGGGAAAGTCAGTGCTAAATTGCTTATAATGCCTTTGACCAGTGCTCTCTTTAAGAGCCATAAAGTGACTTGTTTTGTTTTACTGCATTTATGCTGTAGGTTACTGCGGGGCTAAGATTTAACTTTGGGATGAAGTTGCAGGTAATGAACTCTAAGAAAGTAAAGAATTGATTCCTCCATTTTGCTGACTTCATCAAGTATAATTTGCTTATGTTAAATACATGTATTCTCGGCCTCAATTTCACCTACGTTAGTTCCTAATGCTAATAAAAAACACTGTAACACAACAATCTGTTGCTCTCAGCCTCAGTAAGCACAGTTATCCGTGTTCGCATACCCGCTCTGCCTCTCTGAATTTTCTTTTATCCTGATCATTTTTGTAAGGCTTCAGCAAGTTCATTTTAGTGTAGCATGACTGAAGATTTTAGCCTCAGGAACTCTGTCTTGCAATTCTTCCAAATTAGTACTAGCTCCCTTTCCTTATTTCTTGGTTCCCATTCACCTTTAATTCTCAAGATGTGGTAGGGGTCACAGCACTCAAGATGGGTATTTAAAGTCAGAGGACAGTTGGAAGAAAACCAGTAGCTCTCTTACATAGTGACAAAGCCTGGAAGTCTGCATAGTGATTTGGTATTTGTGGGAGATCAAGCACTCTGAGCTGTGGTGCCATGCTTTATCATGCTTTCTAATTTATTTTCTGTTTACCTGCTACAAAATCCTGACAGACTTAGATTTTAGCAGGCAAAAGTAATTCATTTCTTGGATAACTTCATAAACTTTGGGTAGATAATTTCCAGATAAGAAGTCAAATCTTCACGTTATTTATATACATAAATGTATATTAGTTTACATGCATACATACACACACACACACACACACTGTCATGAAGGTTTTTATATTCTTATCTCCCTAAGTCAACATTTGCTAGCTTACATTCTGTTCACCATTGACTTTTGTGCTTCTCTTACAATAGTTATCAAGATGCCTCTGTGTCTCAGTGTCTGAGTTCATGTCCCAGTACTGCTGCTATTCCCTAGCTATGTGAGTGGGTGCAAATTATGTAACCTTTCTGAAACTTCAGTCTTCCCAACTGTGAAGTGGAGATGACAGTCACACTGATCTCATAGGATTGCTGGGGGTGTCAAATGTTTAGCACAGAACTGGCATTATATAAATAAACATTAAATATGAGCTCTTTTTACTCTCTTTTAATGTTTCTTATAATCAGTTGTGTACTCATGTAGTTATATCATCTAAATTGTAAACTTAAGAACAAGGGTTTTGCCTTACCTAACTTTGTTTTCTGATGTCTGTTATCTTACACAGTTTCAGCAAGTTGAAATGAATGTGGACTTTTCGGTCAGAAAGAGATGGTTTCAAACAGAAACTCAAATATAGGTCCTGACACTTAAGAATGAGCCTCATTTTTTCATATGTAAATTAGAATAATAAAAATATCCAGATCGATAGTTATTATTAGGTTTGTACAACATAAACTATGTGAGGAACTTAGCTTAGTACCTGGCACACAGTACATGATTAGTGTGGTAGTCCCCTTATTGCTGTTACCTTAAAAAAAAATTCATGTAGTTTGAAAAATCATCAAAAATACTAGAAAGATAATATATAAGAGTGTGGACTGATTACATATATGGTCAGCCCTCCATATCCTTGGATTCTGCATTGACAGCTGCAACAAACTGTGTTTCAAAAATATTTGGGGGAAAATGGATAGTTGCATTTGTACTGAATGTGTCCAGACTTTTTTCTTGTTCTTATTCCCTAAGCAATACACTATAAAAACTACTTCCTTAGTTTTTACATTGTATTAGGTATTATAAATAACCTAGACATGATTTAAAGTATACGAGAGGATGTGCATAGTTTATAAGCAAATACTACATTATTTTATATAAGGCATTTGAGCATCCTTGAATTTTTATATCTGTGGGAGTCCTAGAACTGATCCCCTAAGGATACCAAGGGATGACTGTATTCTGCTAAAATCTTTTCTCATGCATACAGTAAAATGAGTTTCATTTTAAAAAGAATATATAACTGTAGTGTTTTAGGGACCACACATTTTTTTTTTCAGTTGATGAATCAAATCAGAAAACGGAGATCTAGGAAGCAGTACTAGTTTGCAAGAGAGGACACAAATCTTTAACGATGGTTCCTTCATAACATTTAAAGATATTCTTTGGCTTTCATTTCCTCAAACGGTAATGTCTAGCCATCATGAAAGTAGTAACTTAGAAAAGATTTCTGACTTATGTTATCTGCTCTCACATTCTTTTTATTCCTTTCTGCTTCTTTTCCTCATATCTGGGACAGAAGATCTAGCTCATCACTTAATTTGGGCTTCAAATATCCCTGTGTGGTATATAGGGCAGGTATAATTACAACTAATTTTTAAATGAGAAATTGCTCCAGATGGGTTATGTTAATTGTCTAAGGTCATATAGCTATAGTCACTGGTAGACAGGATGGGAGTCTAGTCTTTGTATTTTAGATTAAGGACTCTTTCTCTCACATTAGGTTGGTGGTGACCTTCAAGATTGCTTGGTCCAGGACATGTTGCAATGGGTAGTTTTTAACTTGGGATATAAAGTATTTTTCTTCCCATCAACTATTCAGTTGACAAGTGTCAACTTTGTCCTAAGCATAATTTTGCTTTAATTACACTAGGAGATGAGAATGATTCAAACCTCAAACCAAATATGACAAGAGAAGAAAGATCTTTATATATAGGAAACATATTAACAAAATAATATGCTATGCTAATAAAGTTAGACTCAAAGCCTGTGTATGGAAGATATTACGTCCATACTTACTCCTGTGGGATTCCTAACACAGTGTTCAATGCTTACTTAGGAAAAGCATGTTTGCAAAGATAAACCCAATTTAATAGGTACAAATCTTATATTAAACGTCAGTCTATAAAGATACCAATCATTGAGGTAATATATGGGACATATGAGGGTTTGATCTCCAAGAATATGTTGAGGTCATTTATGGTAAAATAAACATCTCAGTTTTTGTTTTTATTTTTGACCTCTTCCCATAATGCTGAATATACATTCTTATACACAGAAAATACTGAGAAAATATTATTCACTGACTCACTGAAGGTGAACCTTATTGAGCACAAACACCATCCAGTTTCTTGGAGGGGCTGGAGTCAATAATTCATCTCCTTGTAGACACAAGTAAAAGCAACTCTCAGCACAGCTGCCTGCTGTGCTGGTCTGTATGGTGATTGATAGGGGAGAAAGTAGGCAGGGAGTGCTCTAAGGATTTCTTGCAGCCAGGGCTCTTAACCTGAAGTTCAAGGATAACTTTGGGCTATAGCGATAAACTTTATAGGATCTGCAAACCACTACTAATAATATGCAAATGTTCCAGCACAACTTCATATATACTCCCTAACTGAAACATATAAAATCTTAGTCCCTCATAAATAATCCTCAGTGTGTGCCACCAATGTGACTAACTCCAGGAATGAGATATCACAAATCGTAAGAGAATTGTGTAGCCCACGGCATCTTTTACAGAATCAAAGCAAATAGCTAGAAGGTTGAAGCAATGCTGCTGTAACTTCACTTTCCCAGTCTTTGTGGACTATGAGTAGGATAGTGTATTGGATAATGAGGTCCAGCCATAAATTTCAGTGGAGGACATAAAGATGACCAATATTGTATTGCCTCCTCCTGGTAGGTGTCCAAAAATATCTTAGTATATCACCAAAAGTGATACCCGTGAAAAATACGTAATGAACACCAAAATATAAGGAATGCAAAAGTGCTGGGAGAGCTGAGAATTTTAGGGTAAAATAAGTTACATAGTTAGGAGCAGAATATGCCATCAGAGAATAGAATGGAGTGGATAATGGTATCATGGTCATTATGGTAGCCATTTATTAAATGTTAGTCTTCTTCATGTCCCAGAAGATATACTTTTATTTCTGAAAGCCAACTCTACTTCTGTAGTATACTCTCTGATAGGCTCAAAGTTCATTCTCTGCCCCATCACATTTTCTTCTTTCCTCACCATTGGATTCTCTTTTCATTTTTGTGAACCTCTTATATCGTAAGTTCCACAAAATATATTTATTTCAGCAGCTCCTGCATATACATATATACAAAATTTTTCTTTATACAAACATCTGTGCTGAAAAGAGAATGATAAGAGAAAAATCAGCTTCTGGACTAAATGTCACTAGATATCTCTTTTCTGCAGAGATTTGAAACCCACAAATCTCTTTTGTATTTTTTCATTGTCCCTATTAAATGCATGTGATTTATAGTGAAATTTGCAGAGGTGAATCGGCATCACAGAATAGAGTGCTCTGTAGATGCCATGGTTTTACTATAAGCAGGATAAGTGATGTTTGCTGTTTTGGCAAAATTTTCTTCATTTCTATTCTTGAAAGATAATAGTTGTCAGTTACTTGGAATGCATTTTCTTGTTAGTGAATTCTACTTAAAATTTCTATTGAATTTCTGAAAGAAAAGATGCAGATTTCACTGGGTTGAGACTAAGAGTGTAGAGAAAGTATAGAAATGCCAACTTGACAATTTCCAGTTCTGAGAGGCCATTGATTGTGCTTTCTCTAGATTTGACTTTATTTTTTCCTAAATATGAGATTCTACAGGCCATAAGGTTTACTGTAAAAGGAGTTTACTGGTTTGCTTATAGATGCTAAAAGGAAGAGAATTATCTAAGAAATCAAGCTGAGAATAGTCTTTTAAGCAACTATATTAGTTTATGCATACACTTTCTATTGCTGTAACTAGAGGTGAAAATCATCTCCTTAAAAATGAGCTTGTTTAACTCCATAATCACTAGTGTCCTTGAAGGATAAAAGGAAAATACATGGTCATGGTTGAGGTTTTTGGAAGTTGTCATGTTTTGAAGTTAACTATATGAAAATTAAGATTTATATAGGAAGTTAAAGTTCAACCTTAGTTAAAATATGAACATTCTCCCTGGCAGATTTAAAAATAAATAGGCAGATTATGCAGATAAAATAAAAATACCTTATACCTGTAGTAGAGAACCTGAGCTATTATGGATGATAAGACAAACGTTGTGGTTTTGTTACACTTAATAAAAATACCTAATTATAGTTTTATGCATGTTTCTAAATTCATGATGAAGGAATTCAATTAGTGCAAAGGTTTCAATCATGTGACTTCGAATTTCATATTATTCCAAGTTTTAATCAGATTCAAGTCTGTTGATGTTTTTAAAATGACAGATCCCTTAGTTCAAATCTGTAGGGTTATAGAAATTTTAACATCAAATAAGTGAACTTTATCCTAGGCCTGATGAAAAAGAAACCGCAATTATTGAATTCCAAATGATTTTAAACTGGGTAATCTTAGCTCTTTATCAAGTATACTGACATTTTTCACAGGAGATAAATAGCTGACTCGGCCCTTGCTACATTGGAAAAGAAAAGCTTTTAGTTTGAAGCATTTAGATCCAATATATTGTGCTTTTAAAATGTATCACCAATTAAAATGTCTTCTATTGCCTGAAAATTGCTAGAGGCATTTCATCTTAATATCCACATAGTTTCTAGCAAACTGTGTCCATTTAGTCAAAATCTAGGAGAAGTGAATGTGTTTTGCCAGTTGCTTACTTTATACTTTTTTTCTCAACAGATCTAATTTCTATATTAAAATAGTACACATGCTTTGTCAAGATTTTAAGCCTCACTTTTATATCTGGTATACTCATTGGGCAGGCTTCCTATACCTTTGTTTCCTCTTCTTTCTCTGCCTTCTTCCCTCTTTCTTTCCTTTCTTTTCACTTTAAATCAGAGGATAACAGTGGATGCATGCTTTGTTTCTATGGGTATTTGTAATATTAGATCTGAGACTTGGTTTTTAGAGCCAAAATTTTTGTGAACATTTTTTACAGTGATAAAACTCTAAAACATTGACTCACTCTCTTACATAGCCTTCTTAGCCAGAGCAACATTCTATCAGAATAAGACGCTGAGATAAAAATGGTATGATTGTTACAGAGGGCTTCTTTATTCCCCCCATTAGAAGCATAACATATTTAATTAATTACTTTTAAATTTATATATGTATGTATTTTGAGACAGGGTCTTAATCCATCACTCAGGCTGGAATGGAGTGGTATGATCCTAGCTCACTGCAGCCTCAAACGCTTGATCCTCCCACCTCAAATGATCCTCCCACCATGTAGCTGAGGCTATAGGCATGTGCTACCACATCCAGCTAATTGTTTTATTTTTAAATGGTGTTTGGGGATGTCATCTTGCTGTGTTGCACAGGCTTGTCTCAAACTTCTGTCCTCAAGTGATCTTCCCTCCTTGGCCACCCAAAGTGTTGGACTTGCAGGCATGAGTTACTGTGCCCACGCTGATTCATTACCTTTTTTTAATGATGCAATCTTAAACAATTTTGTTTTGTTAAATAGGTTAAAAATAATTCAGAATAATCTAAATATTCGGTTCTAATATTTACTCACAAAAGATAGATGGGGGATTTTTGAAGAGCTGAAAGTTTTGCAGGTGACGTAAACTTAAGCCCTAATGCAATGAAAGGTGGTTGTAGTTGATTGACAGCGATCAAGCCTAATACTTAGCACTTTCACTTCCTCCACCGTCTCATGTTTCCCTCCTTGTTTTTTAACCTTCAAGCATATGACTTGTTTGTTCGCCTCAATCTTTTTTTAGGATCTTCTTCAACAATTCCTTCTAACTGGAATGTTCTTCCCAAGAATCTCCAGTGCTAACTTCCTCCCCTCCTTCTAGTCTGCCCTCAACCACCTACCCTGACCATCTGTTTAACACTAAAATATATATCCGCGCCAGCCGCAACTCTTGTTTTCCTTCACTTCCTAAACTTTTACCCTGAAAAATAAATTAAATTTATAGACTGATATCTTTTGAGACATAGCCATTTTCACATAAACATACAATTAGTAAGTATTCACCCGATTACTACATCTTTTCTAAGCATTACGTTTGCTGATTGAGAAAAGGATACTAAATAGTTGTTGACTGAGAAGAAATGTTCAACAGCAGTCTGAAGTTTACTTTGTGGAAGAAAGAAATTATTTTCTTTAAAGAGTGGGAGAGATTTAATTAAACATAAGGAAAAGGTTACTCTCTATTAAAATTTAAATGGTTAAGAAAATAAGTACAGAGAAGTCCATGACACTATTTTTTTTTCAAGTTCACACTCCATTTGCATCATACAAAGCAGATAAGTCATGTACTCCCCCAGAGTGGATAACGGAAGTATGTGTATAATAT
The DNA here is from genome assembly GCF_030222135.1 of Aotus nancymaae. Taxonomy (NCBI): domain Eukaryota; kingdom Metazoa; phylum Chordata; class Mammalia; order Primates; family Aotidae; genus Aotus; species Aotus nancymaae. The sequence goes on from NW_026988460.1 coordinate 8,595,320, forward strand.
AGAAGAACATCTGTTAGTAGGTCTCTCCTGAAAAACTGGGAAGGGCAAAAGCTTACTTCTTTCAGAATTAATTTGATAATGAGAGCTCTCTCTGAAACTTCAGATGGTTCTACACAGAAGAGTACCGGATGGCAAAGAGTCCAGGGAATTTCAATGTAAATTAATAGGTTGACGGTAATAAGAAGGTGCAGAACGAATTCCTCCTTCATTAATTGCTAATATAATCATAATGCAGTAAGACAATATGGGAACACATACAAACAAACGAAAGAAAAGGACAGGTTAGTTTATTATTAATTATATTAGATATGAGCTATAGTGGTAAACTGGAGGATGAGAGAAAGCTCAGTTGTTTTCTTTTCATCATTCTTCTCTCTGAGGGAATTGCTCTATTTCCAAAAATGAGTTCTTAAAAAAAGAAAACTACAGCATGTACTTTGAAATCAGGTGCAATTATGCCATTAGCAATTGAAACCTTCTCCAAATTAGGAAAGGCTTAATTTAAACTTCTTAGGTCTAATAAAATTAGATTGATTGTTTGCTGGTAACTAGATTGCATTTACTGAGACGGTCAATTCTTCAGTCCTGTAAACCTCATCTCCAATTCACCATCATCAGGGAACATCTGTAGAAAGTTTCTGGCTTAAAATTATTTTTGTGTCTAATTTAAATAAGTCCTAAAGAGAATCTAAAAATCGCACTGAGTTCCCTAGAATGGTGATTGGAATTCAGGTAGTTCCATTGATAGAAATTTTTTTTCACAAATATTTTTTATTGTCGTATATAATTATCTCAAAATAGCTAACAAATGTCATTTCAGGATAATACAGGCAATAAGTAGAGGGAATGAAAACGGTATGTTTTTACATAGTGAGTTGTTATTTATTCATAAGTTATTCAATGTGCCACTTTTCAACTCTTTATAAAGAAGAAAGAATCCATAAAAGTTGCATTAAAACATCAGTGACTAATATTGTATTTAAAATTTTGTATTACTTTTTCAAACTTTGTTTGCATATCTTCAAACAAGATGCCAGGCAGTGGAGATATATATATATATATATTTAAATATATATTTTATTGTACTTTAGGTTCTAGGGTACATGTGAAGATCATGCAGGATTGTCGCATAGGTACATACATGGCAATATGGTTTGCTGCCTCCATCCCCCAGTCACCTATATCTAGTATTTCTCCCCATGTTATCCCTCCACAACCTCCCTACACCCCGCTGCCCCTCCCCTAGTCCCCCCGAAACAGACCCCAGTTTGTGATGCTCCACTCCCTTTGTCCATGTGTTCTCATTGTTCAACACCTGCCTATATTTTAATTTAAACAAAGTGTCTCTAGATAGAAGAAGAAATGGGAGTCACATTTGGATAAATGCTGTCTTTCAAATACTATCCCATAGGACAATTTCTGTTATGCTTATAAGGAGTGTCTTGCTTGCAGATTAAAATGAAACTTTCCAGTGACTTTGGGCTCTGGATAACATAGAGTAAGAACACTCCACCTTGTCTGTTCTATTGAAAGCAACTATAAAACCTGGAGAGCAGGTGCTATGGTTTGAATGTTTGTCTTTTCCAAAACTCATGGTGAGATTTGGTTGTCATTGTGGTGGGGAGAAAAGGTCAGACCTTTGGGAGATGGTGGGTTCAGATGGGATTAATCCCATTGTGAAAGGGCGAATATGGCCCCCTTTTGCTCTTTGCCTTTCCACCTTTTGCCATGTGATGATGCTGCAAGAAGGCCCTCACAAGATGCCAGCACCTTGATCTTAAAACTTACCAGCCTCCAGAACACTGAAAAAATAAATTTCTATTCATTATATTTTACCCAATTTCAAGTATTTTGTTATAGCAGCACAAAATGGACTAAGACAACAGATACAGACTAGCTACTTGAGGACTCTAAAAAGTAAATGCATGCCCAATAGCCAATAGGTGGATGCAATCCAAATGTTCACTGATGATAAATGAATACACAAAATATGGTCTATACATTCAATGAAATATTATTCAGCTTTAAGAAGGAATATAATTGGGACACAACCTACAACATGGATGAAACTTGAGGACATTATGCTAAGTGAAATCAACCAGTCACAAAAAGACTAATACTGAATAATTCCAGTTACATAAGACACCTAAAAAATTGTGCCCAAAAGAGTTAAGGAAACTCATGACTAACAGAAATTCTGAAGTTTGCAGGATAGCAGATAAGAAAAGAAACAACTTGCTGAAATTCTGAAACTCCATTCACTTGTATAACAAAATTGGCTGCAATTTATTGGAAGCAATATAGCTGACTAGAGTTTGTGTAGAATGAGGTTGCTGACATCACAGCCTAAATTTTCACTACATGTTTTATACTAACTCTCTCAAATTTGCAAATGGGACCCATGAGGAGGCATGAAGAAATAGTCGTGTATGCTTAAGGACCTTCCAGACCTTCCCTTTTCTTTCGTCAATCACCTGCTAATCCCAGAATCCACCGCCTACACTTTTTTCTAATAAATGAACTGCCTTAAAGCCAGCACAGGAACATAGACTTCAGCAGGACTCCTGTCTCTTTGTTGGTCAACCTGCAATAAAAAGCTTTTATTTCCTCAAGACCCAGTGCCATAGTATTGGTTTCTAGCACATTGGGCAGTGAGCCTTTTTTGCTTAGTAACACCTAGAGTAGTTACACTCTTAGAGACAGAAAGTAGAAGGGTAGTTACCAGGGGCTGGGGAGAAGAAAGAATGGCAAACTGTTCAATGGGTATAGCATTTCAGTTTTGCAAGATGAAAAGAGTTCTGGAGATGGGTGGTGATGATGGTTGCACAACAATGTTAATGTACTTAATACTACTGAATTGTATAGTTAAAATCTTAAAGATGGTATTAAGGACTGAATTGTGTCCCCACTCCCAAATTCAAATACTGAAGTTCTAACTCCTATTACCTTAGAATGTGACTATATTTGGAATTGAACTTTGAAGAGGTAATTATGTTTAAATAAGATCATAAAGTTGGAGCTTATAAGAAAGAGGAAGAGACAGCAGGGATGTGCACACAGATAAAAGGCTATGTGAGGAAATACCAAAGAGACGTCCACTTTCAACAAAGCAGGAAGGCCTCAGGAGAAAACAGATCCACTGACAGGTTGAGCTTGGACTTCTAGCCTTCAGAACTTGAGAAAATAAATTGCTGTTGTTGAAGCCAGCTGGTCTGAGGAATTTTTTGATGGCAGCTGTAGCAGCCAAACATGAATGCTACATTGTATATCAAGTTTATTTTACTACAGTTAAAAAATGTAAATAGTACCAGGTGTATTGAGGAAGAAGACTTAGGATGTATGGCAAGGTTACCATTTTTCCACCTCTGGTTTTCTGTTCACCTCAACTCAGTGAAGTTCAATTTAAAATCAACACTGATGTCAACAGAGAGAGCTCCAGGAGAAGTTCCCACTACTCACGTCCCAAACTGACTGCCCGGTGAGGCACACATGACACCGATTCAAATAGCGCAGCAGAGTCTTGGAAAACATAACTGCTCCTGGAACCAAATTCTACAGAGTGCTCTTTGGAACTTGCAGGATGAGTCCAGCACAGCTGATTATCTGCCAAAACAAAAATATGCACATTTTCCCTCAGATTTACACAATATCCCCAGAGTTCCATAATATAATATTCTAAATGTCTAGAATATAATTCAGTATTATGTGCCATATTAAAAAACACAAACAAATTTAAATTCATTTGGAAAAAGTAGATACATGTGTTAATTGCAACATAATACATTGTTGGAATTACCTGATGAAGACTTTAAAGCAGCTACTCTAAAAATGCTCTAACAAGTTAAGGATGAAGAGTTTTAAAACAAATAGAAAGAAAGTTTCAGCAAGGAAATAGAAGATATAAAGAAGAGCCAAATTGAAATTTTAGGACTAAAAACATATAATAACAAAAAAAAATTCACTAGATAGGATCAATAGCAGAATATAAATGATGGAGAAAAAAGTCATTGAACCTTAAGATAGATCAGTAGAAATGATTCAACTTGAATAACAAAGAGAAAAACATATGATTTTTTTTTAATGAACTGAGCCTCACTCAGAGACCTATAGATCAGTATCAAAGGGTGTAATGTACATGCCACTGCAGTTGCAGAAGGAGATTAAAAAGAGTGTGGTGTGGGAAAAAATTGAAGTAATAATAACTAAAAACTTCACAAATTTGGTGACATAAACTTTCAGAAGCTCAAGCAACCCTCAAATATGATAACCTCCCTAAATCCTCTTTTAAACACATCATGATTAAAGTATTTAAAATTGTGTGTGTGTGTATATATATATACACACACACACAATTTATGAATATATATATTCATCTCTCTATCCTATATATATATATAGAAATTGAAAACAAAGAGATATATGACATATTACAACAGAACAAAAATTTGCATGTCTGTTGAGTTATCATTAAAAATACTATGGAGGCATCACATTTTAAAAGAAATAAACAATAGAAATAGTTTGTATTTCTGTGGGGTTGTTGGTGATATCCCCTTTGTCATTTATTATTGCATCTATTTGATTCTTCTCTACTTTCTTTTTTATTAATCTGGCTGGTGGTTTGTCTATTTTGTTGATCTTTTCAAAAAACTAGCTCCTGGATTTATTAATTTTTCGAAGGAGTTTTTGTGTCTCTATCTCCTTCAGTTCTGCTCTGATCTTAGTTGTTTCCTGTCTTCTGCTAGCTTTTGAGTTTTTTTAATCTTGCTCCTCTAGCTCTTTCAATTTTGATGATAGAGCATCAATTTTAGATCTTTCCTTGCTTCTCATAGGGGCATTTATTGCTATAAATTTGTCTCTAGACACTGCTTTAAATGTGTTCCAGAGATTTTGTCTCTTTTGATTTTTGTTGGTTTAAAGTCTATTTTATCAGAGACTAGGATTGCAACTCCTGCTTTTTTTTGCTCTCCATTTGCTTGGTAAATCTTCCTCCATTCCTTTATTTTGAGCCTATGTGTATCCTTGCATGTGAGATGGGTTTCCTGGATACAGCACACCAATGGGTTTTGACTTTTTATCCAATTTGCCAGTCTGTTTCTTTTGACTGGGGCATTTAGCCCATTTACATTGAAGGTTAATATTGTTATGTGTGAATTTGATCCTGCCATTTTGATGCTGGCTGGCTGTTTTGCCCATTAGTTGATGCCGTTTCTTCATTGTGTCAATGTTTTTTACCATTTGGTACGTTTTTGGAGTGGCTGGTACTGGTTGTTCCTTTCTACGTTTAGTGCTTCTTTCAGGAGCTTGTGTAAGGCAGGCCTGGTGGTGATGAAATCTCTGAGCAATTGCTTGCTCATAAAGGATTTTCTTCCTTCGCTTATGAAGCTTAGATTGGCTGGATATGAAATTCTAAGTTGAAAGTTCCTTTCTATAAGGATGTTGAATATTGGTCTCCACTCTCTCTGGCTTGTAGAGTTTCTGCCAAGAGATCTGCTGTGAGCCTGATGGGCTTCCCTTTGTGGATAACCTGACTTTTCTCTCCGGCTACCCTTAGCATTTTTTCCTTCATTTCAACACTGATGAATCTGATGATTATGTGCCTTGGGGTTGCTCTTCTTGAGGAGTATCTTTGTGGTGTTCTCTGTATTTCCTGGACTCGAATGTTGGCCTGCCTTGCTAGGTTGGGGAAGTTCTCCTGAATAATATCCTCAAGAGTGTTTTCCAGCTTGGATTCATTCTCTCCATCACATTCAGGTACACCTATCACACATAGATTAGGTCTTTTCACAAAATCCCATATTTCTTGGAGGCTTTGTTCATTTCTTTTTACTCTTTTTTCTGTAATCTTGCCTTCTCATTTTATTTCATTGAGTTGATCTTCAATATCTGATATCCTTTCTTCTGCTTGGTCGATTCCGCTATTGAAACTCGTGTATGCTTCACGAAGTTCTCGTGTTGTGTTTTTCAGCTCCATCAATTCATTTATATTCTTCTTTAAGCTGTTTATTCTCATTAGCATTTTGTCAAACCTTTTTTCAAGGTTCTTAGTTTCTTTGCATTGGGTTAGAACATGTTCTTTTAGCTCAGAGAAATTTTTTAGTACCCACCTTCTGAAGCCTGTTTCTGTCAATTCATCAGACTTATTCTCCATCCAGCCTTGTTCCCTTGCTGGTGATAAGTTATGATCCCTTGGAAGAGGAGAGGCATTCTGGTTTTGGGTATTTTCATCCTTTTTGCACTGGTTTCTTCCTATCCTTGTGGATTTATCTACCTGTGGTCTTCGTAGTTGGTGACTTTCGGATGGGGTCTCTGAGTGGACGTCCTTTTTGTTGATGATGAAATTCTTTCTTTCTTTTTTTAACTTTTCCTTCTAACAGTCAGGCCCCTCTGCTGTAGGACTGCTGGAGGTCCACTCCAGACCCTGCTTGCCTAGGGATCACCTGTGGCGGCTGCAGAACAGTAAGGGTTGCTGCCAGTTTCTTCTTCTGTTATCTTTGTCTCAGAAGGATACCCGCCAGATGTCAGCTTGTGCTCTCCATTATAAGGTGTCTCTTTGGATTTATGGGGGTCAGGGAGCTGCTTAAGAAGCAGTCTGTCCCTTATTGGAGCTCAAGTGCTGAGCTGTGAGCTCCATTATTCTGTGCAGAGCTACTGGGCAGGTATGTTTAAGTCTGCTGCAGCAGAAATCATAACCACCTTTTCCCCCCAGGTGTTCTGTCCTGGGAAGGTAGGGCTTTATTTATAAGTTCCTGATGTGTCGCTGCCTTTTTTCAGAGATGCCTTGCCCAGTGAGAAGGTAGCCAAGTCACGGTCTGCCAGTAGGGGTGTTGGTGAGCTGCTGTGGGCTCTGCCCAGCTGCTGTGTGAACTTCCTTGCAGTTTTGTTTATAGAGGTATAGTTAAAACTCACTCAGTAATGGCGGTCTGCTTCAGTAATGGCGGTCTGCTTCAGTAATGGCGGACTGTCTCTGTAATGGCAGGCTCACTCGGTAATGGTGGATGCCTTAGTAATGGCAAACTGCTCGGTAATGGTGGACTGCCTCGGTAGTGGCAGACTGCCTCGGTAATGGCAGATGCCCTTACCCCCACTGAGCTGGACTGTCCTGGGTCCAGCTGTGCTTGCTGTGAAACTCTCAATCCAGAGCGTTTCAGATTACTGGTCTTTGTGGGGGTGGGACCTGCCGAGCCATATCATCTGGCTTCCTGTTTCAGCCCTTTTTTTGCAGTTGAATGGGTGACTCTGTCCCTCAGGCATTTCAAGTGCCAGTTGAAGTGGCCACCTAGATTCGTGTGAGTTTTTGTGTGGAGACCCACTGCATTGGCTGAAACAGCCATGCTGGAGACTCATGGAGCTTTTCTGCCTGGGAATCTCCTGGTCCGTGGGCAGTAAAAACTCGTTTGGAAATGTGGTGATCACTCACCCTCTGCGTTTTTGCTGGGAATGGCACTCCAGAGCTATTCCTTTCGGCCATCTTGGATCATCCCTATTGTCTGGTCAGCTCTTAAATGCAAGGAAGAAACAGATAGCTGGTCTGTATCAAAGTATTATGGGTATTCTAAATCTAGCTCCTTCATCTGTACTTCTCATTTATGTAAACAAAAAAATGCCCTTAATTGATAAACCAATATGCCAATATGAGTTGGTTTTCTACACTAAATAACAGTATCATACCTGGTACAGAAGGAAAATAAAGCTTTTTGTAGTCATCAGAATATGACCACTCAAAGATATGCATATCCTGATCTCTAGAACCTGTGTATAGGTTAGGTTGCATGGCAAGGGAGAATTAAGATTAAGATTGCAGATGGAATTAAGGTTTCTAATCAGATGACCTTAAGTTAGAGAGATTATCCAAGATTATTAGGGTGGGCCCCGAGTAATCACAAACATCCTTAAAATTGGAATATGAAAGAAGAAGCATAATTAGTGACTGATTTAAGCAATTTGAGAAAGTTTTGATCCACTATTTACAGCTTTAAAGATGAAAGACCGAGGCAAAGTACTAAGAGATATGGCAATCTCCTAGATCTGGAAAAGGCACAGAAGGGGTTCTTCCCTGAAGCTTCCAGAAGGAAAACGGTCTTATTGACATCTTCATTTTATCCACTGAGATACATTTTGGACTTCTGGGCTCCAAAATTTAAGACAATAAATTTGAGTTGTTTTAAGCTGCCAGGTGTGCAGTGAATTGTTACAGCATCCCCATCAGAAACTAAAAGACAAGTGAGTCTCTCAATTCCTATGGAAAGTCTTTCATCACATTTGGAGTCAAGTTACACAGCGCTCAGAAATCCTCCCACTGCCCCTTGTCCACACCAGTTTTATAACCTCTAAAGACATCAGCATGTATTTCGTAAAAACAAGGGAATTTCTTACACCATCACCGACACTAACAAAAATCTGATAATTAATATTGATGCAATACTTCAATCTATAGTCCTATTCAAATTTTATAACCTCATTAATGTCTTTGACATCATTTTTTTTTCCTGGTCAAGGAATCAATACACGATCACACATTGCATTTAGTTTTCATGTCTCTTTAGCCTTTTTCTGAGTTATTTCCTTAGCCCTGGGTTTTTTATGTTAGTGACATTTTTGAAGAGTACAGACCAATTATTTTGCAGAAAATGCATCAATATTTTTATCTGATTTTTTTAATGATCAGATTCAATTCATGCATTTTTGTCTGGAACATCACAAAAGTGTCCTCAGTGCATTATATTGGTGGGTACATGATGCTAATTTGCCCTGTTACTGATGAGATTAACTTTGGTCACATGTTTAAGGTACCAGTTTTCTACCAGTTTTCTCCACTAAAAAGTTACTAATTCCCTCCTTATAATGAATAGGTGTCTTGTAAAAAGATACTTTTAGACTTTTGCCCATTAGTTTTAGCATCTGTTTGTGATCCTTGCCTCAAAATTATTACTGTATCACGCCTGTAATCCCAGCACATTTGGAGAATGAGGTGGGCGGATCATGAGGTCTGGAGTTTGAGACCAGACTGGTCAACATAATGAAACTCCATCACTACTAAAAATACAAAAAATAGTCAAGCATGGTGGTGCATGCCTGTAATCCCAGCTACTTGGCAGGCTGAGATAGGAGAATTGCTTGAACCAGGGAGGCAGAGGTTGCAGTGAGCTGAGATTGCACCACTGCACTCCAGCCTGGGTGACAAAACAAGACTCCATTTCAGAAAAAAACAAAAAAAGAAAAAAATTATTACTATAGTAATATTAGTAATAATTAGTAATATAGTGATTGCCTAATATTATTTTCTCAATCTACCATTACTTCTCTATTATTAAAATTATCTTTTAAGAAAAAGCTTTTCTTTCTCCCCCATACATTAACTTATCACATTATTATTTAAATCAATATGGACTTATGGATTCTTACTTTATTCTATGGATTATAATTCATTACTGTGATGATGTATTTTGTTGCTCGATTCTTTTCAGATTTGGCCCATGGTAGTCCTTTCAAACTGACTCCAGTGTTGTTCTGATATGTCCCCATGGTTGTTTGAACACTTTCACACATCTGGTGCAAGATATTCTATGCTCATGCTATGCTTTCCATGTCCTAGTTCTGAAATCAGTCATTTTTTCAAAGACACCCACTATCTTTCATTAGTGAGGATATTTAGAAATCAAGATATGAATGCTTAGTGTTCTTTTTAAAATACTTTTACTCTTTTCAGGTCTTTTCAGTAAACATACTGTATTAGTCCATTCTCACATTGCTATAACAAAGTACCTGAGACTGGGTCATTTATGAATAAAAGAGATTTAATTGACTCACAGTTCTGCAGGATTAACAGGAAACCTGACTGGAAGGCCTCAGGAAACTTACAATCATGGCAGAAGGCAAAAGGGAAGCAAGCATGCGTTTACCATGGCAGAGCAGGAGAGAGAGAGAGAATGAGCAGGGAATTGTCACATGCTTTTAAACCATCAGATTTTGTTAAATCTCACTATCACGATGAGTTCGTGTCCTTTGTAGGGACATGGATGAACCTGGAAACCATCATTCTCAGCAAATTGACATAAGAATACAAAATCAAACACCACATGTTCTCACTCATAAGCGGGTGTTGAACAATGAGAACACATGGACACAGGGAGGGGAGCACTACACACTGGGGTCTGTCGGGGGGAAATAGGGGAGGGACAACGGGGGGTGGGGAGTCAGGGAGAGAGAGCATGGGGAGAAATGCCAGATATAGGTGATGGGGAGGAGGCAGCAAATCACACTGCCATGTGTGTACCTATGCAACAATCCTGCATGTTCTTCACATGTACCCCAAAACCTAAAATGCAATTTAAAAAAAAACTCACTATCACGAGAACAGCATGAAGGAAACTGCCCCCATGATTTAATCACCTCTCACCAGGACCCGCCCTCAACACATGCATGGGGATTACAATTCTAGAGGAGATTTGGGTGGAGACACAGAGCCAAACCATATTACAAACCTAGCAAATAGAGAAGAGAATTAAAGTCTTCAACTCTAACTGTGAATTTGTCTACAAACCTAGCAAACAGAGAAGAGAGTTAAAGTCTTCAACTCTAATTGTGAATTTGTCTACAAACCTAGCAAACAGAGAAGAGAGTTAAAGTCTTCAACTCTAATTGCGAATTTGTCTACTTTTCCTTTTAATATTTCATCAATTTTTATTTCATGTGCTTTGAAACACTGTTGTTGCGTACATACCATTTAGGATTGTTAGGTTTCTTTGTTAATTTGATATATTTCTCATCATAGAATGTCCATCTTTATCCTTGTTAATATTTTTGTGCTGAAGTTAACTTTGATATTAATATAGCCATTCTAGCTTTCTTTTTACTTTCTGTTTTATAGAGATGTAATTCATATATCATATAGCCCACTCATCTAAAGTGCTTTTTTAGTATATTTAACGGGTTGTGAAACCATCACCACTAACTACTTTTAGAACGTTTTGTTCCCCCAGAAGAAACTGCATACCTATTAGTAGTCAATTTCATTTCCTGCCCCAAGCATTAAGCAACACAAATCTACCTTTCTGTTTCTATAAACTTGCTTATTTTGGACATTTCATATACTTGGAATCATGAAATACATGGTCTTCTGTGACTGGCTTCTTTCACTTAATATAATGTGCTCAAGATTCATCCACTCTGTAGTATATATCAATACTCATTTTCATGGCTGAATAATATTTCATTACATGATATGTTTGCTTCCTATTGCTGCTTTAACAAGTTACTTCAAGTGGCTTGAAACAGCATACATTTATTAGCTTACAGTTCTGTAGGTTACACGTCCAATACAGATTTCCCTTGGCTAAAATCAAGGTGTTGGCTGGGCATTAATGCCTCCAGAAAGGAATGCAGCCCTGCCAACACCTTGATTTTAGCCAAGTGAAATCTGTATTGGACTTGTATCCTACAGACCTGTAAGCTAATAAATGTATGTTATTTCAAGCCACGTGTAGTAACAAAGTCCCTCTATTTTTCCCTCTCCAAGAGGCTGCCCAGATTTCCTGGTTCATGGCTCTCCACCTCCGTCATCAAAGCCAATAGAAACAGGTACTTCCTACATTGAATCATTTTGACTGGCTCTTCTGCCTCTTTGTTTTTAAGGACGCTTATCTTTTTCTTTTAGATTAGTGTTTGGATAATAAATGTATTTTCAACGTTTTACCTTTAACTTAGTATTTATATGAAAACAGTTTTCTGTGGAGAGCATAAAATTGCATATTGTATTATCTATATGTATATGTGTGTATGTGTGTGTTTGTATATATATATATTTACAGCCATTTTAATATTATCTTCTATAGTAATATTTTTTCTTGAAAGCCAAGTTTTAGAAAGGGGGAATACTCATAAATTTCCGTGTCATCCTTGCTCAAGGGCCATGCAAATCTCCGTATTGTTCCAATTTTAGTATACATACTGCCAAAGTGAGTGTTCCATAAAAATGTTTTGACTTGCTTATTCTTACTAGATTAAGAGGATTGTGAGGACAGGGAAAATGTTAATTCATTTACAATTGCCTTTCTTAACCTTGTAGACAATAAATATTTGTTGAATATTTAATGTATTAATTAAATTAATGTATTTGTATATTAATGAAGCTTTGTAGAATTCCACTGTTTAAATTTCATTTGGGGAGCTTAATACACAGTTGTTCATTGGTTCTCAATTATTTTGTGCTGAGGCTTATCTGAGAGTATCGGTGATACATTTGAAGGGGACTGGACTGTACCCACTATTTTTGCACAAGGTGCTTGTTAACCTTTTATTTTCGTCTGTTTATTTGAGTACAACTATTTCCCAATCCTCTCATCACTGCCTTCTTTCTCCTAAGTCAAGTTATTTTTGGTCACCGTTTTTCAGGGCTGGCCTGATATAATGCTCATTTGCTATTATACCAGTTAGTTCTACATGATACCTACATTTTGGTCAACTGAACATTCCATTTAACAGATATGTCAGTAAAAGATGTCTCTTCAGCTGTAGCAGAAGTAAATTTCTCACGATTGATAATGTTGGCACACAAAGCAGCTAAATGTCAATTGGTGTGCCATGGCATTATAGGGCAAGACATATAAACTTGTCAAAATAACACACTTAAACATTTTTAAATATGACAATAACAGCATTTCACAAAGAGCATTTCATAAATGTTAAATCTCCTATATCTTTGCCACTTTGATGTTTTAGTCTGCTCAGAATTTGTCAGAGGTAATTTACAGGTATAGGATCTGTTTTTCTATTACCATGAAAAAATACAAATTAGTTTTAAAAATAAAAATTTTAGAAAAACTATAGACTCTTAATCCTGAGTCATTTTAAAAGACTTAAATTCAAAGGTGAATGGCATTTAATAATAGGAGAATAGATACTGCAAGCTTTAGCACTTAAAGCAAAATCTGTCATAAATACTTTATATTAAATGGAAAAGAAGATTAAAACAACTTAGAGTTTTTGTATTACATTTAAGATAAATTACCTTGAATTGTTTTATAGTTCTTTATTTCTTGCACACTTTCTCGCTGACTCAAGTTAAAATTCTTTGAGAGAAGAGATCATGACCTTAATTGTTTGGTACTTCCCAACAGTAACAAAGGATAATATGGATAGTAAGTGTTAATACATGCTATTTGAAAGTTGTGCCTCCCTGCTAGCTTGCCTGGAACCCTCTTCCAACATGGTCACATGTGACTGTATTGGTTCTTCTAGTCTTTGATCAAGTGTTATCTGACTATAGAGGACTTTTATCATTTATTCTCTCTGTCTAGCTCCCACTAGTCCATTATCCTGCTTTATTTTTCTTCACTTAAGAAATAAACTATGATGTTTCTATACGCAGAAAAAAAAATGTAAGAAATTCTAACACATTTTAAATGTAAATCTGATTTTTATTATGACAGTAATAAATGTTCTTTGTTAAAAGTTAGAAACTGTATAAATAAAAGAAAACATATCTTTATTATGCAATGATGTAAACATGCTTAATATCTAAATTTAACACTTCCCAGGGTTTTCTTTATAAATATTAACTGATTTTATTTTCTGCTTTTATTTCTAAAACTCAGAATACCAACAAGACGTTTATCATTAAATTTTAAATGAAAACTACAATGCTATTATTTACTATTAATTTTAACTACTGGAAGATGGAAAATTTGGAAAGCTATGTGATATGAAGAAATAATTAGAGGTTACTTATTGACATCAAGATCAATTCATCAGCTGGGCGTGATGGCTCACCCCTGTAATCCCAGCACTTTGGGAGGCCCAGGAGGGTGAATCACCTGAGGGCAGGAGTTCCATACCAGCCTGACCAACATGGTGAAACCCCATGTCTACTAAAAGTACAAAAAATTAGCTGGGTGTGTTGGCAGGCACCTGTAATCCCAGCTACCTGAAGTGGGGAGGCTGAGGCGGGAGAATCCCTTGAACCTGGGAGGTGGAGGTTGCAGTGATCTGAAATAGTGTCACTGGATACCAGCCTAGGTGACAGAGTGAGACTCCATCTTGAAGAGAAAAAAAGATAAATTTGTGTCTGTAAGAAAGTAAAAATGACATAAACTTCAATTTATCTATTTTAATTGACAAAAAATGTATATACTTACCACATACATATTGTTCTGAAATCTGTATGCATTGTAGAATGACTAAATTGAGATAATTAATATATGCATTACCTGACATACCACTTTTCTTGTGGTGAGTATGCTTAAATCAAAATTTTCAACTATGTATCATGGTTTAAAGACTTGGAGATTTTAACTGTTATTTAATTGGCATTGATATATAAATATGTATTTTTCAATTTTATTCTTAGTTGACTAAGTACAAATTAATAAAACATTTCAAACAAAACTGAGTTTTGCCATAGGTTTGCTTCCCTTGTGGGTTATGGATCACATAATTTTAGTTTTAAAGAACTAAGAGTGAATTCACCTGCACAAACAAGACATCCTTAATATGAAGTCAGCAGAGATACAGAGGCCACAAGATTCTCTGAGATGTTTAATTAATAAAGCTGGATGCAGTAACATTCTAATCAAAAGATTTTTTTTCTACATTGGTACTGGTTTTAGAAGTTTCAACTTATGTCAAGAGGGGAGTGGAAATGTGAGACAGTGTTGTGATGATGCTTTTACTATATGGTGCCAATGGTTGCTCTGAGATTTCTGTAATTGTACCCTTTTTCTGTGTAATCCTCATTCCAGAAACCAATATTGATGCCAACAGTTACCTTGGAGAATTCTTATGACCAGAATTATATACCAGTAAAAAATTAAGCACATGGCGTATGGTAGAGAATTCAGAACTCATGGATTTATTCTCTTACGCATGTATTGAAAGTAAGTTTAACTGTTTGCTCACACACTAAACTGAATTTGACATTTTTTTTCCTAAGTATGTCTCAACATTGCAGGATTTCAGCAATGACTTATTCTTCAGAGGAAAGTGAAATGCTGGCTATTATGCCTAAGTTTTCTAGCAATCTAGGTGACATAGGTTATTTCTGATCTGTTTTCCTACCCTGTGAAACAGAGATAATGTTGTCTGTTTACTTGTATAAACATAGGGATGTGGGAGACAGAAGATGGTACTTGAGAATTGCTTATAAAAACAAACAATGTATAAAACCATCTTTGTCTTTTGCACGTTTTATAGGAGGTTTTAAATAGGTGGCTATTGGACCAGCTGGAGCATGAGACATTTTATTTGGCATATATACGTGTAACATACACACATATATATAATTTCCATTAGAACGAGCCTGTGTTCTGCAGTGCACCGTATTCTTTACAACTCCTATTGCTTTATAATTGGACAATTTTCTTAATTTACATTTATATTTCCTGTGGGTATTTGAATTGCTACCACAGCTTTTGAGAATCCTAGTTTTGAAAAATGAAACTTTACTTTGTGGAAACTTTGAAAAATTCTAGCTGTTTCTCTGTTAAAACAAGTTTGAGTTAGAGTAGATCCTCAAGCCTCTTTTAACACTATCAGTCAATGTCATATTGATACTCTAAAAGTTCTTATTAAGTGATCCCTGATAGAACTCAGGGAGTTTGTGAACTTGAGTGTTAAAATATACAAAGTTTACACTTTTATTTTCAGTAAGTCCTTTAATGATGCATGTAGGCAGCAAACAACAGTAGTATTAGCAGTACCTGTGACTCCATCACTAATGGAAACGATAGACATTTTTTATAACACATTATAAGTTTTGAAAAAATCTTAAAATATTGCTCATCTTTATTAAAACTTACGGGGATTGTTAGAACCACTGTTAAATCTTGCTTTCTAATATGTTATTAAAGGAGTGCATATATTTGCTATATCACATATATGTTCTATTTGTAGCTTAATAATTGTATTTGAAAATCTTTTGTTGCCTTGGTATTCCTGTGTGTTTTAGTTTATGCACTTAAAAACATTATTCTGAGATGTATCTTGACAAGAGAAAAAAGAAACAAATTAAAAAAATCTTTTGTTGTAAAGCAGTGTCCCTTTATACACAGAAAGTACTTTGTAGTTCAAACGAATGTACATGTCATTTCTGTGCTGTCATATAATCTTTTGTCTCTAGTAGAAGTAAAGATATTAGAAATATTTTCTCCCAATTGCAAAATTATTCCTTTAGTCAATGTTTCTTTACTTGAAAACACTCTTCTCACAAACACAATTATATGCGTATTTTATCTTTTAACACATTTAACTGAAAGGAGCACGAAATGGTTTCACATTATATATTAAGAGTATATTACACCCACCACTATATTAAATAGACTTGAAAATAGCAAAATAACACTGTATAAATCACAAGAGATACGCATTTTGAAAACCTAGATAAAACATTCAAGTGTTAATTTTTAAATAGCAGTTGTTCTCCTTTACTTCAGTAACTTTGAGAGTCTGTTATTTCAACAATATGCCATTGTTATCTGCTGCAACTAGGTGATTTTATGTTTTCTACAGGGTGGAGTATCAAGCAGCATCTTAATCTTAATGTCAGCTGTGGATTTCTGCAGAAATGCAATCACTGCAGATATACCAGGTGCTGGAATGTGTCTTTAGAATTACCAATGTGATGACATTACCCACTAACGTAGCTTTTGTCAGATCAGAGTGTGAATAAGAAGGATTATGTGCCTGCTGAACAAATTATGTTTTTTCTTATGTGCTTCTCTGAGAACTGATAATCACAATTCTGACTTTCAAGAGAACAACATGGCTTTAAAAATATCCAAGATTTTTTTTTTTTTTTTTTTTTTTGAGACGGAGTCTCGCTCTTGTTACCCAGGCTGGAGTGCAATGGCGCGATCTCGGCTCACCGCAACCTCCGCCTCCTGGGTTCAGGCAATTCTCCTGCCTCAGCCTCCTGAGTAGCTGGGATTACAGGCACGCGCCACCGTGCCCAGCTAATTTTTTTGTATTAATAGAGACGGGGTTTCACAATGTTGACCGGGATGGTCTCGATCTCTCGACCTTGTGATCCACCCGCCTCGGCCTCCCAAAGTGCTGGGATTCCAAGATATTTTTTAAAAAGTCAAAATACAAAAGAATTTTATTTAATACTATTGTAACATTACCCTTTCCCAGCCCTCAAAAGAAAATCAATAGGGAGAAAATCACAGATATATAATAATTTTGTAACCCCAGCCAGAGTTTCTAACTCCAGATCCAATGTAGTGTATAACAGAATAGTAATATTTTATTTATTACTAATAAGTTCTACCATTCATGCTAGATTCCTAACTCTCAAAAGTGATAATGTTTCTTTTGGCCCATTATTTCATTCTGAGTTGCAATGCAGTATGCTTTTGAATGCTTTACTGGGGATGTGATCCTAGATGGCATTGTAGGGACATGAAAAAGTGAGACATAGAATGAAAGAAAGCCAATGAACAAGTTGCACTGTGGCTCAAACCCTTTGGAAAACTCTGGAAGAGAGTGTAGGAAGTACCTTAGAAGCTGGGTTGGTTATTCTCCAGTTCTCGTGCGTCATTGGCTGAGGGTTGTTCTGGAGTCATTAATGCTCCTGCACTTTTCACTTTTTGTGTATCCCATGCACAGGTCTACGGGACAAGAGACATCTCTCACGTAGCATGTCAGTCAAGGAGGCCTTCCATACCTACAAGATTGGTAAACACAAAGAGATATGGTGGGGCAGGGGGAGCCTGACTGTGCCTCCTACAACAGTCATACCAGGGCATGGAAAAGATGATTTCAGTATGATTCATAAGAAAGAAGTTATATGAGGTTAGGAGAAAAACTTTATAGAAATTCTAAGCAAATTCATCTAAAAATAAAGAAAAATCACCTTCCATTGCTTCTTAAATTTGCTGTTATAATTATTTGAATTTGTTTGACTGTAGCATGTATGCTCTTTTATAAAACTTCTAGGGAGAAGGTAGGTGGAAGGTATCGGTAAAATACACACAACAAGGAAAGGAAAAGAGTAAAGCTGCAGTGACAGACAGCAAAATGTGCTCAGTTTCCCGTCAAATTTCAGCATAGAAGCCAGGAAGCAAGAACCAAGGGCAGATATCTCATCGCCATGCAGAAATTTTACTGGAAAAATCACAATCATTTGCTTCATCAGAACTAAAATCGTACACGATTTGCAGACATACACTCACTTTTGAAATAGTTATGACATGAAGGGGGTTGGGTAGGGAAGAAATCATTCATTCCACAGCTTCCTTTGGAAAATGCATCAATTAAGGATAGTTTCTCACTGTGCAGTAATTGTTTTCATTATTTTCCTCTGACTGACTGAAAAATAAACTCTGTGAAAACAGGCATATATATGTGTTTTTTCTTCATCCACTAATATAATGACATAATGTGTGGTAAATAGGATTCACTACATGGTAGTTCAAAGACTTTAATTGGATGCATTAAGTGAAGTCATTTGGTAATCTGGTGGTCTTTTTATTTTTATTTTTATTTTGAGACAGGGTCTCACTCTGTTGCCTAGGCTGGAATGCAGTGGTAAAATCACAACTCACTGCAGTCTCAACCTTCTGGGTTCAAGTGGCTGGAACTACAGGTATGCGCCATCACACCTAGCTAATTCGTGTATTTTTTTTTTTTTTTTTTTTTTTTTTGTAGAGGTAGGGTTTTCTCCATGTTGCTCAGACTGGTCTTGAATTCCTGAGCTCAAGCAGTCTCCCACCCTTGGCTTCCCAATGTGCTGGGATTACAGGTGTGAGCCACAGTGCCTGGCCAATTCAGTGGTTTCTAATGGGGGATATTGGGGATTATTTTTGCCCTCCTTCCTGTATATTTGAAAATATCTAGAGACATTTTTGGTTGTCACAACAGGAGAGAAGGAACTACTGGCATCTAGTGTGTAGCAGCCAGGAATGTTGCAAAGCATCTTACCATGTACAGAACAGTCTCCACAACAAGCAATGATCTGTGTCAAAATGTCAGAGTGCCAAGGTTGAGAAATCCTGCTATAATACCTAGCAACGTGTGGCCATTCACACATTCTATTCATACTTTATAAAATGGCTTCTTAGTCAATAATTAGCAAGTTGCTTTTTCTTGTCCAATGTTAGTCAGTCTCACTTAACTAATTACATAAAAAGTTCTTTGATTAATTCTAGAATGAATATATCTTCTTAGTTGGAGTTCCCCATCAGTCAACCCCAAGACAAAATATCCTGCCTAAGTAGGTTCTTCAGGAGGTGATCCCTAGAGATACAAGTAGGAAGTAGAGAAAACAGTTAGAAAGCATAAAGGAAGCCAATCAATGGTGCAGCATTTTTCAGACATTTTACCACTTTGGGCAACTTGAGCTTAAATCCTGCTGGAGAACCTATATATTAGGGTAGAGCTGTGCTCCAGACTATCCCAACTGAGGGCCAAGAAAGCTGGGGTATATATCCATCACCTTGATCTCACCATTGGCTGAATGCTGCTCTCAGAGATTTAACTCTCAAGTACTTTTGGCTTGCCTTCCAGACTGGCCAGTATAGTCCACAGGCAGACAAAGGCCAAAGACAGAGTCGCATGTCCATATGTTAAGCAGCCATTGGTGTGACAAGTGCCAAGATGACATGGCAGGCAGCAACAGCTACTCCAGCATAACGTGGCAGGTTTACAGAAAAATATGAGTTCACATAGGGATTCTATACTATAAATCGTTTATGGTGTGTTTTTACTAAACTTCTCTATGTTGAGACTTAGTACTCTTTGATCCTGATTCTTATTACCCCTGTGATATTTTAGATTCATAAAACCATAGCTCCTTTTAGTGTGTCTAATCCAACCTGCTCTACAATGTGGACAAATAGATACTTCACTTTGTTTCAATATTTTTGTCCTGCTACTGTCTAACTACTTGATTAATTAAATTGACACCAAGTTAGAAATAATGTGTTTTCCTTTGGGTTTTTACTTCTTATTATGGATTAATGGATGTCAGACTGTCCTTGACATCTAGATCTATTACTGTTAGAAATACCTTGATATTATTACTTGATTTATTCTTCAGGGAAAGATATTAAACTCAAAAGAATTGGCAAAATTCTATTCAGAGAATGGTGTTTGTTGGAAGCGCTCCATATTTTGTGTACATTTATAGTTCAAATATTAATGAAAGCTAACCATTAAACACTCATTCCAGTTAGGTGGGTGATACTAATTATAAGGAAACACAAAATTAGTTTTACAGAAACTTCTAAAACTAGTATAAATCAACCCCCAGTGCAATATTCATCTCTGTCCACACATTATATTAAAGTGTGCTAAAACGTGTAAATTTCACTCTGATACATAGGGGCTGAAGGCTGTTTTACATGATTTATGGGATCACTAAAGGATTTATTTCTCCTCCCCAGTTGTTTTTCTACTATCATCTTGAGATTTACATTATCCAATCCGGTAAAGACCACTTTCAACCTATTTCAATAACTGCTGATAGATCATAACTTTTCCAGAAAGGAATAGCAGATGCTTCAGTGATATTCTTAGGAGGGACAAATCTTGAAGAGGAAATGTTTAGCTGCCGAGAGGTTCAACATCAATACACCCTTTATGTTCTTATAGGTCTGTTTTAAGTCCCTAAAAGCACAAATAAGTTATCTACATGAACTTCTCAAAAGCCATTACCAAAAAGTTCAATTTATTTTAAATTTCATTTCAGGAAAGAATATCAGTACAGATTATTTTTATGCCAATTACAACAATTTACTGCCATGCCATTAATTAACTCTCTTCTGCTTAAGTCTATTTCTTCCTTCAAAATCTGATTAGACACAATATATTTTTTGCACAGTCGCATTTATCACACATTTTATTTCCTGCTATTATTTACAGCTCTTTGTAGAGAATTAACAAAGGGCAGGAATGCTAGAAAAAGGCTTTTTACACATTTTAGATGTCATTGAATAAATATTTTATAGAAGGTTTTTCTAAGATGAAAAGTTTGGTACTATTAAAAACATACAAATGTTATTTAAAACATTTGGATTATGCCAATGGAACCTTTTTTTAAATAATTTTTGCTAGTTACGTTACCAAAGAGATTCTAACACTAGGAAAGATGCCAGTTTTAATGGTGGTTTACTGAAAGATATTTCTGAACAACTAATTTATATATTTAGACTTTGAATCGGGTGTGAGTTTGTCCCAATTCCATTTGTGATGTATGGATTCCAATTGATATCTTTGACAAAGTGCTATAGCAATCAACCTGGTTTTTATTTAGCATTTGAAAGAACAATCAGCCAAATTCTAATCTCAGATGTGTGAAGTTATCACATACTTTACAAAATATGTAGCTTTGCAGTATTGAAAAAGGATCTGAGACATTTATGGCAAAGCATAGTACATGAAAGCCACATGAAGGTGGATGAATTAATTTTTGAGGAATAAACCTGGGACTTTGCTTGTGCCTTTAAGAGAGCATAACTCTGATTTTTCTCCTCAGGTTCCAGTCAATTCAGGAAACTCCATTTCGCAGTGGGAAGAATAGAAAGACTAATTATTTCATGTGGGAAGAAGGCACAGTTTTGAAACTTGGAAATCATACATGACACAGGAGCTACTCAGTGCACAAATGATTTTGTTTTCCTTCAGTGATCTCTGATTTGTACTCATCATTGATCATTTGCATTTTTTCACATAGATTTGAATAAACCACAGTTATGCTTAATTTTACAGTGGGTTTATGCACTGTTAAATATGACCTCTAATTTTAGTATAGGCTTTCTTGATTTCATTCTTTCTTCTGGCTTTCCATGACTCACATATCCAGGATGAGTTGTGGGAGATGTATTTGCCTTTATGATGCCTTCATTTACGATTATAAAAATCTGTCTTTACAGCGATGCAAGGTGGCTCACGCCTGTAATCCCAGAACTTTTGGAGACCGAGTCAGGTGGATCACTTGAGGTCAGGAGTTTGAGACCAGCCTGGGCAACATTGTGAAACCCCATCACTACAAAAACTATAAAAATTAGCTGGGCATGGTGGTGCATATCTGTTGTTGCAGCTACTCAGGAGACTGAGGCAGGAGAATTGCTTAAACCCATGAGGTAGAGGTTGCAGTGAGCAGAGATTGTGCAATAATACTACAGCCTGGGTGACAAAGCAAGATTCCATCTCAAAATCAACAACAACAAAACAAAATTAAAAACCCTGTTTTTTGTATTTTTCCCTTTGTGCTGAGGTAACATGCTGTGGGAGTGTACAGATTTATTTATTTTCTTTTAAAGTTTTATTTTCTCCTTTCTTCCTCCAAAGAACCTGAAAGGCCAGTTTGTATTAGGTAAGAAAAAGCAGAATGCTCGTTTAGGCTACTTTATTTCACTTTAATCGTTACTATGGAAAGTGAAAACAATAATAATATTAGAAGGTGGCAAAGAACCTTTAATATTTCTACAATCCAACCAATCTTCTAAATTTCTGACTGTCCATTCCAGGTCATCCAAAATATTTTACTTTGAGACTTGAGTAGCAAAATGCAACTTTATTGTATCATTATGAGAAATATTTACTACAGGAACTCATGCTTTGAATACTTTAGTTTCACATTTTATAAACTGCTCATCTATTGTATTGTTTATTATTATGCCTTTGTATTGTATATTATTATGTTTAGCTGATGATCGCTTTTCTAATATAATATCCACTTGCCAATTTTTAGTTTACCTTACTGGAGTTATGGCTCTTAAACATTACTATTTAATATGACTAATGACAGATTTGGAGGAATGTAGGCTACATTTTGATAGAGAATAACCTATTTTGAAGGAGGCAGCTTTATTTTTAAACATGTAATTCAATTGAAATCAACATTATGCAATTCAAAAAATGTATATTTAGTGTTCTTGCACTTGGAAGAATTAAAATCCTGGAATGCATTTCTTTTAAAAATTATACGTAAAGATTAAGTTCTACAGGCAAACCATGTGCCAACTCTTACCACACTTTACCTATTTTAAGTGGATGACTTAAAACACACACATGCAAATGTATTATCTTTCTTCACTTTTAGATACCATTTGAATACCTCATTTACAAAAATGTCTCAAGCAAAATTATTTGGTGGGTTTTATTGTTACCAGCTCCCTTCACTCTGCAATAACATGCTGATTGCATCATGTAATGAAGACTGTTTTTGCAAATTAAGATGGATGGTATGAATGGCAAGGAACAACGTTACCTTCCAGGTGATTATGAAGAGGACTGATATCCTTGCCTGTGTCTTGAATCCTCTATTGACATAATATATGACAGGGAAAAAAATTGTATACTTATTTAATCATTTTACAAAAGGGTCTTACAGTTTTTAGGAGTAGAGTTATCAAGTAATCGTTTCTACATTCCCATGAATAATGTTATCTATAAATATTAAACTTTGAAAACTCCTAATGTACTGTTTTCTATTAATGGAGTTCTACATGGGAGAGACTCTTACTTTAATTGCTAAGAATAGTCATCCTGGATATTGGCCTGAAATTTTCTTTTGTAGTTGTGTCTCTGCCATGTTTTGGTATCAGGATGATGCTGTTCTCATAAAACGAGTTAGGGAGGATTTCCTCTTTTTGTATTGTCTGGAATAGTTTCAGAGAGAATGGTACCAGCTCCTCTTTGTACTTCTGGTAGAATTCAGCTGTGAACCTGTCTGGTCCTGGACTTTTTTTAGTTGGTAGGCTATTAACTGCTGCCTCAACTTCAGACCTTGTTGTTGATCTATTCGGGGATTCAACTTCTTCCTAGTTTAATCTTGGGAGAGTGTAAGTGTCTCCCAAGGAATTTATCCATTTCTTCTAGATTTACTGACTTACTTGCATAGAGGTGTTTGTAGTAATCTCTGATGGCGGTTTGTATTTCTGTGGGATCAGTGGTGATACCCCTTTATCATTTTTATTTTATCTATTTGATTCTTCTCTCTTTTCTTTTTTATTAGTCTGGCTAGTGGTCTATATATTTTGTTGATCTTTTTATAAAAACAGCTCCTGGATTTATTGATTTTTTAAGAGGCTTTTTTTTTTTTTGTCTTTATCTCCTTCAGCTCTGCTCTGATCTTAGTTATTTCTTGTCTTCTGCTAGCTTTTGAATTTGTTTGATCTTGCTCCTCTAGTTCTTTCAATTGTGACATTAGGGTGTCGATTTTAGGACTTTCCCTACTTCTCTTGTGGGCATTTACTGCTATAAATGTCTCTCTAGACACTGCTTTAAATGTGTCCCAGAGATTCTGGTATGTTGTGTCTTTGTTCTCATTGGTTTCAAAGAACATCTTTATTTCTGCCTTCATTTCATTATCCAGTAGTCATTATGGAGCACGTTGTTCAGTTACCACGTGAAAATCCTCAATAAAATACTGGCAAGCAGAATCCAACAGCATATCAAAAAGCTTATCCAGCACTATCAAGTCGGCATCAACCCGGGGATGCAAGGCTGGTTCAGCATACGCAAATCCATAAATGTAGTCCATCACATAAACAGAACCAAAGACAAAAACCACATGATTATCTCAATAGATAATTTGGCCTTTGTCAGAATTCAACAGTCCTTTATGCAAAAAACTTTCAATAAACTAGATATTGATGGAACATATCTCAAAATAATAAGAGCTATTTCTTACAAACCTAAGCCAATGTCATACTGAAATGGCAATAACTGGAAGTATTCCCTTTGAAAAGTGGCAAAAGAGAAGGATGCCCTCTCTCACCATGCCTATTCAACATAGTATTGGATGTTCTGGCCAGGGCAATCAGGCAAGAAAAAGAAATAAAAGGTATTCAATTAGGAAAAGAGGAAGTTAAATTGTCTCTACTTGTAGATGACATGATTGTATATTTAGAAGACTCCAATCGTCTCTGCTAAAAATCTCCTTAAGCTGATAAGCAACTTCAGCAAAGTCTCAGGATACAAAATCAATGTGCAAAAATCACAGGTATTCCTATACACCAATAACAGAAAAACAGAGAGTCAAATCATGAGTGAACTGCCATTCACAATTGCTACAATGAGAATAAAATACCTAGGAATACAACTAATAAGGGATGTGAAGGACCTCTTCAAGGAGAACTACAAACCACTGCTCAAGGAAATAAGAGAGGACAGAAACAGTTGGAAAATCATTCCATGTTCATGGTTAGGAAGAATCAATACGGTGAAAAGGGCCATACTGCCCAAAGTAATTTATAGATTCAATGCTATCCCCATCAAGCTATCATTGACTTTCTTCACAGAACTGGAAAAAACACCTTAAACTTCATATGGAACCAAAAAAGAGCCAACATAGCCAAGACAATCCTAGGGGAAAAAAAAGTTAGAGGCATCACACTACCTGACCTCAAACTATGCTACAAGGCTACAGTAATCAAAACAGCATGCTACTGGTACCAAAACAGAGATATAGACCAATAGAACAGAACAGAGGCCTCGGAGGCAACATCACACATCTACAACCATCTGATCTTTGACAAACCTGACAAAAACGAGCAATGGGGAAAGGATTCCCTATTTAATTAATGGTGTTGAAAAAACTGGCTTGCCATAGGCAGAAAGCTGAAACTGGATCCCTTCCTTACACCTTATACAAAACTTATCTCAAGATGGATTAAAGATTTAAATGTAAAATCTAACACCATAAAAACCGTAGGAGAAAACCTTGGCAGTACCATTCAAGACATAGACATAGGCATGGACTTCAGGACTAAAACACCAAAAGCAATGGCAACAAAAGCCAAAACAGACAAATAGGATCCAATTAAACTTAAGAGCTTCTGCACAGCAAAAGCAACTGTCCTTAGAGTGAACCAGCAACCAACAGAATGGGAAAAAATTATTTGTAATCTACCTATCTGACAAAGGGCTTATATCCAGAATCTAGAAAGAACTTAAACATATTAAAAGGAAAAAAACCAAACAACCCCATCAAAAAGTGGGTGAAGGATATGAACAGACACTTTTCAAAAGAAGACATTTATGCAGCCAAGGAACATATGAAAAAAAGTTCATCATCACTGGTCCTTAGAAAAATGCAAACCAAAACCACATTGAAATGCCATCTCACGCCAGTTAGAATGGCAATCATTAAAAAAAATCAAGAGACAACAGCTGCTGGAGAGGGTGTGGAGAAATAGGAACACTTTCACACTGTTGGTGGGAGTGTAAATTAGTTCAACCATTGTGAAAGATAGTGTGGTGATTCCTCAAGGATCTAGAACTAGAAATACCATTTGACCCAGCAATCCCATTCCTGGGTATATAGCCAAAGGATTACAAAACATTCTATTATAAAGACACATGCACATGTATGTTTATTGCAGCACTGTTCACAATAGCAAAGACCTGGAACCAACTCAAATGCCCATCAATGATAGACTAGATAAGGAAATGAGGCACATATACACCTTGGAAAACTATGCAGCCATAAAAAGGGTGAGTTCATGTCCTTTGCAGGAACATGGATGAATCTGGAAACCACCATTCTCAGCAAACTGATGCAAGAACAGAAAATCAAACACCACATGTTCTCACTCATACGTGGGTGTTGAGCAATGAGAACACATGGACACAGGAAGGGGAATATCACACACTGGGGCCTGTCAGGGGATGGAGGCCTAGGAGAGGAATAGCAGGGGGTGGGGGATTGGGGAGGGATAGCATTAGGAGAAATACCTAACGTAGATGACGGGGTGGTGGATGAAGCAAACCATCATGGCAAGTGTATAGCTATGTAACAAACCTGCATATTCTGCACATGTACCCCAGAACTTAAGGTATAATGAAAAAAATTGCTAAGAATAGATAGCCAGCAGGGCATGGTGGCTCACACTTGTAATCCTAGCACTTTGCAAGGCTAAGGCAGGTAGAACACTTGAGGTCAGGAGATCGAGACGAGCCTGGCCAACATGGTGAAACCCCCACCTCTACTAAAATTATAAAATTAGCCAGGCATGGTGGTGCATGCCTGTAATCCCAGCTATTTGGGAGGCTTTGGCAGGAGAATTGCTTTAACCCAGTTGGCGGAGGATGCAGTGAGCCAAGATCGCACCACTGCACTCCAGCCTGGGAGACAGAGTGAGACTCTCTCTCAAAAAGAAAGAAAAAGAAAGAAAGAGAGAGGAAGGAAGGAAGGAAGGAAGGAAGGAAGGAAGGAAAGAAGGAAGGAAGGAAGGAAGGAAAGAATAGATGGCCAAAGCTATGTGTTTTCATATAAACCATATCAAACACATTAATGGAGGTGTTATTATTATTGTTTTTATTAGTAGTGATGTAGATGGGTTAATAATATAGCTACCACAGTTTCTTTTAAATAAAATTTGCACCCCTGGCTTTTGACAACATTCAAATTAATCACTGAATATGAAAATATAATATGAAAAATATAATGTGTGTAAAGTTAATCACTAGTAATGGCTATTAGGTGATTCAGTGACTGAGATAAAAACTCAACAGAGTATTTCAAAATTTAGTCTAGATACTGAATTTTTAATGAAGTTACATATTTATTATTTTGGTCTCACTGACAAAGTGTAGATTCTCTAATCCAACTCTTAATTTGGCCAATTTTTAAAATTTTTTATTTAGCGTAACATTTCAATAAACTTTCATAATTTCTTAAAATGTTTAGAATGTTACAAATACTTATTGAGTACCTACACTATGTTTGACCCTCTGATAAGCACTAAGTGCCTACTCATAAAGATACCCATATTCCTGACCTCACAACTTCATGATTCATTCAAAAGCAACTTAAGATATGAGAAGAGGTATGGTAAAGATGAAAAGTAAATAAAATGACATAGAGTATAAGAAGGAGAAGCACTAATGGCACAACCATGAATTCCAATGAAGAATTAATAATCAAAATTCTTTGTGATCTATTTTTTTCATCAAATATTTAAATACTTAAGTTCTAAGCCCTGTTCTAAACACTGGGGTACATCAGTGAACCAAAGATACAAAAATCCTTGTTCTAATGGGGCTAACACACTAGTTGGGGGAGACAGAAAGTAAATCATAATTATTGTAATAAGAAAATTTTAAGGAAAAAGAAAATGAAAACAAAAACCACCACCACAAAAAAAGAAAATTATGAAGTATGGAATTTTTGATTAACTATTTTTCCTCTTTCAAAGCAACTAAACTTTAATACTGGCAAAAGCAAATATCTAGTAATTTTTTAAATGATTTAATTTAAATTATCCATGTTGGATATTCAAGTTTATCAGAAGAAAACATAAAATAAGTTTTAGTTGGACTTTTCCAAATTTCATATATTTTGCTGTTAAGAAACATATTTTCCCATCCTGGGTGACATTGAAAATGACCGCTTCTATGAATCAATAGATTGTAACAATCATCCGCAGGGCAGCAGAGGCAATGCAAGTTAGCACGGGCTGTGTAGGCACAGACTGGGATTTAATTCATGGTGGCAGGAAGGGCAATCACTGCCCCTTGCCCTTGCAGTTAAAGCATCATCTATACAAGAATATGAATCCTGGCTGTGGACTGAAACCGTCCATTAGTTCCATGTGTATGGTCAAGAAAATACCAAATAAAAATTTGCAAGGAGTGTATCTTAAGGGAAAAACCACAACAACAACAACAACAACAACAAACCACTGGAGACATCAAGGGAGCAGTATTTTGAGAAATACTGTATCAGCAATGTTGGTGGTGGTCCAGGGATGATATTGTGTGGAAAAAAAATAGACATACATGGTTATGAGTAGAGAAGGCATTCAGAAAAAACTGTGCTGAGAGTAAAAATGTTTTGAGAATACTCTACCCATTTTTGGGGGTTTATATTTCCCTTTCTATGTGTACACAATTGTGATATGTTAAATATGTTAGCTAAGTTTAAAAGAGCTCTGCAATATTTAAGACAAAATTTCCAGACATCATAGTGGGAATGGATAATCAGTCAAATCAGCAACATTTTCTCATTTTCCGTAGAGCATGAATTCTAGCTTCTCTTCTAATAATCAATTATAGGTGTCTTAGGTTATATGAAATACAATAATTTTATAAGAAATAGCTTTTTACTTTTATTCATGCAAGTAGGTATTTTCGAATGGGGGCGAAATTATTCTTCCATTTGAAAACCACTACAAAAAAATATCACCCTTTTGGATTTTTACACATGGACATTCACTGATCAGCAGGTTAAAAAAGCTAGACCATCTGTGGCAATTAAACGAGGAAGGTTTTGTTCAAATTACTAAATAATACCTGTAAGCTATCAGCAGGAAAATCAAAAGTCAATGCACTACTTCATTTTGTCATTCAGAGTAGTTGTCAGGTTTTTGAAAACTGTTATATCTTTTCTTTAATGCATTCATTCTAGCATGATTTAGATTTTTCCATTTCTGCTACTCTGAAAGCTTATTCAAGTTGCTTATAAAAATGATGTCGTTTTCTCTGTAAATTCAACTGCGTTTGCATAGCTATTGCTGTGCAGGTAGACTTGCAGTTTTCAACCACTGTGATTATGACAATTAAGTACGGTTGATTGTCTGACAGCGTGATTGAAGAGAAATAGCAGGGTGGTAAAGAATGAAAACATGCCTTAGCTGCTTTTGATGCCTGTCACAGTTTATTTCTCTTCTAGCTTCTGGATCCTGGTCTTTAGTTATCATTCCTCTTCCTTCTGATTTCTCTCCAATGCCAAACCACACAGAAGGCAAGTAAAAACTTAGCATTTTTCTTAAAAACAAAAAGGTAGGCAAGAGAGAGATTTTTCCTGTACATTTTTGGTGTAATAGGGAAGGAAAGAATTCTTCCTGATGTATCTTAAATTATGCTCGGTAGCTACCACCTTTAGAGTTTTTTGATCAATTCAGCTATTGACAGATAATATTGTCTTCTTAATTATCAAGATAAATCTGAATTTTCAATTATTGTTTTTGAAATTAAATTGTAATACTTGGCCAAGCACGGTGGCTCACACCTGTAATCCCAGCACTTTGGGAGGCTGAGGTGGAAGGATCACGAGGCAGGAGTTTGAGACCAGCATGGCCAGCATGGCGTAACCGTCACTACTAAACATACAAAAGTTAGCTAGGCATGGTGGCAGGTGCCTGTAATTCCAGCTGCTCGAGAGCTGAGGCAGGAGAATTGCTTGAACTGGGAAGGCAGAGGTTGCAGTGAGCTGAGATTTTGCCATTAACTCCAGCCTGGGCAACAGGACCAAGACTCTGTCTCAATATAAATAAATAAATAAATAAATAAATAAATAAATAAATAAATAAATAATAAAAGTAATACTTTTCTACTTTTATGAGCAAATTTCATTTTAAAAATACATAAAGGATTCTAATATTTCTCTACTTTATTTTGTGTGTTAATTGTCAGTAACGAAATAAATGTTCTCTGTATCATATGGTAAAAATACCATTAACATTTCTTCAAAAATTCCTTTCTAAATTTATTGTTAGAAGTTTCTCTTTGTTAAGTTACATAATTTCCTTCTTGTAGTTGCAGATATGGTGAAATTATAGAAACTCTAAATAACACACAATAAAACCATTTCTGAGCAACAGAATTACATTTTGATGTATTCGTTACATGAGCCGGACTGAAGTATACCAAGAAATGGAGAACCATGAGACGTTTAGGTAACTGACAAATTTCTCTTTAATTGGCATCACTTTAAATTTTATCCACTTGGATGAAATTTTTTTCTGCAAATATATTGTTTTCTGTTTTGTCTTAAACAGTTCATATTCTATTTCACAGGACCCCAAAATCAGGATCATCTTTACAAACATCAGTTTCTCGATGGCAATTATAAAAATATAAAACAAAACAAAAAATCCAATGTTTTGTGAGCACTTTCATGTGCCAGTTAATTCTGATATGAACATATATTTGTGACTATTTTTGTTTTGGTTAAAGCCACGTCTTTTACCTATATTTTTATTCAAGGTGTTTTTCTTAGCTTCTCCATACCTCCAAGGGACAAGACTACCAGCTATCATTTTTGCATTCATTGTTTCCTTTCCAATTTTATCCAGTCTTTTCTTTCCTTCTATTTCCTTTTACGGATAGTTTGTTACTTTATCTTCCAGACTCTTTTGTCTTTTCCTGTTTAAGATTTGGCTGATAGTTATCATTAGACAATTGTTTGGATTAACATTCTTTCATTAGTACTTCTTGGCTAAGTTTATTGGTAAGGTTTCCTATTCCTTCTCTTGTTAGGACCAGTTGACAACATCAGCCATGCCTGTAATCCAAGTGCTGAATATACACAGTGTTCCTGTTACAAAAATGAGAGCTTTTGGATACCAATTTTATTAGCTTACTAAAATGTGAATTCTCTATGCCAATTTTATATAACTTGGCATTTACATACATAACAATATTTTTGAGGGACACTGTGTGTTGTTGCCAGAGTTTGTTTCTGATGTTCTAATGTCTGTGATTCATGTGCCAACAATATGGCTAATGAGTAGATTTAAAAAGCCAAATCTGACAATTACCTGAAAAAAACGATGTGGTTATTATAGGGTTTAATTTACATGATTCCATGAAATAAGAAGTTAGTGTTGAAAGCTCTTTTTTAAAAATCTGAAATTTATCTTCTATGTAATTGATATATCTCTGTAACATCTCAGCCTGTTGGATAAAGTTACCAGATTGATCACAAAACTTATAAATTAGAGTTTTTACCATTAGTTTCTAATTAACAAGGACCCAAGTTTCACAAG
This sequence comes from Aotus nancymaae, assembly GCF_030222135.1. Taxonomy (NCBI): domain Eukaryota; kingdom Metazoa; phylum Chordata; class Mammalia; order Primates; family Aotidae; genus Aotus; species Aotus nancymaae. Next base: position 8,627,032 of record NW_026988460.1, read on the forward strand.
GAGGTATACTGTGGCCAAAAAATGTAACAAGACCCATGTATCTTTTATTTTAAAAATATATGGTGTTTTCTATTGTGAAACTCTAGCATGTGCCTTTGTTTCTAATTATACATAGCTTTTTCTCAGCCAAAATATATAATTTTTAGAATTTGTTCCCAATTTCTACATGTGAAAACATAAAATAATTTTATAGGTCAAGCCTATGCCCCTCTTTTGCAATGGCTTTGGTAAGGAGGAAAAAAAAATCTTTTCCCTCCACCCATCTTAGAGTCTTTGGCACTCTTAAATTAGGCTAACAAGAGATAGATTGATAGGAGTAAAACAAACAGAAGCTTATTACCATGTGAATTGTGCATGCATGTGTATACATGTGAACACTCAGAAATTAGTAACTCAAGAGGGTAGTTAGAACTTGGGGCTTATATACCATCTTAACAAAAGAAGAATAAAAGTTTCAGGAAATAACAAGGTAAAGGAAAATAACTTTCACCTTCCTGGGGCAGCAAATTGTGAGAAGGCAAATATATGGGAAAACTAGATGTAGATAAGGGCTATTTTTAGTAAGATTTGTTGTGTAGATTCCTTGGTGCTGTCTCTCGCTGATTGGTAAGAGAGCTGTCTCAGGCATTTAACTTCTGTCCTTCCTGATTTTTGGGAGATAGGGGACTTGACTATTATATATTCTGCTTTTAAGCAAATAGGGAGAGTAGAGAGCTAATCCTGTATCTTCTCAATTGCCTTCAGATCAAAAATAATCTTTACATAAAAGTGGCATATTTTGCTACACTTTGCTTTGTAACTCCTGCTCAGTTCCAAAGCAGTTATATTTTCAAAGCAAGAGAAAATGTGATAAGGTACAAGAGGTTTTTCAAATGAAGAGTTTTAGGTAAAGGCAAAAAGGCTGGCTCCAGTGTCATGCTTGGTTCAAGCTCTGATTTCATTACTTTTAATTGTAAGATACTGAGCAAGTCAAACTTTTAATTCCTGGGCTTCACTTTTCTCATCTGTAAAATGGAAAGGTTTAGAGGATATTAAGGATACTTATAGGACTGTGAAGAGGATTGAGTGAGAAAACATATTTAAAGCACTTACATATGCTTGGCCTATAGGGAACACTCAGTAAATGTTAAGTCTCTTGACAAAAAGAATCAAACTCTGTAAAATATTTTAAGAGATTTATACTGAGTCAAATATGAGTGACCAATGGCCCATGATATAGCCCTCAGGAAATCCTGAGAACATATGCTCAAGGATTGGTTGGTTGGGGCACAGCCTAGTTTCAGACATTTTAGGGAGACATGAAGCATCAATAAAATACATGTTGAGATGTATATTGATTCAGTTCAGAAAGGCAAGATAACTTGAGTCAGGGGCTTCTGGATTATAGGTAAATTACAAAATTTTCAGACTGGCAATTGGTTGAAAAATTTATTATCAAAAATCCTGGAATCAATAGAAATGAATTTTTGGGTTATGTTGATAAGGGGTTGTGGAAACCAAAGTTTCATCATGCAGATGAAGCCTCCAGTAGCAGGCTTCAGAGAGAATAAATAACAAATGTTGCTCATCAGACTTAAGGTCTGTGTTGATGTTAATGCTGGTCAGTTTTTCCTTAAGTCCAAAAGGGAAGGGAGTATAATGAGGCATGTCTGACCCTTCCTTCCCATCATGGCCTGAAACAGTTTTTCAGGTAAACTTTGGAATGCCCTGGCCAAGAGACAGGGACCATTCAGGTGTTTTGGGAATCTTATAATTTTGTTTTTGGTTTACAGATCATATAAATATATTTTGAGGGTAAATACAGTAGTTCAGAGATGAAACATGAGATGAAATAAGCATTTACAAATGCATTTATGGGGGAAGTCATGACTACATCTGAGTTACATGCAGAAGGACAGAGAGATTCTTCCTTATATATATCTTATTGAATAATTCATTTTCCACAGTATACGATCTAACTCAGTCCCATGTGAAAAATTTTCCGTATGTTGCCAAGAGGCTCGCATTTTGCTTTTCTAAATATTGTCACTTCGTTGGAAAGAAAACAGGGAATTATATTGAGTGGATTTGATTTTTTACTATCTTGAAGTTTAGTGTCTAAAATGAGTTTATATAAATAGTAGATAATCTTTCAGAAATTATAAAACATAGAACATGCTTTTTTAGACACATTATAGTCTCATTTACTTCTAATGACTACAAGTAACCTACTTCAATTTTGACATGATATTTGTAAACTAAAAATAAAATCCTAATCTCCCACAAACTGAACGAACTCTTTTTTGGCCAACAGGACCAATGTTGGAAATCAAGTTCCTGGTTATGATGCAAAGGGAGATCCAACAGCCCTCTTTGTGCCCCCTCCCTTTTGGAGTTTAGACACAAATAACTCACATTTATGTTAAAACAGAGGTCATAAAATGGCCAAAACAGACTCCTTGTGGCAAAGAAGATACCAAATTATCAGTCAAACCTAAGGCCATGCAAAGCAAGTGTTAAGTCAGGCCTGTAGACCACCAATCTTCCTTAACAGGTTATGGTATTGTGACTGACTCTGACATAGCCTCCTTACCTTAAATGAAGCATTCTTTTCTACTAACTCCAGGTTTTACTTAGAGCCTTATTCCTTTAACCAATTGCAAAATAAAGAATCTCTGAATCCACCAATAATCTCTAACCCCTCATTTCCAGATATCCCACCTCTTTGGGCCAAACCAATGTATACCTTTCATACACTATGTTTTTGTCTAGAACTCCCGCCTCCTTAAAATGTATAAAACCAGACTGTAATCCAACTGACTTGAGTACACTTTTTCAGGACTCCTTGAAACTGTGTTTCTCTGGGTCATGGTCATTTATATTGGCTCAGAATACCTCTTTAAAATATTTTACATAGTTTGGTTTTTCTGTTACCATATTTTAAAATCAGCAACCAGCCCTGATATGTTTTGTCTAATATCAAAGTTAATATATTTGACATTTTGAATGCTAAAATACAAAAAATAATGATATTTACTGATATTTTTAGATACAAAAAGAAAACATATAGGTTTTGAGGCTTAAATTTCCAGAAACATCTTTTTAAAATTACTAATAAATCAATGATCAAATCTAGAATACAGTAGTTTTTCTTCACAAGCATCAACCATTTTCCCCTCTCTCATTTAATTTATCTAATTTTTTTGAGACACGACCTTGCTGTGTTTTCCCAGGGTGTAATGCAGTGGCACAATCATGGCTCACTACAGCCTTGACCTCCTGGGCTCAGGTGATCCTCCTGCTTCAGCATCCCAAGTAACTGGGACTACAGATTTACTTTTTTCTCTCTCTCTCTTTCTCTTTCTTTCTTTCCTTTCTTTCTTTCTTTCTTTCTTTCATTTCTTCCTTCCTTTCTTTTTCTTTCTTTCTCTCACTCTCTTTCTCTTTTCTCTTTCTTTTCCTGTCTTCCTTTTTTCTTTTCTTTATTTCTTTCCCTTTCTCTCTTCCTTTTTTCCTTCCTTCTTTCCTTTCTTGCTTCCTTCTGTCCTTCCTTCCTTCCTTCCTTCTTTCTTTCCAGATCTCACTATGTTGCTCTCTAACTCTTTGGCTCAAGCAGTCCACCTGCCTCAGCCCCTCAAAAAGCTGGAATTACAGGCATGAGCCATCACACCTCGCTAACAATGATTATTTTAATATTCTATTTGGAAGCCTTCATGAGGTAATATTATACTTCTCATATCCTATATAAAGGCTACATACAGTTGTAATTTTATCAAATGAAACATTAAGCACTATAAAACTTGGTAGCTCTTATAAAATAGAATGAATAGGCAGTTATTAGCAGATCATTTTTATTGTAAAATGCTGAGGATATGCACAAGGCCTCCATGTGTGGTGGTAGAGGTTGAGCACTGTGCAAATTTAGAGGACCCATTGACATTATCACCTATAGAGAACCCCCATGCAATTGTGTGCATGAGACTTTCACTACCATATGGAGTAGCCCTGTATGTATTAGTAACCTTCCTGTACTTAATCTTGGGAAAAAATTTAAATTTTGAACAAATGTTTGATAATAAGAATGAGTCCAAAGACCAAAGTGCAGATTCATTACAGAGTAGATGAGCAGGCTTTTGAAAACAGGAATGACTAACTCAGTACAAGTGGTGGTAATGATGTAATTGTACTATCAGTGGCTTATGCATCCCTTAAGGATCCATATGGCAAGATTCTGACACAGACTTTCCTGAAGGGATAAGAAAAATATTTTATTTCAGGGTTTCTGTTGTTTGTCTAGATTCTGTATCAGTTGCTTTTGAGAAATGATTTGGTGAAATGAACCTTATGTTTTTTTATGTCTGAATTGTTGTAGGATCTTCAGCGGAGTGGCAGCAAATCTCTTTGCACAAAATGTGGTCATTACATATTAGCTTAACTCTTCTGTCTCTTGCTGGATTATTTCCAAACCATCCTCAAACTAATGCAGCAGAATTAAGATATTTTAAGTGACTGGAGACAAAAAAGCTTACTTTATTTGTACCTTCTGCATAAATTCATGTAAGTTATAGTGTAGTATATATTTGGATGCAATATCATAGACTGAAGAACTGTGAACAGAGAAAAGAGTGTTTAAATGTACTAACATATGCTGTGTTCAGATTCAACTGCCATCGTTTTCCTTTGACACACTTCTGCGCAGAGGAGGAACACATAGAACTCCTGTCATGAAAAGGTGAAATAGAGGGAAAAGTTTTCTGGATTATGTATTTCTTACCTCTTATGAGCTGGAATGATTTTACTTGGTTATAATGGATTTGAGAAATGCCTAATATTTAATGGACCTTGCAAACTTAGCTCCCTGATCTGCAATGACAGAAAGAAGAGTGGTTGAGTAGGGATGGGTGTTGGGTAAGTCATTGATTGGTACATACAACAAGTAGCATTCTGAGGCAATGGATAGGTTATATGTTGAATGTGATGACATTTAGGGTATATCCATTTTCCAAAACTCACTAACAATACAAATATAATGGATGAATTTTATTGTATGTAATTTATATTTCATTAATAGTTGGCTGTGAACATGCAAAATTTACTTTTCTTAAGAGTTGTGATAGTGATACAAATTAGTATAAATTTTTGAAATATGTGAACATGAAATATTCTCCTCTTATTCCTCCTTGACTCTTAATACCTACTTCTTATTTGAGACTTCACAATTTAAACTCACACTCAGTTGGGACTTTATAAGTGAGAGTTCACATTTGTTCTTTGGTGTGTGTCATTTTATATTTTATTCATTCATTCAGTGAAGATTTTTGGTACAAATGAATAAATTTACAAAGTAGAGATGTGCACACTTACATACATACACACATTCTGCAACTCATTCTTCACTTGTTTTTTAAAAATATTCCAGACATTACTAAGTAAAACTATGTCCACATCCAAATTCACTTGGCCAATTTAAAACATATATCACCTCTGTATTAGTCCATTTTCATGCTGCTGATAAAGACATAGCTGAGACTGGGCAATTTACAAAAGAAAGAGATTTATTGGACATACAGATCCACATGGCTGGGGAGGCCTCACAATCATGGGAGAAGGCAAGAAGGAGCAAGTCACATCTTACATGCATGGTGGCAGGCAAAATAAAGAGCTTTTGCAGGAAAACTCCCCTTTTTAAAACCACCAAATCTCTTGAGACCCACTTGCTATCGTAAGAACAGTACAGGGGAAACTGCCCCCATGATTCAATTATCTCCCACTGGCTCCCTCTCATAACATGTGAGGATTATGGGAGTTACAGGAGGAGATTTGGGTGGGGACACAGGGCCAAACCATGTCAACCTCCAAAGTTTATTCCAAAGGAATTTTGGTAAATCAACATTTTAAAGTTGTTGATTTCAATGGGATATTATAACAAGTGTCTTAAAATTTTTAAATGAAACACATATATCAAATTCAGTGAGTCTTGACAAATGCATACACTTGCAATACACAACCCTATCAAGGCATAGAAGTTTCCCATCTTTCCAGGAACTTCTCTTGTGACCTTTTTCAGTCGGTATCTTCTGTCCCTCTCCATGCCACAGATACATCAATACTCTTACTCCTTTCTCCACAGATTAGTTTTGTTTGTTCTAGGACTTCATATAAATAGAAACTGTACTCTGTGTCTAGCCTCTTTGGTTTATCACAGTTTTTGAGCTTCATATGCATATCAGTAATCTATTTTTTGTTTGTTTGTTTTTTTACTGCTGAATAATATTCAATTGTAGGAATATATCAACATTTTTTTAATCCATTCTTCCATTGATGGATATTTAGGTTGCTTCTAACTTGGGGTTATTATGAATAAGAGTATGACCATTTTTATACAAGTTATTTTTGTGCATGCATGCTTTATTTAGTAATAAATAATGTGTGTACAAAAATAACTTGTATGAAAATGGTCATACTCTTACTCATAGAGTATGGGTTAATTTTTGAGAATCTCCTAAACTCACTTCTAAATTGGTTTCATGATTTTACACTTCCATCAGCAGTGCAGGTGCATTTGTGTTAATATTAATAGCTAACATTGGGATTTCCCGCTCTGGGTTCCTCTCTCACAGCAGCATGGGAGCTGCCTTCTCTCGTGCTCTCTCTCTGTCTACTAAATCACTCTTCTGCAAAACTCTTTGGGTCCACAATTTTATTTGGATGGTAAACTCATCCACCTCTGGGGCCCCTTTCCCCATTCTTCAGGGTTAGAGAGGCCAAGGACCTATAGCTGGGTACACCCCAGTAACATCTGTTGGCAAACCAGCCAGCAGATGTCAGACTTCAGAGCGGTGAGTGATATTGGACCCCTTTCACTTGCTAATCTGTCCTTTCCCTTCATTTAAATTTGTTAAGGAGGTAAAAACTAGGCACCTGTCGGCCATTTAAGATTGACTAGCAAGGCCACCGGGCTTAAAGACATGGGTGTCAGACTTTGAAAAACTCTCTAACAACCCCAGCTATTCGGAACTGGGAGCATTGGTTAGCCCTGAACCAGCTTCTCTTTCTTACTGTTCTTTCTTTCTCTGGGCCAAGCTCAGGGTTGGTAGGAGGAAAGGGCAGTGGTCCCAAACTCTCGGTTCAGTCAGTTGAGGTTGTAGCCTTGCTTACACCTCCTAAGAAAAAGCCACCTATGTAAGCCATGCCCAGCCTTTCAGACCCCAACCTCCTGGGTCCAGATATCTGTAAGGCAAACTTCTTTCTGGCTCTTTCCTCTAAGATATTTCCTACACATGAGGCTATTACGTTTCTTGCTAGGACTTTGAGGCTCTTGGGTTGGCAGTCCAGCAACCCTTGCCCATGGTGCTTTCAGGCTTATGCCTATGAGGACCTCCTACAGGATAAATACACAGGGCCAGTGCCCTTAGTCAGCTGTGCTAGGTTATGTCCTAACAGAGCCAGAATCTATCAATGGGTACTAGAGGCTATAGGGCAACTTCTTTTTTTTCACCTGCAATTTCCCAATCCAAATGAGTGGTGCCAGAATCTGATGACGTGCAATTTATCTTGCTTAGGATTGGCTCTCCATATGGCAGAACTTCTCCATTTAGAATACCATAGTCAAACCTTGTCCAAGGCTCAAATAGTTAATTACAGGCCCCACAACCCTAGGGCATATTCCTATGATGGAAAGTGGGGTGGGGGAGAAGGCCCAGGTCCCAAGGGCATTGTTCTGGCCTTGACCATGTGGCCAGCCATTACCTTCTTTAGATTGTTGTGCTTAGAGGCCCTTCTCAAGGAGTTTATTCTCTTGGGCAGTTTTATAGTCAGGCCTATGTTAACTGAGCTCTTGTTAGGTAATACTGGCATCCATCACCCAAGCCTCACTGGCCTAGTTCTTCAAAGATGCACCAATACAGGGCCACTGAGCCCAGCAGTCCTCATGTCCTTAAAGTGGCCAAAAAGGACATTAGACAGTGAAGGTGTGCCCATGACACGGGTAAGCATGGTTAAACCCAGCATATGGGGGGCCCCAAAAGATGATCACACATCTAGGGTGCAAGGAAAACTGCAAGGTGCTGTATAACTGGGGGATACCACAGGGCTAGCAGTTGCAAGGAATAACCAGGGATGCAGGCATCCCTGTGTTCAATTTCAGATGGGTGCTACTCTTCCCAAGGCAAAATCACCATAAAGTGTGTCCTGGATAACTGGGACCAATTTGACCCACAATCTTTAAAGAAGAAGTGGCTCATTTTTTTCTGCCAAACAGTGTCACCGCTATACCCTCTGCCAAGTGGAGGAACCTGACCTACTAAGGGAAGTATAAATTATAACAACCTTCTACAATTAGACCTTTTCTGTAAGAGAGAAGGTAAATGGATTGAGGTCCCCTATGTTCAAGTTTTCTTTTCTCTAAGGGATAATCCTCAGCTATATAAGGTCTGTAACCTATGCCCTACTGGCCCCTCCTCAGGACTACCCCTATATCCAGGCCTCCCTGTGGCTCCTCCCTCCACTGATGCTGACCAGGTCTCCTCAGCTCCCATAACCCAAGAGAAGTCAGGGAAGGCCAAAACAGCCAAGGCACCTCAGGCTACTAGGATGCCCCAACTCTGCCCGCTCTAGTAGCGGCTCAACAGTTTGGGGACACCTGGTACCTTAGTCAAGTACATGACAAAATGACATCAGAAGAGAAGGATAGATTCCCTACAGGTAAAAAGGCAGTCCCTAGCATGGACCCTCACTGGGATCCTGACTCAGAATATGGGGACTGGAGACATAGGCACCTATTCACCTGCATACTTGAGGGATTAAGACAAACTAAAATAAAGCCCATGAATTATGCAATGTTATCCACCATAACTCAGAGAAAGGAAGAAAACTCAACAGCCTACCTTGAGCAATTATGGGAGGCCTTAAGAAAGTATACTCCCCTGTCACCAGACTCAATCAAGGGTCAGCTAATACTAAAAGACAAATTTATTATGCTATCAGCAGCATACATTAGGAGAAAGCTCCAGACGCTGGCCCTGGGGCAAGAACAGAGTCTAGAATCATTACTAAATCTAGCAATCTTGGTGTTCTATAATAGAGACCAGGAGGAATAGGCTGAAAGGGACAGGAGGGACAAGAAAAAGGTTGCAACCCTAGTCATGGACTGCAGGCAGGCAGACCTAAGGGGCTTGGAAAAGGGAAAGGCTTGGGTTAACCACCAGTGTGGCAGAGCTTGCTACCACTGTGGCCTACTGGGACACTTTAAGAGAAATTATCCCCAGAGGCAAGGACCACCTCCTCATCCTTGCCCACTGGTATCACTGGAAGGGTATCACTGGAAGGCATACTGTCCCAGGCGAATGAAGGTTCCCAGGGCCTGAGGTGGCTAACCAGATGACCCAACAACAGGACTGAGGGTGCCCAGGGTAAGTGCCAGCACAAGCCATCACCCTCACCCAGCCCCAGGTAAAGCTAATTGTAGAGGGCCAGGAGGTCAATCTTCTCCTGGACACTGGTGTGACCTTCTCAGTTTTGCTTTCCTGTCCTGGGTGGTTGTCCTCCAAATCTGTAACTATCTGAGGAGCCCTAGGACAAGCAGTCTCCCAATATTTCTCCCAGCCCCTAAGCTGTAAATGGGGAAGTGTGCTCTTCTCCAATGCCTTCCTCATCATGCCAGAAAGTCTCATTCCCTTACTAGTGTGAAACCTGTTAGTCAAAGGCAGGAACCATTATCTATATGAACTTCAGGGAGGAAATCCCTCTCTGCTGCCCATTATTTAAAGAAGGGGTTAATCCCAAGGTTTGGGCAATGGAATGACAATTTGGGCAGGCAAAAAATGCCTGCTCAATTTCAATAAGGCTAAAGAATCCCATCTCTTTCCCTTACTGAAGAAAGTACCCCCAAAACCGAAAGCCAATATGAGGCTACAGGATATTGTAAAAAACTTAAAAGCTCAGGGTCTAGTAAGGTCCTGTAATACTTCACTTTTAGGAGTACAAAAACCTAATGGACAATGGAGGCTAGTGCAAGATCTCAGGCTTATTAATGAAGCTGTAATCCCTTTATACCCAGCTGTAGCCAACCCATACACCTTGCTCTCAGGAGTTAAATAACAGGAGTTAAAAATCAGAGGTGCTGATTCTCTCATAACTCTGAAGAAGCAGCTTAACTCTAGCTGCCCTGGCTCTTCAAAATAGAAAGGCCCTGGATCTGCTAACAGTAGAGAGAGGAGAAACCTGTCTCTTTTTAGGAGAAGAATGCTGCTACTTTATATACCAATCAGGTATTGTCTTACACAAAGTTAAAGAACTCAGGGACTGAATCAAATGCAGGGCTAAAGACCTACAAAAAGGATTGTGGAGCTTAATAACTGGCTGTCCTGGCTCTGCCCTCTTCTAGGCCATTTATAAGCATTCTACTATTGCTGGACTTCAGGTCTCTCATCTTTAGCCTTCTTGTCAAATTTGTTTCTTCTAGAATTGAAGCCATGAGGCTACAAACTGTCCTGCAAATGGAACCCTGAACATCCTTGGCTGGTGAGTTCTATTGTGGATCTCTGGATCAACCTGTACCCCTGTAAGATTCCCCTCTGGAGGAAACCTCAACTCAGGGCCCCTTCTATACCCCAATTCAGGAGGAAATAGTTAAAGAGCAATCAACACCCATGTTCCAACAGTAGTTGGACTTTCCTGTTCAGAGCAGGCACTGAGGGACTGTCTTAAAGAAACTTATCTTCTCAGCCCGCCAGGGGAGGGGTTTCAAGTACAGGAATTTCCCAGCTCCCTGGGGCTCTTTGAGAACCTCCTCCAGGCTTTCATCCTGTAGACCAGAGTGATTTCAAATGCAGGAATTTGCCAGCTCCCCACCTCAGGTGGCTGGTGCTCTTTGAGCACCAACTCCAGATGGGCCAGGTAAAATTCTTTGTCTGATCTCGCATGTGAGAAAGCCAGGTGGGGCTCTTTTGTCCCAAATTCCCTCCAAATGCTCTGGGGGGAGGGGGCTCTGTAACTCTGTTGTAGAACAAGTAGCCAATCCGGTATCAGAATCAAAGATCAATCACTCCAGAGGAAGTTTGAAAGAACTCCTCTCACTGGACAAGGACATGAATGGGGAGGGAATAACTCAAGAGTTAAAACTTCAGCTGCTCCTATCTGAATGATTTTGTGCTCTGGGTTCCCCTCCCACAACAGGATGGGAGCTGTCTTTCTCTCTCTCTCTCTCTCTCTCTCTCTCTCTCTCTGTCTGTCTAATAAATCACTCTTCTGCAAAACTCTTTGGGTCCACGGTTTTATTCATATGGAAAACTCACCATGCCTCTGGGACCCCTTCCCCATTCTGTGGGGTTAGGCCAAGAACCTACAAGCTGGGTACCCCCTGGGAACAATGCCACTGCACTCCAGCTTGGGTGACAGAGCAAGGTCCTGTTTTTTTTTTTTTTTTTTAAGTCATTCACAAAGCTAACTGATAATGAAAGAAGTAGAAGTAAAATTAGGATGCTGAAGGAAATAAAAATATTTTGCCCCTAAATATATTTTGAAATGTCTGCTGCCAAGCCATCTCACTAAGGTGGCCCTCTGAAACTATTTTGCCCTGGGAAAATTTGCATCTCCACAGAATCTCCATTATTGTATCCAGGCCTTCCTTTCTAGGCCTTTCCCAGATCTAGGAGAGATTTGCTGAGAACCTGACATCTTTCAAATGTTGTACTGGCCCGAACATAGAAAGTTCATACTAAGACAAAAGTATGCCAAATTGCAGGGTCTTTATTGCCGGCGGCCACGGAGGACTCGAATCCCTCCAACCCGTGGCCCCAAAAGGAGGGTGTTAAGACCTTTTATACCCATAAAACCACCTCAGGAGTGAGGGTGAGGGGCAGGGGCAGGGGTGAGGGGCTTTAGGTGTTCTGAGGGCTAGTGGATTCTGTAAATTACCTCCTGGGTGGAGAGGAGGGTGAGGGGCTCTGGACATTCCAGTGGATTCCTGGGCAAAGATGAGGGTGAGGTGCTCTGGACATTCCCAGGGCCAGGGGACTTTGGACATTCAGATTGTTACTTAAGTGGTTCACAAAAGTCAAGATTAGCATTTGTTTACACATTGTCTGGGTAATTACAATTTGCATGGGCCAAGATGGCATGGGTTTGAACTGCTTGCCTGTCATGTTTGGGTTACAGAGAGCAGTTTCAATAGAAAGCCGAAGTATGGTTGAGGTATGCAGTTTTATGGGGCTTTTACCATGTCACATTCCCCCCTTGTTTTATTTACAGGAATTAAATTATTCATTCCTCTAACAGGTTATATTGTTTGTCGGTTTTAAGGGCCCATATTGAGACATTAAGATTATTAATTTTACGGAGTCTACCTTAGATTTTATGAACCTGAGCAGTTGGTTTAGGAGGCAGGGGCCAAACATGAGTTCCAGTAGGAGTGGGAAAGATGTTTTCCATGTCCTATTCACACATATATACATTGAGACTCTAGGTTTGCTCCATTGTCCATTTACCATTTGGGGTAGTTACAATTATTTTGAGTGGATTACAAGACCTAGTATAGCATGTGGATGGGGGAGAGTTTTAGTTACAAGAGGTGAAGGAGTCTATGTTTTTGGTGTACCTTGATATAGTGAAGTTGGTTTCACAACCCCAGGGGGGGCAAAATAATTTATTTAAGTTTTCACAGTTTTATTTATTTATTTTTTTGTGGGGTGGATCCTGGGCACAGAGAGTTGTTGCTCTGCCCCTGAACTGCCATACCTGGCTACACCTCCACTTGTTCTAAAATTTAGGTTGGGGCCCAGGAAGGCACAGAGGTTTAGGGAGAAGGTAATGGGGTTCTTTGGAATGTACTCCAGGGTTAAATTGACTAGAGTGGATCCCTTCTTGGTTAAGGAACTAACATATCCTCTAGTGGAGCCCTTGGTGAGGACCCATTGATAGTAGGTGGGTTTTAGGGGGGTTTGCTATAGGGATTTATAGCACAGATTAGGGTGGCGAGGGTGGTGATCATGAAGAGAGCACAAGTTTTAGCTTTAGTGAATCCGGGGATGAGTGTTTGATGCTTTATTTCTTTCTGGTGGGGCAGTCTTAACCTGGGTGTGAGGAATCCAGGCCCTTAGTCCATCCACTTTGAGTGCGGTGGGTGTGGTCAGGATAGCAGTGTAGGGTTTCTTCCAATGTGGGTGAGGCTGGAGGTGGCGAATCTTTTAACAAGGACAGTTTCCAGGCTGGAAGGGGTGTGTTGGCTGCTCTGCAAGGTTCAATGGGGTGGGATGGGTGTCCTTAATGAGCTGGTGTATCTGGGGTTGAACAGACTGGAGTGCCTGTAAGGACTTAAGGAGTGTATAGTTATGGACCTTAGCATGTATGGTATCCGCAGGTCTGTTGAGTAAGGGAGGGGGCCTACTGAACATGATTTTAAAAGGGGAGAAACCTTTTTGATAGGGTGTGCATTGGATGTGGAGGAGGACAAAAGGAAGCAGGCCGACCTAGTTTTTATGGGTCTCTAGGATAAACTTTGTTAGGGTTTCTTTTAAGGTCTGGTTTATGTGTTCAACTTGCCCTGAACTCTGAGGATGATAGGCATAGTGCAATTTCTAGAAATTTGTGCAGTAAAGGCAGGCCCATTGTCTGACTCCAGCATTAGAGGGAGGCTGAACTGAGGAACAAGGTCCTCTAATAGTTTTTTTGTGACCACTAAAGCAGTTTTGGACTTAGTGGGGAAGGCCTTGACTCATCTAGAGAACGTATTTATAAACACCAGGAGATATTTATAGCCATTTGCTGGGGGTTTTATTTCAGTGAAATTTACTTGTTAGTGCTCCCTAGGGCTAGTCCTTCTGAGTCTTACTTTTACCTGGCTAGACCTGTTCTTTCCTGGATTTACTCGGGCACATACATTACACCAAGTAGTAATTTTCTTTATAAGTTCATGTAAGTGGGGAATGTAGTATTTGGCTTTTAGCAGCTTAGTTTGGTCTGTCCTAAGTGAGTGGCCTGGTGTGTGTCTTTAGGGCCTGTCCTAGAGCCTTGGGGACTACAATTCTTCTGTCCAGTAGAATTTACCATCCTGTGGAATTTTGTGTGCCCCTTTGTTTTTTAGCAAAGTTTTCTTTATTAGTACATAGGGGTAGGGGGCAGGGTTGGGGCCAGCAGAGTTATAAGAAGAGTTAGAGGTTTTACTGGTCCCAAGGCTGCCTGTCTGGCTTGTAGGTTAGCCACCCTATTTCCTCTTGCCTCTGGTGAATTTCCCTTCTGGAGTTTTTTGCAGTGTATTAATGCCACTGCCTTGGGCTTCTATATAGCTTCTAGTAGGGCTAGGGTTTTTTTTTTTTTTTTTTTTAGTTTTGAGGGGTTTTTTTCCTCTGAGGTAAGTAGTCCTCTTTTTTTATAAATGGCTCTATGTACATGAGCTGTAGCAAAGGCATACCGGCTACCGTGTAGATGTTAACAGTTTTTTCTTCAGCCCAGTTTAAGGCCTTTGTTAGAGGTATGAGTTCTGCCTTTTGGGCCGAGATTCCATGTGGAGGAGCCTGGGCCCAGACAATGCGCTCTAGGGTGACTACAGCTGCCTTGGCATACCTGACTCCATTGACCATGAAACTGCTGCTATTCATATACAGTACTTTCTCTGGGTCCTGCAGGGGGACATTGGTGAGATCCAGTTGAGCAGCATGGAGGACGTTCATTGTCTGTTGGCAGTCGTGTACAGGCTCCTCTGCTTGCTGTCTGGTAGCAGCATGGTGGGGTTTAAAACTGTAGCCTTTAAAAACTTTATGCGGGGCTGGACTGGAGTTGCTGTTGCCAATAGCTGGACCACAACTGGGGTACGGTGACTTGCCAAGCCTGGGGAATTTGTCTCAGCCTACACTCCAGGTACATTCTTTTGGAATTGGCGGAGGAGGTCTGATGTTGGTGGTTGATCTGTCCCTGAGGATAAAGTTTTCTGCAAGAGATACTTGTCTGACAGAGCACAGGTGATGAGGATTTGCCAAGGTGGCCCTGATGCCAAGGGAGGGGGAATTGAGAGGCAAGCTTGACTCTCACAGAAAGAAATATTTGCTTGAAGTTTGTGAAGTAAGTCCCATTTTAGGAGTGGGTACAGACACTTTGAAATGGCTAAGAAGGAGTGGGTGATGGTGCTGTTCCCCAGATTAATGAGTTGGTTGGTGGTCTAAGGGCTTGTTGTGGTTTTTTTCCTGTGGCCCCTTGGATAATTTTTGTTTTTGTTTTTGTTTTTTACTGGATAGTGGTTCTAGAGGCTAAGGACTGAGTGGGCTACCCAGTGTTGACTAAGAAGCTGACAGGTTTGTCCCCAACTTTTAAAGTGACCCTGGGCTCTTGGGGGCTTAGTAAATAAGAGCTCCAGCCCTGTCAATTCTGACCTTCTAAATTGAGGATAGCCCTTAGTGGATTTTCCTGAGCCATTACTCCTCTTTTTCTCTTGGGGCACTCATTCTTTCTAATTTTTTTTCTTTACAGTACACATATTGGTTTTTTCTTAATGTGGCCAGGGACCCTGGGGGCCTTTTTACAAGGCCCTCTGGCTCATGGAATAACTCGTGTTTTCTGAAGGGCTGCTATTACTGCCTTAGTAACTTTTTTTGTTTTGTATGGCTCCAGGAGTATCCCTGTTATTAAAAACTTTTTGGACAATTTTTAGCAATTGAGTTAAATTTATTTCTTGGAATGCCTCTAACTTCTGTAACTTTCTTTTAATATCGGGGGCTGACTGGGAAACAAAAGCCAGATTGATGGTCTACTGATTTTCTGGAGCCTCAGGGTCAACAGAAGTGTAGGTGCGATAAGCATCTTGTGGTCAAGGAAGGCAGCCAGCGACTCCTGCGGACCCTGAGTTACAGTCCCTGCCATGGAGAGGTTAGTGGGCTTGTGGGCCGCTCCCTTAACCCTTTCTAAAAGATACCAGTGAAAAGCGTTCAGAGCCTGGTGAGCCCCCAAGGTGGTGGAGTCCTACTGCGGTCGGGTAGAGGGGAAAAAAATTTTTAATTTGGTCCCCCATTTTTTTTTTTTCCTACTGTTCCTCACCCTGGACCTATGATGGCTTTTAGGGCTTCTTGTCTAATTTTGCCTCTTTCCTCTGTGGTGAACAGAATCAGTAATAATTGTTGGCAGTTATCCTAAGTGGGGCGATGAGTCCGAAGTACAGATTCTAAGAGCTCTGTCAAAGCCTGGGGCTTCTCAGAGAACGGGGGATGTTGAGCCTTCTGACAGAACTTACTTTATTATAAAACCCTGCCACCACCTTAAATTCTCAGCCTCCCATCACAACCCCCACCTGGGGAATTTTCTATCTCAGCAGGATTTTAGCCTTCCCCCTCTTGCCATTTTAGCTGTTCCCCAGCATGAACCTCTCCCAGGAACTACTAAACTCAGCAGTTCCCCAGCCCCTCCCCTCCTGCACAGCCCCTCACACTGGATGCAACTGCCGGCTTGCAGGCCATAGAAATCCCCTTTGCCATGCCACGGGTGCTGCGCACAAATTTTGGGTGCAGCCCAGCAGCTTTTCCCTTGCTCTTAATAAAGCTTGTGCCAGCACTTGGTGATTTGGCCCTTTCTTTAATTTCTATCACCTTCCAGTTATTTAAGTCACTTGACAAGAAGGGGATGTGAACAAAGAATGAGCGACCCTGACTGTCTTCTCCTGTTGGGGGCGCCTCTTGGAGAGGAAGGACTACCGGTGGGTGTGGGGCACCGCTACGGGTGTGCAGGGGGGACAAGGTTTGGTTACTAGTACTGTCTAGGGGGGTGCTGAGGCCCTGGTTCAGAGGGCCTTGAGTAGGATGGAGGTAATTCCTGATCCTCTGCTGTGGTCAGAATGACTGGCCCATAAGGGGTTTTCTTTGGGCTGGATAACATGACCTGAAGTCTAGTCTGTTTTATGCAGTGTTTCAGCCACAGCAGGGTGGGGGGGTGGGTGGACTAAATCCAACTATCGGTTAATGTATGGAAACTGGTCAGGGTGTCTAGGAGTTCCTGCAACTATTTTCTATACAGCCTGGGTAATTTTTTTTTTTTTTTTTTTTTTGAGTTGCAGGTCCCAGTGTCAGGCCACCCAATTCCAAAAGATGGCCATTTTAGTTTAGATAAAGAGCAGAGTTCTCCAGGGGTTAATTTTACCCTATATTGGCCTGAAAACTCAACCTTGAAGTTGGCCGTCATGCATTGGAGGGGGGTACAAGGCCAGGAGCTAGATAACCTCATTTGGTTTTTCTTTCAGTTTTTGAATTTCCCCCAAGAGATTTTACTAATTTAAGACTGGCTTCACTGAGGATTTTAACCAACAACCTTGCAGTTGCAGGCCCTACACCTTAACTACTGTGCTTGCTTTACAAAGAGTTAGAAAGCTTTTTTTAAAGCCAGATTTTTGATGCAAATACTGTACCCTGAGGCAGTGTGCCTTGCCTGAAAGCTGAGTGGGGCTGATGGCCGGCAGAGAAAGAAAAAAAAACGCTTTTTGTGTCAGTTTAAAAACTGAGCTCGCAGCAGCTGGGCTGGCTGCGAGTTCTCCGCTCTTGCAGCTTTTGGTTACCTCGACACAGGGACTTTAAAAAGCATTGAATTCCTCTCTCCCTATCTCTCTCTCTTCTCGCTCTCTTTTTTTTTCTCTTTGTGTCTGTCTTCTCTCTCCTCTCTCCTCTTTTCTGTCTACTTTTTTTCCTCTCTTCTCTTTCTCCCTGTCTCTGCCTGTTTTCTTCTCTTTGTTTACTCTCTCTTCTATCTCCTCTCTCTTCTTCCCCTCTCTTACTTTCTTGTCTTCTCTCCTCTCTCTTCTGTCTGCTTTCTCTCTTTCTCTCTATTCTCTGTTTACTCTCTCTTTGTTTCTTTTCCTCCCCTACTTTCTTGTCCTCTCTCCTCTTTCCCTCCTTGTTTCTGTTTTCTTTTTTTGACAGAAGCGACAATTACTCCTTTTTTTAGCCTAAACAGGCAAAGGGGGTGGTAGTTTTTTATTTAAAGTTTGATTCCCTAAAACAGAGAAAAAAACTACACCCAAGTTATCGGGGGCAGAATTTTCTCTCAGACATGAAAAAAAAGGAAGAATGAGGCCTTAATGATAGAACAAGAAGAAGAAAAGGAAAGAGAACAGAATTATTTCTAGGGGTGTAAACTCAATTAGAGTTCCTTGAAGTTAATGGTCACTTAGCTAATGGAGAATATTACCCACCTCAAGAGTAACAGGTTTAAACCACTGTATATCAACTAACAGGAGTCTAACAAAACTGGTGAATCTACAATAAAGACAGAACCACATATAGGATTGACGGACAAAGGATGGGTGCCCCCCAGATGGGAGACCAGTCTGATGCCTGCCCGGCCACATCCCCAGAGGGATGTTTCAGAGCGTCTTGGCTAAGGTGTACCCGTATAAACTGTAAGGTTTGAATGAAGCAAATGAGATTTAAATGAGGCAACTGAGGCCAGTTATTGGAATAAAGAAATTTAATTAGCTCCTGGGCGAGGTTCTACGGTCTGACAGGAGGGGCCGGAGAAGTCGCGCTTCTCTTCTTGGGGCGTGGGGTTTTATAGGGAGTAGAAGTAACTGATTGACTATGGGGGAAACAAAGACAAGGTAGTTCTATTGGGCATTAAAAAACTGGGGACGGGCGAGGTGAACAAAGCGGGGGCATTTCCATTGGGTATGAAGAGAGTGAGCACGGACGAGGGGCTGTTCCAGGATGTACAGGGGAGCTACCATAGGGCAAGTTCTTGGTGAGCCTTTTTAAAATTTCTGGCGGGTGCAGGGCTGAGATTGGAATGCAGAAATGGGCAAGGGGGAGCCCGCGTAGAGAGGGCAAATGCTGAGCAATGCGCTCAGAATGATGACGTAGTTTTTAGGCGCGGAGAGAGAAGGGCGTGTCCATTCGGCTCCCAAGGAGGCACCGGCCTTACATAAACCACAGGCCCGGTCACCTCAGAATTTTCAGTCCTGAGATGAATCACCATTATGCCTTATGACGTTCCCGTGGAACAGCAGGTGAGGCCCACACAAGCCCTGTAGCCTTCTAGCCGTGGGACTACATATATACACACTCACTCTCTCACTCACACTGAGGTTATGGAAAACAATCGAAAACGAAATTACCTGAGGTTCCAGTGAGGTAACCTGAGCCTCCAGTGAGGCAACCCGAGCCTCTAATGAGGTAACCCGAGCCTCCAGTGAGGCAACCCGAGCCTCTAATGAGGCAACCTGAGCCTCCAGTGAGGTAACCTGAGCCTCTAATGAGGTAAACTGAGCCTCCAGTGAGGCAACCCGAGCCTCTAATGAGGCAACCCGAGCCTCTAATGAGGCAACCCGAGCCTCTAATGAGGTAACCTGAGCCTCCAGTGAGGCAACCTGAGCCTCCAGTGACGTCTCACAGTAGGCTTGCCTGGTCAGAGTTGCAATGACCGCATCCGGTCCCCCGACTCAGGCCCCCCTGATGGACCAGTCCCCAGACCTGACTTACCTCTGGAGGTTCCCAGGACCCTGAGGAATTTCGGGTGAATGTCGGCCAGGTAGTCGCTCATCCTCCACGGGGCTGGAACTCTGGGGCCCTGGAACATCTTAGGGGGTGCCTCCCTTAGAGGTCCCTGAGGTGGGAGCGGCTGCCCAGGTGAGACTCTGAGATGGCTTTTGTCTGGTGATGGATAAAGATAAAATCTCGGTGGGACCTCCAAAATGTTGTACTGGCCCGAACATAGAAAGTTTACACTAAGACAAAAGTATGCCAAATTGCAGGGTCTTTATTGCCGGCGGCCACGGAGGACTCGCGTCTCTCCAACCCGTGGCCCTGAAAGGAGGGTGTCAACACCTTTTATACCCATAAAACCACCTCAGGAGTGAGGGTGAGGGGCAGGGGTGGGGGTGAGGGGCTTCAGGTGTTCTGAGGGCTAGTGGATTCTGTAAATTACCTCCTGGGTGGAGAGGAGGGTAAGGGGCTCCGGACATTCTGGTGGATTCCTGGGCGGAGATGAGGGTGAGGGGCTCTGGACATTCCCAGGGCCAGGGGACTTTGGACATTCTGATTGTTACTTAAGTGGTTCACAAAAGTCAAGATTAGCATTTGTTTACACACTGTCTGGGTAGGGTGGAAATTACTTATTACAAGTCGCAGGGGCCAAGATGGCACGGGTTTGAACTGTTTGCCTGTCACATTTGGGTTACAGAGAGCAGTTTCAATAGAAAGCCGAGGTATGGTTGAGGTATGCAGTTTTATGGGGCTTTTACCATGTCACACAAAATCTGAAAAAATAAAAGATTTATCATTTATTCTCTCTGAGAGCTGCTACCTAGGAGGCTTCATCTTTACAAAAAGACCAACTTTACTAGCCAAGCCTCTTCCTTTCACCCTCCCATTACCTATCTTGCCACTAAAATCTGTTTTGGCCACACTCTGAGTCCAGTCTTGCTATAATTTCAAGATGGTATATGAGCTTCTGTACCCCATTGGGGAGTTGGATCTTCACTGAGAAGGCTCCTGTGTGTATACAAGTTAAATAAATTTGCATGCTTTTTCTCCTATTAAAAAATATTAATAGCTAATATTTTTAAGCTATTAACTTCAAAGAGAATTTTGTGCCCAGTATTTTTCAAGAACCATGAGTCTAACTGTCATCAAGTCTAAGTGCCAACGATTAAGTGTTTCTGTCATCACTGCTTGATAAAATGTAAAAATTAAAATAAAAGTGAGCTACTTTTAGCTGTAAGGGGTCATTTTATAGGGCAAGAGTTAAATGTCAGGAACCAAAGAACAATTTGGGCTTCTGCTAATTGTCAGGTGGATTTATAAAAAAAAGTATTTGACTTTACAGCTGTTCTTGGCAGATTTTACAGCTGCCACATATGCTTCAATATCAGGTATATTTTGAAATACCACATAAATTTTTAGTTGCTCAAAACAGAACTCTGATAATTTCCTATGCTTTTCTTCACCAAAACCTGCACAAGCCATCATTTCTCACTTACTTAATTGTAAAATGCATTACCCAGCCAGAAATAAACATCTGCCCTCAATTTTGTCCCAAATCTTCAGAGACTTTGCCAGTCTTGACATTTCCTTATACCTCTCAAGTCTTCCAATAGAGGTTTTGGGGTCAGACAGATCTCAGATTCTTGACTGTACCCCCTACTAGCTGTTAGAAACTGGGCAACTTAAGAAGGAGACAAATAGGAGCAGTAAAAACTACATGAAGTAATACAAATAAAGCACTTAATAAATAGGTAATGCCAGGAATGTGTAGCTATCAGTTACCGTAGCAGCAGGAATCTCGTTCCTGAACCCCATGCCATACACAAAGTGTGGTACTTCATGTTTTCTTAATGTATCCTGTTGTCTCTGTGGTGCCTTTATCCACACCATTCCTTCCTCTGGCAGGCCTCTCTTACCTTTTGTTTTAGAAATCTAAATCTTTATGGTGTTGTCTACTTAAAGGCCACCACTAGAGTCCTTTCTGATTGGCTCCAAGTATTCTTCTCAGTAAAAAACTTACCTTCACGTGAAGTCTAACTACCCTTTAGAAACAAACGAAAACATTTTTGTTTGCATTGTTGCTAGTCATGTTTTACACTACTAGAGAGTAAGTTATAATGGAAACAAACATTGTTTTGTTTAATTTCTATATCGTACTCTTTGAGAGCTAGAAATAGTACCACACCATCTCATAGTGCCATCTTTATTATCACCATGGTAGCTAAGTGTTATTGAATGCTTTCCATGTGCTAGGCTGGATGCTAAGTACTGACATGTATCATGTCATTTCATCCTTATCACTGACCTCCTAAAGTAACTGAAGAAAGCAAATTCTTGCCAAGGGTTTTACAGTCTGCGTCTAATGCTCATTGTCTCTCAACCATAGCTGGTGCTCAGTAACTGTTAAGTGAATACATCAAATGCACATAGAGAGAGAGAAAAAATCATTATATTAACTTCCTTCCTAAAAACTTCCTTTTTTAATATACTAATTTCCTATAGTTGATTATTGAGTCTCAGGATGGATGTTGCATAAAAAATAAGCACAGAAAATGCTACATTCACCTAGAGTTGTGACAAAGATTAACCAGCAATGTAATGTCTAATGTCCACTTCTTTTAAAAGCATTCTTTTGGCTGGGCATGGTGGCTTGCCACTGTAATCCCAGAACATTGGGAGGTTGAGGTGGGCAGATCACTTGAGGTCAGGAGTTTGAGACCAGCCTAACATTGTAAAACCCCGTCTTTACTAAAAATACAAAAATTAGCTGGGCGTAGTGGTAGATGCCGATAATCCCAGCTATTCTGGAGGCTGAGGCAGGAGAATAGCTTGAACTCAGGAGGCATAGTTGTAGTGAGCTGAGATCGTGCCACTGCACACCAGCCTGGGCAACGGAGAAAGTCCATCTCACAAAATAAAAGTGTTCTTTCTCCATGCGAATCAATTTTCCCTACCTCTGTTTGTCATTAATCCTAGTTCCTAGTCCATATCTGCTTTCCAGCATGAATACTCATAACTCATAAATTGGATTATGAGGAGAATGAATGTCTGAAATACTACATGAGCTCCTTAAGTGTTTATCTGCAGTATAGGATTCAATGTCTATCTACAGGAAAGAGCAACTGTCTTTAGCATTGAACTTTTGTGGTTCATCTGAACATACAAAGCTGTTTTTCAGACATTGATGAGATAAACCCATATTAAAAAAAAAATCTTCATTTCTCCATGCCCTTGAAACTTTCTCTGATTTAAAGATGTGTTGTCTGCATAAAAACTTGTGAGTGAAATTGTTTGTTTCTTAGCCATATTAAAACTTTAAATATTGGATGCTTTAAAAAATCAATTTATTGAGGTATAATTTAAATGCAATAAAATGAACCCAGTAAAGTATACAGCTTAATGAGTTTTGACAAATGTGTATCCTTATTCAACCACCATGAATCAAGATGCTAGCTGTTTCCACCACCTTAAAAAGTTCTTTGATTTCTCTTTGCAGTCATTTCCTCCCAGTTCTACCTTCAGGCAACCACCGCATTTCTTTCTGACCATGTAGATCAATATTACCTCTTTTACAACTTGACATAAATGAAATCATACTGTGTGTATTCTTTTGTACCTGGCTTTTTGAGCTTTCCATAATAAATTTGAGATTCATTCAAATTCATTTTTTCATATGATATGAGCTATCATAAATTATTTTTTGGTTATCAAGGACATGGAGTAAAATATCAGTTGATGTTCATTTTTTTCCATATGGATATTCAGGTATTCCAGCCATTTGTTAAAACGTTTTTCACTTTCTACACTAAGTTCACTAGGCACCTTTGTCAACATTTCAATTGGCAATCAACTTGTCAGTTTGTTTTAGAATTCTCTATTCTGTTCCTTTGATGTATTTTTTTTATCCTCATGTGGGTACAACTCTGTCTTAACTACTATAGCTTTATACAAAGTCTTGAAATTAGAAAATCAGGTGGGGATTTTGCTCTTATTTTGAGCTTAACTTCCTTTTCCTTTTTTTTTTTGGTCTATTCTAGGTGTTTGAAATGTTTGTGGACATTTTAACATCAGCTTATCAATTTCTACTAAAAAAGAATTTTCGTCATGATCGCGTTGGAACTATACATCAGTAAGGGAAGAATTGATGTCTTAACAATAGTAAGTCTTCTAAAACATGAACGGTGCATGTTACCATATTGATTTAGCTCTTGTTTAATTTCTTTAAATGTTGCAGTTTTCATTGTTCAGATAGCTCTCATTTTTTATTGCGTTTATTCCTATGAAGTTGATGTTTTATGATGAATATATAAATGCTATTTTAAAGTTATTTTCTAATCGTTACTAGGGAAAATACTTAAATGACATAGAATTTTTTGTATATTGATCTTATATCTTGTAGCCTTACTAAATTCAGTTATTAGGCTGGAGAGCAGTGTTGCAATCTCCGCTCACTGTAATCTCCACCTCCAAAGTTCATGCAATTCTCCTGCCTTAACCTCCAGAGCAGCTGGGACTATGGACATGCGCCACCATGCCTGGCTAATTTTTGTATTTTTAGTAGAGATGGGGTTTCACCATGTTGGCCAGGTTGGTCTCAAATTCCTGACCTCAAGTGATCCACCCGCGTCAGCCTCCCAATGTGCTGGGATTACAGGTATGAGACACTGCACCTGGCCCCTATTCAGGTTTTCTAAGCACTTAATCATGTCATCCAGAAATAATGTCATTTTCATATCTTCCCTTTTCATCTGTAACCTTTTGTTTCTTGTGACATTACATAGACAAGGACTTTCAGCACAATGTTGAGTAGAAGTAAGGATAGCAGACAACCCTGAACTGTTCCCAATCTTAGGGGAAAAAGATACAGTCTTTTACTATTGTATGTGATATTGTAGTTTTTTCATAAACATCATAATACATTGAGAAAGGCTCATTCTGTTCCTATTTTTCTGAGACTTCTTGTCATTAGTATGTGCTAATTTTTATCGAATGCTTTTAATGTGTTGAGATAATCATATGGTTTTTGTCCTTTATTATAAAATATTTTGAAAATATGGATGAATTATATCCTAATTATAAGGCAACTTTTGACTTCTAGACTTAATGTCACTTGGTCATGATGTATTAAATATTTCATGTGTTTCCAAGTATCATTTGGTAAATATTTTTGCACCTATATTCATAGTAGGTATTACTTTTCTTCTTTGGATTGCCTTTTACTTGGTTTGTATCTTAATAATCCTGCCTTATTAAGTTAAGAAGGAATTGTTTTTTTCTCATCTAATTTTGGAAATAGTTTATTTAAGATTTTTAACTTAAATGTTTTAAATAATTCATCAGTAAAGCACCTTGGTATGAATTTTTCTTTTGTTGGAAAGCTAGCAACAAATTCATTTTGGTTAATAGATACAGGACTATTTTATTAATTTTTATTTACTCATATCAATATTAGTCTATTTTTGTTGTATCAGTGTTAGGAAAAATGTACCTTTTAGGATATTTGTCCACTTCATCTGTTTTTTTATTTATTGGTAAAAATTTTTCTTAAATATTTTTCTCACTGTTGGATACTATTTTTCTCTTTTAGTGTCTGTAGGATCTGTATGGAGGGCTCCCTTTTCTTATTAATATGGATGATTTTTAATCACTTCCATGCCATTAATATACATCTATTCTTATGCCAGTATCACATTGTCTTGATTATTGTAGCTTTATAGTAAATACTGAAGTTTAAACTAGTGTCAGTTCTCCAAAGCTTTCCTTCAGTATTGTGTTGGCTATGCTGTTTTTTGACTTTTCATGTAAATTTTAGAATCAGTTTGATAATATTCACAAAATAACTGGCTGGGATTTTCATTGGTATTTTATTTAATCTATTAGACCAAGTAGGAAAGAGTTGACATCATAACCATATTGTGTCTTTCTATTCATTTACATGAAAGTAAACTATGTTCTTCTTTTTCCGTAATTTGTATTTCCACATTCACATTAAATTATACATCCATAAAAGTCTTTCTTTCTCTCTTTCTTCCCTCCCTTTGCATTTTAATTTGGTTAGTTTTTCTCGTCCTGTCTTCAGACTGACTGATTCTTTCCTTGACTGTGGCCAGTCTACTGATAAGTCCATCAAAGGCATTCCTAATTTCTGAAACAGTGTTTTTGTTTTCTAGTGTTACTTTTCTGTCTTTCTTGGAGATTCCATCTATACCCTTATAATATCCCCTTGTTTCTTTTATTCAGATATAATTAACAGAAAGTAAAATTCACTGTCTTAATCATTTTAAAGTGTATAATTTCACAAATTTTAGTTTTATCCATTAAGAGTATCCAATATCAGAATATTTTCATCATAAAAAATAACACACATAGTTCTCAATTTCTTCCCTCTGCCATCTCCTGGCAACCAAACATATACTTTTTGTCTTGATGGGTTTATTTATTCTGGACATGTTTTATAAACGGAATTGCACAATGTGTCACCTTTTGTGTTTAGCTTTATTCATTTGGCACTATGCTTTCAAGGTATATCCATGTTGTAGTAATTATCAGTACTTCATCTATTTTTGTGTCTAAGT
Organism: Aotus nancymaae; assembly: GCF_030222135.1. Taxonomy (NCBI): domain Eukaryota; kingdom Metazoa; phylum Chordata; class Mammalia; order Primates; family Aotidae; genus Aotus; species Aotus nancymaae. The sequence continues at coordinate 8,653,031 of NW_026988460.1, forward strand.
AATATTCTGTCAACATATGCTCTAGTTTACTTTCCATTCATAAGTTCCCATAAGTTTTGGTACATTGTCTTTCCATTCTTGTAAATTCTTTAGTAACTTCTGTCATTTTCCTTCTGATTTCTTTGACTCAGTGGTTATTCAGGAGTGTGTTAATTTCCACATATTTATGAATTTTTACAAGTTTTTCCTGTTATTAATTTCTAATCTCATTCAGTTGTGGGTGGAGAATGTATTCTGAGTGACTTCAATCTTTTCAAAAAAATATATGTATATTTTTGAGGCAGGCTCTCACTCTACCACCCAGGCTGGAGTTCAGTGGCATGATCACAGTTTACTGCAGTCTCAACTTTCTGGGCTCAGGTGATATCTCATCTCAACTTTCTGAGCAGCTGGGACTGTAGGTGCATGCCACCATATAGAGTTAATCTTTTGTACTTCTAGTAGAGAATGGGTTTTGCCATGTGGTTAGGCTGGTCTCAAAATCCTAGGTTCAAGTGATCTGACAGCCTTGGCCTTCCAAAGTGCTGGGATTGCAAGTATGAACCACCACACCTGGCTTGTATGACTTCAGTCTTTTAAGATGCATCAAGACTTGTTTTGTGGCCTAACCTATGGTCTATTATGAATAATTTTATGCCTATTTGAGAAAAATATATATCTACTCTTGTTGAGTGAAGTGCTATATAAATGTCTGCTAAGTTTAGTTGGTTTATAGTGTTGTTCAAGCCCTTTATTTCTTTATTATCTTCTGTCTTGGTGTTCTGTCCTTTATTAAGGGATGCTGAAATCCTCAACTATTATTATTCAACTATTTCTATTATTTATTTCTTCCTTCAGTTCTATTAGTTTTTTTTTTTTCATCACTGTGCAACTCTACTTTTAAGTACATATGTGTTTAAATTGTCATATCTTCTTGATTGAGTGATTCTTTTATAATTATATTATGTCAAACTTTGCCTCTTGTAATGATTTGTGTTTTAAAGGCTAACAGCCACTTCAACTTTTTTTTGTTTACTATTTGTGTAGAAAATCTTTTCCCATCCATTTACTTTCAACTTATTTGTGTTTTGAATCTGAAGTGAGTCTTTCTAGGGAGCATATATTTGGGTCATGGTTTTGTATCCATTCTTCTAATCTCTATGTTTAATTGTGAGTTTAATACATTTAATTTAGTATATAATAATTACTGTAAAGGAAAGGCTTACTTTTTCTGTCTTGCTATTTGTTCTCTATTTGTCATATTTATTCTCAATTCTTTTGCTACTGCCTTCTTTTGTGTTAGTGATTTTGTAGTATAGCATTTTAATTCTACTATTGTTCCTTTTACCATATGATTTTGAGTTATTCTCTTAATAGTTGCCCTGGGGAATGATGACTGACTTCTTAATTTAAAAAATCTAGCTTGAATTAATGCCAACTTAATTTCAATAGCATACAAAAACTTTGTTCATATGTAACTTTGTTCCCTACCCCTTTTGTGCTGTTATTATTAATACATTCCATCTATGTGCATTGTGTGCCCATCAACATATATTTATAATTATTTATTTATGCAGTTGGATTCTAAGTCATGTAGGAGAAAAGATGAGTTTTAGACAAAAATACATTGATATCTTCTTTTATATACACCTGTATGGTTACACTTATATGTTACTTAACATGGGGGATACATTCTAAGAAATACATTAGTAGGTGATTTTCTCATCATGTGAACATTATAAAGTGTATTTACACAAACCTAGATAGTATATATATTTTTATTTGTATATGTTTTTTCATATGATAAACCAAATATCCCACACTATCACTGAATATTAATTATTCTTTCTACTTAAACTGCAATACCAATATTCAGTGCTATATGTCAAATGTCTACATATGTTTCATTATCATCTTATGCAACCAACATCATATATGTGGGCTGTCATTTACTGAAACGTTGTTATGCAAAACATGACTGTATATACTTGATCTCTATTGCTTTGGATGAGATATTGTTAATCTTACCAAGGATATCTTTTATGGGCTAAGTTGCTTCTTTTTGCTGTTTGCAGAATTCTGTCTTTGTCTTTGATTTTTGACAATTGACTATAATGTGTCTCAGTGTAGATCTCTGAATTTATCCTTCTTAAGCTTCATTGAAATTGTTGGAAGTGTACATTAATATTTTTATCAAATTTGGGAACTTTTGGTCATTATTCCTCCAAATATTCTTTCTGTCCCTTTTTCTCCTCTCCCTCTGGTGCTCTTATTACATGTATGTTGCTTTGCATGATGGTGTCTCAATCCTTTTCTCTTGTATTTCTCAGACCTGAAAATTTCCATCAACCTACCTTCAAGTTTGCAGATTCTATCTTCTGTCATCTCAAATATGCTGATAAGCATTTCTTGTAAATTTTTCATCTCAGTTATTGTACTCTTCAACTCTAGAGTTGCTATTTGGTTCCCTCTTTGTAATTTCTATCTTCTTGTTAATATTCTCTACTTGGTAAAGTGTAATTCTCATGCTTTCAGGTGTTTTGACAAGGTTACCTTAGCCTTGTAAATATTTAAATTGGCTGACTTAAGTGTTCTCTCTTGTTAGGACAATGTCTAGATTTTCTCAAAACAGGCTCTATTGACTGCTTTTTTCCTGTGTATAGAACATCCTTTCTTAGTTTTTCCCATGCCTCTTAATTTTGGTATTGAACACTGAAGATTTTTAACACCATGATGTGGCATCTCCGGAAATTATGTTAATCTCCCTTAGGATTTGTTGTGGTTGTTGTTTGTTTAGTAACTTTTTTGAATAGTTTTTAAAATCTGTATTGTTTGCTGTCTGTGAGATCTCTTTTATCTGTCAGCTAGTGACTAGACAAAAATTTCTTTAAATTTCTTAAACAAAAAATTTCCTAGTCTTTGCAGACAGGCTCCATGTGTATAAGGGTATATTTTGAGCACCTTAGTCAGGCAGTTTCCAACCCTGCCTTAGCTTTCAGTTCCTGCTTGTTCAGATCCTGAAAGTGAGCTAAAGGGCATAAGACCTCCTTTAGGGACTTCTCATATCTTCTCTGAGCATGCACCCAGTTCTGAACATGAATTTAGCCTTCTATATTTCCAGTAATACTTCTGAATTTTACATAGCCCTTATTCGCCAAAGTATCTCATTTCTCGGCTTTTCCTCTCACGCTATTTAGATAGTCTATTTTATGCTACCCATCCTCCCCCATCATCCCCTGCCTTAGTCAGCAAAGACTAAAAAGCTTTTCTGCACATGTTTTACCCAAATACCCACTGGATGGCTTTGGTGCTGGGCAAATTCTGAGTTAGGGAAGCCTTTGGAGCCAGTGTTCTATAGTCAGCAGACAGATCAACTAAAGACAAATCTTTGCAAGTGAAGTCAGCTATGCTTTCATGGAAACTGGAACCTAGAATGCAAGCTGTTATTTTCAAGGCTGCTGAGATAAGGAGTGAAGTAGAGTGAAGAAATGTGGGGGTTGGGAGAATAGGATAAGTAAGACTATCAAAAGGTTGATGTTCTCACTGAGATTCTATGATTTTAATAAACACTCCCTGAATTGCTGCTAGCAATTTCCAGAGTCCTGAAAAAGTTGATTCTCACAGTCCTTGCCCATTTTTTGGTGGCTTTTATGTAGGAACAAATTTTAGGGACTTCTTACTCCATTTTTTTCTGACATTGTCTTGCAGTCTTCCTTGTCTGTTTTTGCATGTTTTTCACTTTTTTTTTCATTAGGACCTTTTACATATTAATCATTGTAATTTTAAATTTCTAGTCAGATAATTTTAACAGCTGTATTACACCAATGTCTGGTTCTGTTGTTTGTTTTGTTTCTTCAAAGCATGTTTTTCTCACCCTTCAACATGCCAATAATTTTTTTGTTGAAAGCTAGATATGTTTTATTATCTAATAGGAATTAAAGGAAACATGCTTTTAAAGTGAGGATATATGTAAATCTGGATAGGAATTGGGTTGTGTTTGATATTTGTTGTAGCTATAGGTGTCAGAGTGTTCAAATTCCCCTTTTATATTCTTTGTTGTCTTTTTTGTCTTCTTCATTGACTTTGGTTTCCCTTAATTCTCTTCCTAAAATACTGTGTTTTTGCCACTTTTTCAGCTTAAGCCACTGTTATTGTATGGAGCCCTATTTGTGTAGTGGTAAGGAATAGGAGAGGGAAAGCATTGTATAATCTTATGATTAAAGCTCAGTCTTTAACTGGGCCTGTGTTTGTGGACCAAGCTTTGCCTTTCACAGTGTTTTTCTAGTGGTGTATTTCTTCCCCCTACTCATTGGATATAGGAAGACTGGAAGGGTCTAGAGAGGAGGAATGACCTTCCCATAGCTGGGAGAAGGCTCTGGTAAGGACTTTTCTCTTGAAAGAATACACCTTTGTTATGGAGGATGTTCTGAGAACATGTCTCAATGATTACTCTTTTCTTCTCCTTTCTAGAGTTATGAGAGAATCTCTCTCTGATCTTTCCCATGAGAATCCAGAAAGGTTTTAGGAGGTAAAGTCCACTGAAGTGTCAGGTATAAGAATGAGAACACAGGAGCTTTTCCCTTTTATGCTAGTCCACACTCAGTCTCCAGCAATTCTTTAAAATTACCACTAAAATGCTTCTACCAATTTATATTTTCTGCTACAAGTAAAGCAGATCTTTGCTGTGTTTCCTTTATTTTCCTTTTTCTCCAGATTTAGGAGTCACAGTTTCTCCTGAAAACTCAGTTCACCAATGGGTCCAAAGAAAGTCATTGACTTTCAGTTTGTTTACCTTTTAAAAAAATTATTATTATAAGGGCAGATTCCCAGTTCTTTTCATGTCAGAACTGAAAGCAGATATCTGTGCATTTATTTTTCAGTTTTCATTTTGTCTGTGCTTCTGTTTGGATAATTTCTATTGTTTTAACTTTAAGCCCACTGAGCTTTCCTTCTTCAGTATCTCAGAGGGTGTTAATTTAAATATACAATATTGTATATTGCACTACAATTTCCATCTGCTTCTTTTTTATGTCGTTCATTTGTCTCCTCATAAGATTGTTTTTGTTTAAATTCTTGAGTGTATCTCCTTCTCTATTATATCCCTGATTTCTGCCTTTTCTTTTTTTTTAAATACTGATTTTCCTCAAGATTATAGGTTACAGCAGGTGTCCCCAACCCCTGGGCAGCGAACCAGTATCTGTCTGTGGCCTGTTAGTAACTAGGCAGCAGGAGGCAAGTGGCAGTTGTGTGAGCATTACTGCCTGAGCTCTGCCTCCAGTCAGATCAGCCACAGCATTAGACTCTCGTAGGAGTGCAGACCCTATTGTGAACTGTGCATGTGAGGAATCTAGGTTGCTGACTCCTTATGAGAACCTAATGCCTGATGATCTGAGGTGGAACAGTTTCACCCCAAAACCACCACCACCACCACCCACCCCTCACTATTCATGGAAAAATTATCGTCCAGGAAACTGGTCGCTGGTGCCAAAATGGCTGGGGACGTTGGGTTACAATATTGTGTGCTGCCCTTTTGCGTATCTACTGAAGAAGTTTCTTTGGTCAGGCAGTTAAGTTATTTGTTGATTATCTGTTTTATTACTTTTACTTCTTAAGATCCTTCTTTTTCAGCTTTGGTAGAGCGGGTTTAGAATAACTTTAGGCTAAGGCTAGTTAAGTCTTAATATTGATGGATGACTGCTGATTGCCTCAATGCTCAACAGGATCTAGCTGCTCTGTGCGAGTTGGGAGATTCTGCTTACAGATCTCCTGCTTTTTAAAAAAATTTTGTTTTGCTTCACCAGATGAAATATTTCTGTTGAAAGTAATGATTAGTATTTAGCTGAAGGCTCAACAAACCTATGCAAGTTATTAGAGCCCTTTTTGTCTATAATTCCTTCCCAACCTGATCTCTGTCCCACAGCTCACAACTGATTTAGCTTTCCCAAACTCCACCTAGTGTCTCCTCAGCTTGGCAGTATCTCCGTTTACTGCTTGAGTTCCTCTTAACCATGCCATGATCCTGATATTGGATCCAGGTGGAAGCTGTGGCAATATAAGATGTCTCAGTTCTTACTCTTCTTTCAGCGACCACAGTTCTGCACTGCTGCTTCTCCAAATGTGTGAAAGTAAATATTTTTCCTATATTTGGTCAAGTTTTCTATTTATTTAAGATAGGAGGGCAAGTTTCATACTAGTAACTCTTTCATAAGAAGCAAAAGTTCTCAATTATATTTCACATCACTAATTGTCCATGATATAAACCACCATAAGTTAATGGGATACTAAATTATGAATGTAACCACAAAATAACCTTGATTTTATGAAGATTTGTTTTTTAAGTTCTAAGGAACTTTTTCTTATTTTTTAACTAATTCTATTCTTAAAATTTATTTCTTAATTTTCTGTTTTGCATTTTGTGCACGTTCACATATTAATACTGTTTTTCAGTTATTCAATTACTTGACACTTGATAGATCTGTTTCCAGAGTTTCTCAGTACACATTAAAAATTCACAAAAATAAATTAAAATTTACTGGAATAAATAATAACATTAACTAATATTTATCAAGCCCTAATTATGTACCAGTCACCGAGCTAGATTTTTGCATAGTTTATTGCATTGAACCCCTATACTGTCTTTAAAGGTAATTACTATTATTGTACTGACATTACAAATGGGAAGACAGATAAAGTAGCTACTATTTTTATATGCATTTTATACATAAAAAAGTAAATGCTTAGAAAAATTGCATGCTCACTAGGGTGTGAACTTAGGTTCAATTCAGAAAAGTACAAATAGATGTTAGTTTCTCTTTAGAAAAAATACTGTGCATTTATTAGGTATGATTTAGTTTTTCTTAAAAAGTAATTTCAAGGCCGGGCACGGTGGCTCAAGCCTGTAATCCCAGCACTTTGGGAGGCCGAGGCGGGTGGATCACGAGGTCAAGAGATCGAGACCATCCTGGTCAACATGGTGAAACCCCGTCTCTACTAAAAATACAAAAAATTAGCTGGGCACGGTGGCGCGTGCCTGTAATCCCAGCTACTCAGGAGGCTGAGGCAGGGGAATTGCCTGAACCCAGGAGGCGGAGGTTGCGGTGAGCCGAGATCGCGCCATTGCACTCCAGCCTGGGTATCAAGAGCGAAACTCCGTCTCAAAAAAAAAAAAAAAAAAAAAAAAAAAGTAATTTCAAAACCTAAAACTAGAGGGCTTTTGGGAGAGTATGAAGAACATTTTGCTGTTAAAATTACTTTCAGTATCCGTTAGACATTCGAAGTCTTAGAAACATCATGTAGTTTGTCTCGGTCTTTTATTTATTTTCATTTTACAGTTATTTGTATCATTATTTACAAATATATTCCCCATTTCTAATTCTTTTATATATAAATATTTATTTATAATTAAGCTGACCATCATTTGCATTTCTCCAAAGATCTCCTTACTGTGAAAATCTGTTCTGTTTTATTCTAGACATAGATTTATTTATATTCCAGCACCTCCTAATGCACTTTGCACATACTCTAATAGTATTCATTATGCATTTTTTGAATAAATAAGTGAATGCAATAAGTAACAAAAGTCTGAAGTCTCATGTCTGCTCTCCAAGTTCCCTAAGCCAATTACTCACTCTTTATCATCACAGAATTCACCATCTCTAAATCACATAGAGTATGAACACATTATTGTTCTTCCATAGACAGCCTAAATTCTAACATTTTATTCATTATTTCCTCCCCTCACTTCTTTAGCCTTTCCCCTCTCAATTGCAGATGTGCACAACAGACACACACACACACACACACACACACACACACGCTAACACTCTTTCACTCATGGAAAACTCCTTCCAGACAGGAACCACAACTTTTTCTCTTTCCAATATTTTATACCTTAGCTGTAATGAATGGAATCAGTGTGTTCATTAAAGACTTCCCACCCTCAAGGGAAGTTCTATGTAGTATGACTTCTTGGTTGCTTAGCAGAGCAACATACATCACCAGATTAATTCATATTTAAGAGTTTTTGCTGCTGCTCTTGCTGCTGACATATATGTGTGTGTGTGTGTGTGTGCATGCACATACCATCTGCACATGACAATTTATTATATACTCACTCTATTTTACAAAACAACCAGACACAATCCTTATTTGTAGAACTACATTGTAACGTGATATGAAATAACATTGTAATATGAAAAGGATCTCAAAAAGTTTAACCCAGAAATAACAATATAATAGAGAATATCTAAAATAATATTTCCATAATACATAGTAAAGTGACTGAAATGAATTAACGTTAGAACAGTTCATAGGTTGTCGTATTAATACCACATATATACCTGGAGGGGAAAGGGAAGTATGATATTAGAAATGTGTAAAATGTGTTAACCACATAAGATTAAGGGCATGGATTTAAGTATTGGCACTGGGTTTAAGTGTTAGCTCTGCAAATGCGAGCTGTAGGATCTTGGAGAAGTTATATATAAATTCTCTGATCTTCAATACCTGTTTTATGTCACTGTTCTGATGATTTATTAATTAAAAGCAATCTCTCCAAAGTATTATTTTTTCCATCTATACTTTCACAACCGTTTCCATATTTATATATTACCTGTTATTTGCTTAATATTTCTATATGTACCTACCTACATGTTGGCCTTTGTATTTAAAAGGACAAATATAAATGGAAGCTGTATTTCTTCTAATTCATATGAAAATGAATGCATACATACCAATATGAGAAATGTGTGTGTCTCTTCAGTGACACACATAGGAGGATTACTGTCCTTGAGTTAACCCTGTGATAACTCTAAATTGAAATGACTTAGAATGGAATATAGTATAATATATAACTGCTACCCAGTAAATTATGACTATAATTATAATTATACAACTCAAAAAGTACAGGCAGACACTGCAAAATGATGTTTCAGTCAATGATGGACTGCATAAACAATAATGGTTCCATAAGATTATGATGTTGTGTTTTTACTGAGTGCTTAAAACTCAACAAAGGTTTTAACTGCCCTGTGAAATAAAGATTATACTTTCAGGTCTATCATTCAAGAGCCTGGAAGATTGTATATCAAACTATGCTTCCAGTCTTATATCATAATACTTGCTTTTATTCAAATTCAACTATGGTCATGTGCCACATAAGATTTTGATTAACAACTGACTGCATATCTGACATGGTCATAGGATTGTAAGATCATACTTTTACTGTATCTTTACTATGTTTAGAAACACAAATACTAATCTTTGTGTTATGATTGCCACAGTATTCAGTACAGTCACATACTGTACAGATTTGTAGCCTAAAAACAGTAAGCCATACCATATTGCCTAAGTGTATAGTAGACTATCTCAGCTGGCTTGTGTTTGTATACTCTGTGATGTTTGCACAATGACAGAAGTGCTTAACAATGCATTAATCAGAACATTTCCCCATTGTTAAGTGATGCATAACTGTATAATAATAATAAAAAAAACACATTGTATATTATTCAAAGTATTTTTTTTTTTGAGATGGGGTTTTGCTCTCATTGCCCAGGCTGGAGTGCAGTGGCACAAACTCGGGTCACCGCAACCTCCGCCTCCCAGGTTCAAGCGATTCCACTGCCTCAGCTTCCCAAGTAGCTGGGATTACAGGCATGCACCACTACACCCAGCTAATTTTGTATTTTTAGCACAAACGGGGCTTCTCCATGTCGGTTAGGCTGGTCTTGAACTCCTGACCTTAGGAGATCCACCCACCTCGGTCTCCCAAAATGCTGGGATTACAGGCGTGAGCCACCATGCCTGGCCTATTCAAAGTATTATTTAGGAAGAAGATGAAGTTTTACTGCAGTGGCTAAATAAATTTGATAAAGGGATGCCAAAGTTTCAGGAAGTATCCTGATTTCATTTATGCAAACCTATTATAAGACCATGTCACAATTTTTGTTTTTAAATACTTAAGAAGGGAAATCATTTTGGTGCACAAGGTCTAGTGCAGTGAAAAGAGACTGCATTTCTAATAAGTTTCTAAGTGCTGACGATGCTGGACCACACTTTATGAACCACTGCTCTAAATTATTTGGTACCTCTTTCTTTCTTGTTCATTCATTTATTGTAGTCCATCATGCAGGACTAAATCTATACCTAGAGGGAATAAATCCACATGAAAAAATGAAAGACCATTTTAAGGTAAGAAATGCCTCCAAATTATTTCCATTAAGTTAGCTTTTTAAAATTTTGACCTTGACAACCTAATTCACTGACCTGAGCTCACTAACCCCAATGATTCTGAATCTTAGGATAAATCTCCTACTGTATCTACTTCTGCTTTTAGTACTTTAGTACCACCAATTCTTATTATCTGGAAAGACCAAATGGCATCAATTTTATGAATAGATGAAATATTTCTGTGCTCTAAATAGTTCAGGTGTTGACAAAGTTTCAGTCACTAAATACTTTGTCCATTGACATAAAAAGGTCTGAATCACCTCCCAACTCTACCCTCCCCAGTCTCAACTATGAGAAAAGGTCTTCGCATTTTGATGTATTCTTAATCTTTCAAGGGCCTTAAGAAGATTTAATAACACACTGGGAAGAATGACTTTGACCCCTAGCTTGAGTTCTATACTTAAATCCACCCCATGTTCTACCTTTCTGGTTATCCCTACTGGTCCCAAACACAAAAATGATCCTACTTGAAATTCATGTTTACTACAGATTCATCAGTATCTGCCATGGACTTGCAAAATATTTTAAAATAGATTTCACCTTTATCTCTTCCCTTGATTTTTGGCCCTTGTGTTATTGCCTTACAAACTCTGTGAATGGTTCTGGCTTTTCTTTATTTCTAATGTTTATATCTTATAATATCAATTGTCATTTCTTTAGCTAGCTGTCATTACTAGTATTATTGTTTTTTGTAGAGACAAGGGTTTCACTCTGTTGTTCAGACTCCAAGGTTTAAGCAATTCTGTTGCCTCAGCCTTCCAAAGTGCTAGGATTACAAGTGTGAGCCACTGTGCCTGGCCATGTTTGTGTGTGTGTGTGTGTGTGTGTGTGTATGTATTTGTGTGTGGTTTTTCTTTTTTGTTTCTTTTTTTTTTCTGTAAAGATGAGGTCTCACCATGTTGCCCAGGCTAGTCTCAAACTCTGGGCTCAAGTGATCTTCTTGCCTTGGCCTCCCAAAGTGCTAAGATTACAGACACTGGTCTAGTTCTCACTTGTTTTTCACAAATCTTTCTAGCTTTAACTTCATTGCTAAGGACCTAGAGTGAATTTTTCCTGCTAATTCTCTCAAACCACATTTATATTTAATTGTCAGATTTCATGATTGGCTTATATAACATATGATAAAAATGTGTATGAGCTTTCACATGATTCCTGAAGTTCCAGTTAGTGATTGATCTTGTTCTCATTTAGTTTTCATTGCTTTCTTAATAATTTTTCTATCTGGATTTATTTGAATTCTGTTATTTGAATTTTACTTAGCTTATTTTTTTATAGTTTTGACCATCTGAATATGTTCTCTTTTTTAAATTTGTAATTGTATTTTTAAAAATTTGTAAATATATATTGTTTTCCTGTGTGTATAGGAGCTAGGGTCTTCAGTTTTGCTAACAGGGACAGACAGTTGTATAATGATCCACAATTGAAGATATTACGTATTAGCTTATGATATTCAAACAATCTTTTGTACAACCACCACTGATTTAACAGTAAATAGGATTATTGTGTTATTCTTTGAAGGTTTTTAATATGAAAAACTGCCGCTCCTAGTTTCTATCTTTTTTTCTGTGATCTAGTCCCTCCTCCTTTCCTTAACTCTCAATGCCTTCAGAGAACCCTTTGCTGTTACAAGTCCTAAATCCCTCTCCAAGCCTTGCTCCATTCTTACCTATACAAGGATGCATCCAAGCTGAATCTGCTTTTAGAATTCTTTTCCCAACGTCATTGATACGTCCATCAAAACTGACTGGTCCTTTGCCTGTTCTCTTGCTGCTATTAGTTTATCAGACAAGTTAGCTTACTCTGTGTCTGATAATGTATCTTTTAATACTAATAAATGTACACTGTATCAATTGAACATGAAGGTGTCTTAGAATGTGACTGGACAGGCAAGGACTGTCTAGAATCAGGAACTGGAGAGCCATTGGGCATTTGAGCAACTATTCTACTTGTTTATTCCCCTTTGGATAATATAGTTTCCAGTCTGTTGCATTAATCTCTTATATAAACAACGGTTGCTCCTTGCACATGTCCATGCCAGAGCTCTCAATTTCATTTTGCAGTAGAAAACTGTCCAGCAATTTCCAGGAAAGAGTGGTGTGTAGGACAATTACAACTATTAAGGCCAACTGCTGGAGGTGTAGGCAAGTTTGAGATCAACATGTATTTTCAGTCGTGGTAAATAAACATTGTAATTTAGGTTCTATTTATAAATATGTTTATATGAATCTTAACTTTGTAAAAATAAAACTTGCAAAGTATTCCATGGTGTATATGTGCCACATTTTCCCTGTCCAGTCTATCATCGATGGCATTTGGGTTGGTTCCAGGTCTTTGCTATTGTAAACTGTGCTGCAATGAACATTCATGTGCATGTGTCCTTATAATAGAACAATTTATAATCCTTTGGATATATACCCAGTAATGGGATTGCTGGGTCAAATGGAATTTCTATTTCTAGGTCCTTGAGAAATCGCCACACTGTCTTCCACAATGGTTGAACTAATTTACACTCCCACCAACAGTGTAAAAGTGTTCCTATTTCTCCACATCCTCTCCAGCATCTGTTGTCTCTGGATTTTTAAATGATCACCATTCTAACTGGCGTGAGATGGTATCTCAATGTAGTTTTGAAACGATGAGTTCATGTCCTTTGTAGGGACATGGATGAACCTGGAAACCATCATTCTCAGCAAACTGACACAAGAACAGAAAATCAAACACCTCATGTTCTCACTCATAGGCGGGTGTTGAACAATGAGAACACATGGAGACAGGGAGGGGAGCATCACACACTGAGGTCTGTGGTGGGGAACTAGGGGGAGGACAGCGGCGGGGTGGGGAGCTGGGGAGGGATAACATGGGGAGAAATGCCAGATATAGGTGATGGGGAGGAAGGCAGCAAACCACATTGCCATGTATGAACCTATGCAACAGTCCTGCATGATCTTTACATGTACCCCAAAACCTAAAATGCAATAAAATATATTTTTAAAAAAAGATCTAAAAATTAAAAAAAAATAAATAAAATAAATAAAACTTGATATGATAAAACAAAATATTCAGATGGTAATTTTTTTTTTTTTTTATGTTTTGGGTTTTTTGAGACAGTCTCTCTCTGTGGCCCAGGCTGCAGTTCAGTGGTGCAATTTCAGCTCACTGCAACCTGCACCTCCTGGATTCAAGCAATTCTCCCTGCCTCAGCCTCCTGAGTAGCTGAGATTACGGGCGCCAACCACCACACCCACCTAATTTTTGTATTTTTTAGTAGAGATGGGGTTTTGCCATGTTGGCTAGACTGGTCTTGAACTCCTGACCTCAGGTGATCTGCCCACCTTGGCCTCCCAAAGTGCTGGGATTACAGGTGTATGCCACCATGCCATACCCAAATAGTCATTTTAATATCAAGTGAAAATAAAATATCCCATCCCTGAAGTAACCATTTGTAAATGTTTTTTTAGTTCGAGTAATGGTTTTCTTGAAAAAAATGTTTTTAACTTACATACAGGAATCAGTTACTTAATATGAAGTTTCACATATTATCAGAAAGTTAACACATGCATGTCATCAATATCCAGATCAAGAGTTTGCATGTTACCAGCACCACAAAAGCCTCCCTCAGTCATCACTCCTTTACCCAAACATAACCACTACTTTGTCTTCTAATACCTGAGATTAGTTTTTCCTGTTTTTATTTTACAAATGGAATTATACATACTTAAGTATTTTGTCTGGTTCTTTTGCTCAACATTATGTCTTAGGGGTTCATCTGTGTTAATTTGCATTATTGTTAATTTCTTTATGCTCATTGCTGTATGCATTTGAGAATACTAACTCCATTCTAATGTGGCTGGACACTTGCCTTATTTCCAGTACTTGGTAATTTCAACAAATGCTTCTAGATATATTATTGTACATATCCTTAGCTATAAATATATGCATATGCCTGTTGGATGTACACCAAGAAGAGGTATTGCTGGGTCATGGAGTCAATTTATGATAAACTGTAGCAAGTCACTTTCCAGAGTGGTATAACAATTTTATACCCTGATAATCAGCATATGAGAATGATAGGTTTTCTAGATCCTAGACAATAAGTGGAATTATTAGTATTTTTCACCTTAGCCTTTGGCTATATAATCATATTCCATTGTGGTTTTAGTTTGCATTTTCCTATGACTATTATGATTGAACATCCTTTCATATGAATTTTTTTCATAAAGTGATAGAGTATTTTGTAAATTTCTTGTTTCTATTTTTATTATTGATACATATTCTTATTGATATATACTATATGCATGTGTGTATATAATATATATAATACAATACATATTGTATACATTCCATATATAAATCTTATGTCAGATATATGAATGGCAAATATAATTTCCAAATTTGTAGATTGCTTTTTTACTGTCTTAATGGTGTCTTTATGAACAGAAGTCATATTTATCAATCTTTAACATTATAAATTTGGAGGTTTAATTAAGTCCCAATTTATGGATCTTTGACTTCATGGTAGGTTCTTTTGGTGTCTTACTTAAGAAATTTTGACTACCTGAGATTATGAAGATACTTTCCTGTGTTATCTTCTAGGTGAATTTCTGTTTTAGCTTTCACATTCAGATCTGTGATTATTTTTTTGTGTATACATTTTAAGGAAGGAGACCTAATTATTTACTTCCATGTAAATTACTCCTACACCCAAAACCACTTTTTTAAAGATAATTATCTTACACTACATTGCACTATCACCTTTGCCAGAAGTAAGGTGATTCTATCAATGTGAATCTGATTATCAAATCTATTATGTTCTATTGCTCTATCAACCTACCCTAGCACCAATACTACATTGTCTTAATTATAGTAAGTATGGCCATGTGGTAGCATAATTACTCCATCTTTGTCTTCAAGAATGCCTTGTGTATTCTTGGCTTTGCATTTCCGTAGTATTTTGGTGTCAATGACCAATTTCTACAAAAAAATCTGCAGGTATATTGGGACATTGCATTAATACTGTAGATAATTTTTAAGGAATATTTTGATTTTATAATACTGTATCTTGCAGTCCATGAATATGAAATAATTTTCATTTACTCATCCCTCTTCAATGGCTGATAATATTTAATGCATTTACTGTTTATAAGAGTAATAATATTTGAATATTAATACTGGCTTTGTATAATTAACCCAAAGGATATTGTAGCTATTGATTTCAGATATACAGTTTAGCTCTAGTATGGTGGAGTTGAAAGTGACCGTAAAGAGATGAAGGGAAAAGGTTGCTCTATTTTTTTTAATATAATAACAGATAGTTGGCTAATTTTCTATACTCCTCTAATTTTGGTAATGTCATTAACTTGACATTTTGAGGTGGCTGTTTTGATATTTGCCTTATGTTAGTGTGGATTTATTTCCCTTCTAAATCTTTGCTCTAGTATGAAAGAAGTATGAAAGATACTTCTGTTTAATGTCTAATCACAAAGATTCATACTGGAATAGAATTTGAAATTTCATTTCTAGATGAACAAGGAAGCAGAAGTAAACTATTTTTCACCAAATACTCATGCTTTTAGATGAATTAGGCATTTGGTTGTTGGAAACATTTTTTTCAGTCTTCCAGAGAAAAATGGTTTGTTTGATGTAGTTTTTAAGTGAGAGATTGTCAAGAAAAGAAAATGATTTTAGCATATCAGTTTGCTGAATTCGATTTTCAAGTGAGAATTTTTACATTAAGAAAAGTAAGGTCTACTTATCTATCATCTATCATCAGAAAAATAAGATCTATCTGTAAGATCTATCTATATATCTTTTTTATGTTGAAGACATTTGCAATAAATTTCTACACCATTTTTTTGATTCACTGTAGGAACAGATGTTTCACAGCTGACACATCTTAGATAAAAGACATGGGATCTAGAATATATATGAAATTATATCTCTAAGATAATATTTATTGTTTTACTATAGAATCAAAAAAGTTATATGACAAAAGAGAACATTCACTGACAAATAATTCTTTATTCTCTACATTTAACAATTTTGGGAAATCTCAGTGCATAAGAGGCCAGCTACATTTAGATCTGAATAAGTTATTTACTAAAATTTTATATTAATATTAGTAAATATCCTGACTTTTAGCTTTATATACAGTATTCTGGTCAAGCAAAAATCTGTTTTCACAAATCTTATAAATATCCAAATTATTTCATGATGATGAAAACATGTTTAATAAATACATTCCCAGGAATAATTTAGATATAATAATAACAACAGCTATGATGCCTGTTTTACTACATGGCCCATGTTCACACTGGTATTCACTTTGTTCTATATTGCTTATTACTAATCTTATGAGGTAGATAATGAGAATATTTCTATTTTGCAAATGAGGAAGCGGAAGTTCTGAGACAGTAATTGATTAGGCCAGGCTCATACGGATAGTAAAGGACTTAATGATAGAGTCAAATCCAGATTTATCTGACTTGATAGTTGTACTGACTAATGCTACTCCACAAGATCTGACACAAAACACTAATTCTAGCTTTTCTGAAATGAATTTCTTAATGGCAGCATATTTATACATATAACACACATAACTATTTACCATTTGATGGGGGTGTAATAATTTTTGTGTTAGTATGTATTTTCTTTTCCCTTGCATACATGCTTAAGAGTAAAAGTTCTCAAATATATGGAAATATGTATGTTTCACATTGTAAGCGACTGACAGGCTCTTTTTTGCCCAGGCTGGAGTGCAATGGTGCAATCTTGGCTCACTTCAACCTCCATCTCTGGGGTTCAAGCAATTCTCCTGCCTCAGCATCCAGAGTAGCTGGGATTACAGGTGCCAACAACTACGCCTCGCTTATTTTTTGTATTTTTAGTAGAGACAAAATTTCACTATGTTGGCCAGGCGGGTCTTGAATTCCTGACCTCCGGTGATCCACCCGCCTCGGTCTCCCAAAGTGCTGGGATTACAGGTATGAGCCACCGTGCTAGGCCCTACTCTTTTCAAAGTGGATGTTCTCTTTTGCATTCCCACCCAAAACAATGCATCAAAAGTTACAGTTCTTCTGTGTTCTTGACACTTTAAAAAGTTTAGCCAATCTAGTCAGTGTGTTATAGTATTCCATTGCATTTTTATTTTGAATTTCATTAATGACTGACAATGTTGTTCATATTCTCATTTGCTCATATCCTTGTGTATGTCTTTTTTGCTTTGTTGGCTCTTGACCATATTTTTAAATTGGGTTGTTTGTCTTCTTATTGATTTTTAAGTATTTTTTAGGGTACAAATCCTTTATCATATATGTTTTGCAAATATTCTCTCCCATTCTCCCATGGCTTCTCTTCTTTTTTTGAAGAATGTCTTTTGAAGAACAAAAGTTTGTAATTCTGATGAAGTCCAATTTAGCATTTTATGTTTTATAGTTAGTGTTTAATATGTCTAAACTAAGAAAGATTTGCCTAACTAAGGTCATAAAGATTTTATACCATGTTTTCTTTTGGAAATTGTATATTTTTATCTGTAATATTTTAGTTTATGTTCCATTTCAAGGTAATATTTATCTGTCCTGTGAAGTAAGGACCAAGCTTTATTTATTTATTGCTCATGGAAATGCAGTAGTCTCATTAATATTGGTCCAGGAGGCTATTTGTTTTTTCCCAATTGAGTTACCTTGACACTTTCATAGAAAATCAATGGACCATATTGCTGTGTACCTGTATCTGTACTCCCTTTTTTTGCTTTATTGATCATGATGTCTATTCTTACTTTAATTTATTGAGTACTCTAACTTTATTATAATGCAAGTCCTCCAACTCTATTCTTCGTTGTTTAAAGGCCTTGTATACATTTCCGTATCAAGTTTAGAATCAACTTGTCAAGCTCTCCAAAAGAATGCTGAAGGAATTTTGACTGATTTAATGTGAATCTAGAGGTCAATTTGAAGAGAACAGACATCTTAATAATATTTAGTCTTCTGGTCCATGAACATGGTTTAATTTTCCATTTATGTAGATGTTCTATGATTTCTCTCAGCAATATTATGCAGTTTCTCTGTGTATAGCCCCTGTATGTATTTTGTTAAATTTATTTTAAGCATTCTATTTTTTGAGGGTTTAATAAGTAGTATTTCAAAAATATATTTTAAAATGTATTTGTATATTTGGTTTTGCTAGTACATAGAAATTCAATTAGGTTTTGCATATTGACCTTGTATTTTAAGACCTTGCTAAACTCACTTATAACTTCTCTTAGCTTTTTTGTAAATTCCTTGCAAATTTCTGCATAGATAAATGTATTTTGCATATAATTAAGTAAAGGTGAATCTTCTTCTCCTGAACCATTACACATTTGACCAGATGCTTTTGCTTTGGTAGCTAAGTTTTGTGAAATGTCAGATAGTTTTTTTTTGAGCAGCTGCTTGCTCTACTTCTGTCCTTCAAAGAGAGCACTAAATAATTTAGTTGTAGCTCAGCTGAGCATTTTTAGGCCACCCCCACTTTTTCTAAAATGTCACACATCAGCCCACAACCAACTGGTTTTGTTATAGAATATGATTGTTAAATAGACCAGGAAAAATTCTACTTTTGCAGCAATATTTGTGCAGATATATATCTGTACAAGAATTTATGTGCAAATCACTTATGATGACTTTCTAATGTGTCAACTTGGGTAGGCTAAACTGCACCTCCCAAAATTTCATATCTTGTATGTTTCCAGTTAGCCTGGGCCACATGAGAGATTCTTATGAAAGAGGTAGAATTGTATATATATAATTCCAAAGTCCTGATCTCATTATGAATCCTGTGGAGACTCAACAGTGACAGGCTATTTTTAGACAGCTTCTATTAAATGATATTTATTAGCACTGTGACTACTTGATAAATATAGGCTATTTTTAGACAGCTTCTATTAAATGGTATTTATTAGCACTGTGACTACTTGATAAATACCTATTTGAAACTGAACTTTCACTGATACATGCAGATTTTCAGCAATTTTTATAACGTATATATTTATATTTACATGTATATGTATGAACCAAGTTTTACGGAAATATATTCTGTTGTAATTTTATAAGTTCACATTTATAAGATATTTTAAGTGATAAGCCTTACCCAGTTAAAGTAAAAAATAGGACCCTACTGTTGTGATTTGAGAAATTTTGTTCATTTGACAATAATAATAGTTACATTTACTGATTGGTTTTCAGTTACCAAACTCTGTCTCCTTCCTTCCTTCCTTCTTTCCTCCTTCCTTCCTTCTTTCTTTTCTTTTCTTTTTCTTTCTTTCTTTCTTTCTTTAACATAGTCCTCTTGTGCTCTTAATAGCAGTATTATTAATAGGTGCTAGAGAATTTCAATATCTTGTACACAGTCACACAGCTGGAAAACAGGGAAGCAAGACTGACTCTGGAGAAGGTGCATTACAGTTCTACGCTAGGTTTTACTTGGCTAGAACTGATTATCAGTAGAACTCATGTGCTAATCACTCATGGTGTCTTCCTAATGTGTCAACTTGGCTGAGCTGAACTACATCTCCCAGAATTCCTTCTTCCTAATGTGTCAATTTGGCTGAGCTGAACTGCATCTCCCAGAATTCCTTCTTGTATGTTTCTAGTTAGCCTGGGCTACATGAGAGATTCTCATGGAAGAGCTGAGAGGCAGAAGGGAGGCAGCAGCCATTCTGATACGGTATCTCTCATCTGGCTCACCTCTTGCTATGAGGCAGGAGCCAGCCTACGGCTGCTCTTCCTTTCACTGGATCCTCCATTGCCTCCTTGGACTCTGAATTGGATGTGTGTGTATGTTTAGCTCCATGATGGACAGTCTCAGCACCTGCTGGACACACATAGCACCAAGATCAAAGTCAACAAGAACTGGTGCAGCTCTGTTGTCTCATGGATTCTAGCTCAGGCTTGTGGATCTCAGCTTGCTAAAACCTCCCCAGCTGCAAATCCATCTTTCTTTCCCAACTGCCTGCAGAGAGATTAAGGTCAAATTCCTGCAATGAATTCCTTAAATCCCTTGATACACATGCATGCATGCACACACACAAAATAGATATCTAGATAATTTTATTCTTTAATTTTATACTGTGTAATTAGTATTATATGTGTACAATTGGGTATATGTAAAATGTCCTAATTGTTTTGCATTTCTAATTAAGCCCTGAGTGTTACCTCAGTCTGTAACAATTTTAAAGTATCAATAAGTTTGTTGTACTGAAGAAATGATGTCATGTCCAATTAAGAGACAGTATTGTATAAGAAACAAAGCAATGTTTGTGTAATTAGACCTATATTCAATAACAGGCTCAGACTTCCAAACCACATGATGATGGACAAGTTATATAACTGCTCTGGGCTTGATTTTCCTTATTGGCAAAAGAAAGTTATTGGAGGACCTCATGAGACAACACATTAAGTGCCTAACACTTTCCCAAGCATTTAAAGAAATGATAGATACAATTACTTGCATTGTTGTGTTGTCAGAATTAGTACTAAAGACATGGGTAATTTAGTCTCTACAAAATCATCAATCCATATAATAATATTTAATGAGACACAATGATAAAACTATTTTCTATGTGGCAGAATCATAGGAGCACTTTGTTCCAGGCCTGGCATTTTGTTTCTGAAATACCAAAAATACTCTTCTAAGAGGAAACCTAATTTGTATGTATAAATGAAATTAACAATGGAAATTTAACAAATAACAATCCTTGAACATTGTGAAAGAATCACATTCACCTTTTTTAATTGAGTTATAATTCATATGCAGTAAAAGGCACAAATCTCAAATGTTTATTCTGGTGCATGCTATCAGTTCTGTGCACCAAAAAGTAAATAACTTTTTGATTACCCTCCTCCCTCTTTTCAGCCAATTTCCTCATTGAATCTGCACACCCTGGTTTCTACCACTCCAGATTAGTTGTGCCAGTTTATTGACTTTATATGAATGGCTCCATGAAGTATGTATTCTTTAGTGTCTGGCTGCTTTCATATAACATAATGTTGAGATTCATCTACACTACTGCACATATGAATCATTTGTTCCTTTTTATTTCTGACTAGTATTTATTATATAAATATACTACGAGGTTTTTATATCTCTCTCCTAAGGAAGGCATTTGTGTTGTTTCTGGTCTTTGACTATTGACAAACATTCTTTAACTTATCCAAACTTTAGTCAGGCTTATGCTTAATATCTCTTTTAGGCTTATCTGTGCATTTACTTATATAATTTAGTTTTAGCAAAGAGTACTGCTAAATGTCCTAGTGGTTTTCCCTCTAGAGCAAGCATGCTTCTTGTGGGGTGTTTAGCAAGAACGCTCCATTCTCAATATTCGATCATCCTCAATATCTGGTCAGGTTCCTCATCCGCCGTTATCCACAGGTGATGTCTGATCACCCCAACCTGTCTTCAGGATGAATCCTATTAGATTGGTTTAGCCAGAATCCCCCTTACCTCTGATGTTTCCTTTTAGTAATTTTCTATCCACTGACCCCCACACTGCTTTGTGGCTATAAATTCTCACTGATTCATGCATTGTTTGGAGTTGAGCCCAATCTTTCTCCCACTGCAAGAGCCCGTTGCAGTGGTCCCTATACCTAATGTGATGGTCCTCAAAAAAGTCTTCCTCACCATGCTTTCACAAGTGTCATTGAATAATGTTTTATTTAGCACGATGATAAGCAAATTTGCTAAGAACATCGTTAAGTCATTTTTTTGATACGTTTTTATGTATTCTAAGTACATAGCTAAGTGTGGATTGCTGATGAATAGGGTGCTGATATGTTTTACTTTATAAGAACCTGAAAAATAATGAATCCTAAGTTCTTGTAATATTTTACATTCCCATCAAAATGTATAAAAATTTCAGTTATTTCAACTGATTAACAACATTTATTATTATTTTTTAATTTAGCCATTCTAATGAATAAAAAATGAAATCTCACTCTGGTTTTACTTTATATTTGCTTAGTAACTGACAATGCTGAACACGTTTTCTTGTGTTTATTGGCCAGTTATGTACTTGTGAAGTATCAATTCAGACATTTGTACCTTTTTGTTGGGTTGCTTTTTAGTATTGATTTAAAGCAGTTAATATATATGTATTTATATTAAATGGTACATTGTTGGTATACCCTTGTTGGTATATTGATGGCATATTGGATATAGAGCTACAATGGAATTTTGCTTACTGACTTTGTCTTCTTTGGTTTTGCCAAATTCACTAATTCTAGTTCATGTTTTGGAAATTTTTGATGTTTTATTATGTACAAAATAATGTCATATAGATACAATTAAAATTTAAAATTTTCCTTGTCATTCTTTATGCTTTTCATTTTTTCTTGTTCTCTTTGGTTAATATATACATGTTTATATATAATAGATATTTGTTGTGAATATGAGTCTTTTGTCAGACATATTTGTTGCAAACATTTTTTCTAAGCTTGTAGGTTGTATTTTCACTTACTTGTGTATTTTGATGAATTCTAATATATTCATTTTATTTTATTTATTTATTTATTTTTTTGAGACAGAGTTTCGCTCTTGTTACCCAGGCTGGAGTGCAATGGCGCGATCTCGGCTCACCGCAACCTCCGCCTCCTGGGTTCAGGCAATTCTCCTGCCTCAGTCTCCTGAGTAGCTGGGATTACAGGCACGCACCACCATGCCCAGCTAATTTTTTGTATTTTTAGTAGAGACGGGGTTTCACCATGTTGACCAGGATGGTCTCGATTTCATGACCTCGTGATCCACCCGCCTCGGCCTCCCAAGTGCTGGGATTACAGGAGTGAGCCACCACGCCCGGCCTAATATATTCATTTTAAAAACTTTTATTGTCAGTATTTTATGTGTCTTAGATAATAAGGATAGTTTTCAAACTCTTTATGACAAGATTTTACAATTAGGTCAATGATTGTACTTAAATTAATTTTAGTATATGATGTAAGGTGGTTAGTTGATGTTCTTTTTTCCCCACCACCCCCCTTTTTTCTTTTTTTTACAGATACTTATCTTTTCCAAGATCATTTGTTAAAAGATTTTTCTTTCCATTCAGCAAGAATTTGGCAGCTTTGATAACAATCAGTTGGTTAAATATGCATTTCTGTGAACTCCTTGTTCTGTTCCATTGATATATTTGCCTCTATTTATACCAATAGAGTGATATCTTCATTACTATAGTTTTGTACATAGACTTCTACTTTTCTTTCTATTGAAGAGGTTGCAGTGAGCCAAGATTGCATCATTGTACTCCAGCCTGGGTGACAAGACCAAACTCTTGTTAAAAAAAAAAAGATTGCTTTGGTTAAAACAGATTGTTGGCATTTCATTATAAATTTTAGAATAAGCTTGTCCATTTCTTTAAAAATCTTGCTGTGAATTTGGTTGGGATGTAGGTTACTTAACTGTTGGTTTTGATGAGAATAGATGTTGTTATCATCACTCATATCAGGGTCCATTTCTACACTAATTGAGATCATCTTTGGTTTCTCTCAACAATATTTTGTAGTTTTCAGAGTAGAGATCTTACTAAATTTATTCCTAGCAATCTAATATTTTGACATAAAAGGTATTTTTAAAATTTTATTTTTCCCTTTATTCATTAATAAGATATAGAACTACAAGGAAATGTTGGTCACTAACTTTGTATTGTTTGGCTTTGCTAAATTCATAACTTCTGGTACATGTTTTAGAAATTCTTGTTGTTTTAAATATACACAATCACCTCACGTAGATATTAAATTCTTAATTTTTTTTCAGTCTTTATGCTTTAAATTTTTTAAATTTTTTTCTTGTCTTATTTAAGTGGCTAGGACTTCTGGTACAATGGTAAGAGCAGATATCCTTGCCTTGTTTGTGATCTTAGGGATGAAGCTTTTAATATTTTATCATTAAGTAAATATTTTGCTTTTTTTAAAATCAGGTTGAAAAACTTTCCTTGTACTTCCAGTTTGCTAAGTGTTTTTATCATTCCAGTTATTATAATGATGGTATGTTTTTCTTCTGTTATCTGTTAACATTGTCATTTACATTGACTGACTTTCTAATGTTAAATTAACCCTCCATTCCTGGGATAAACTCCATATGTTTATGATGTACTGTATTTTCATATATTGTTAGATTTTCTAGTATTGCCATAAACATTTTGAATTTATAATAATTACTGACATTGATCTATTTTATTTTCTTGTATTTTCCTTGTCAGGTTGTGGTATTAGGGTTATGCTGGTCTCAAAAATCAAATTGGCTTGGGTCCTTTCTTACTTTTAATTTGAAAGTGTCTAAGATTGGTATTACTTCTTCCATAAATGTTTGTTAGAATTCAGCAGTAGGATTTAGAAGGCATCTGAATCCTGAAATTTTGTTAGATGGCTTTTGATTATGACCTTGATGTTGAATATTGGCCTATTGATATTTTTAGTATCTTCTTGTGAAAGTTTTTGTCATTTTTGTTATTCAGGAAGTTTATCTATTTCATCAGACTTTCTGAATTTATTAGCATGGTTTTATTCATAGTATTCTCTTACTGTCCTTTTCATATTTTCAGGATCGATTTCAATGTCCCCTCTTATATTTGTAAGTTAGGTAATTTGCATTTTCTGTTTCTTTCTTTCTTTCTTTTTTAAATAAATTGCAATAGCTGTAGTGGTACAAGTAGCTTTTGGTTACGTGGATGAATTGTACAGTGGTGAAGTCTGGTTTTAGCGTACCTATCACCTGAGTAGTATATATTGTACCCAGAAGAGAGTTTTTCATCCCTCACCTCCCTTCCTCCCTACCACTTTCTGTCCATTATGCCACTTTGTATGCCTTTGCGTACTCTACTTGAATTTTTCTTGGTCCAGCATTCAGGGAATTGGTTATTTTTATTAATCTTCTCAAAGGTTCAATTTCTGACATTATTTAGTGTCTCTATTATTTGTTTGTTATTTACTTCATTCCATTTCTTTTCATTATTATTAAAATTTCCTTTGGTTTTAAACTTTATCTGCTTACATTTATTTTAAATTAATTTAGACATTTTTATTGGCCCAAACCATGGTAAACCTTAATGAATGTTCCATAAGAGCATGAAAAGTATTTGTATTCTGCACATGATGATTGCAGTGCTACATAGAAATTAATTCATTCAAGTTGCTTGATAGCATTGCTTAACTAGTTTGCTTTTAAAGAATTTTTGTCTATCTTTTCTCCATATGTTTATCTACTCGTTTTTATTTTATATTCTGATGTTTATTGTCTACTCATTCTTGCTCACATACCAAGTATATTAGTTTTCCAAGGCTCTGTAAAAATTACTACAAATGTGATGTCTTAAAATAACACATTTTTCTTTTATTTTTATTTCTTTTTTTTGAGATTGAGTTTTGCTCTTGTTGCTCAGGCTGGAGTGCAATGGTGTGGTCTCAGCTCACTGCACTCTGCCTCCTGGGTTTAAGCAATCTCCTGCCTCAGCCTCCTGAGTAGTTGTGATTACAGGTGCCCACCACCATGCCTGGCTAATTTTTATAGGTTTAGTAGAAATGGAGCTTCACTATGTTGCCCAGGCTGGTCTCAAACTCCTGACCTCAAGTGATCCACCTGCCTCAGCCTCCCAAAAGTGCTGGGTTTACAGGCATAAGCCACCGTGCCCAGCTAAAACAGCACACATGTATTATGTCATAGTTTCTGTGGGTCAGAAGTCCAAGTATTTTTTACTTGAGTCCTGTGTTTAGAGTCTCACTAGGCTCAAGTTCAGGTGTTGGCTGAGGTACAATATTATCTGACATTTGAGGTCCTCTTCCAATATCGCTGCAGGTTTGGCAGCATTTATTTCCTTGGGGTTGTAAGATCAATGTTCTTACTGACAATTGATTGGAGTTTATTGTCAGCAACTAGAAGCTGCCATCAAGTCACATGGTGCTTTTGCAATATGGCAGCTTCCTTCTTCAAAACCAGCCAGAGGTTCTCTCGTTAGTCTCCTATGACAGAATATTACATAACATAGTTTAATCATAAGAGTGATTATCACATCAACTTCATCATATGGTGTAACCAAATTGAGGAAATGACTATCTCATGGTGCTCACAGCTCCAACCTACAACCAAGGGGAGAAAATCATACAGACCATGCATAAAAAGCCGTGGAAATCTTGGAAGACTTGTTAGATTTTTCCCACCACAATGAGGAAATCAACATGAGTCAATAGATTTGCTCTGTTACATATAAAAAATTTCCAAGTGTGTGAGACTGCTGTCATAAATTTATAATTAACTGGTAGTTCCTTGCAGTGATGGGTTTGGGCATGGAACCATGGCAGTGGGAGCTGGGCCATATTTAAACAGCTATGCTTTATAATGAGGAGAAAGATTTTAATTGCCTGAGGAATATCTCAGAGTGGAAGCTTGTGTTAGAGTACCCAGGCCCTGCCTTGTGGGAAAGGGATTTTAAAAAGGAATTATCTGCCGAAAGCAGGAAACAAAGGACCTTTGTAAAGGGGAAGAGGTTGAATGACATTTTTCAAAAGAAATATGCTGCAATATAAGGTGAACACAACTAATAACCCCACCATCTTAGGAAAGGCCATAAAATTTACAAAAGTATATTTTCTATGTTTCCTTATTCTATATTTATTATGGAAACTGTGAAGAGGCTGGATTCCATGTCTTAGTTGAAATAAGAGCAAACCACAATTAGTCTGGCAAGTGAGAAGAAGGCTGGTGGCATCTCTGTGACACTGGAAATTGTTCTTTAATCAACACACAACTTCTCCTTCATCAATTTTGTAACCAAAAAGTTCAGGGAATGACACATGTTTTCACTTTTTTAGTTCCTTTTTTTCCTAACCCCTTTTCTAGCTGTAAATAGAGGTTAACATAATGATTCCCACACTACAGTTTTGGAATTATTTGGCTGTTTCATAAACTTCTAAGAAGCTTAATTGTAGGAATAAAAATAATTTGCTGCTGAGAGCAGCATTTCAAACATGTTTATTTTAATTTATTTTAAAAAACTTTTGAATATTTATAAAATTCAGAAAAGCATATATAGGAAAATAACAATTATCCATATTTTCCCTCTCTCAAAATGAACTGCTGTGGAAATCTTGTCCTATTTGCTTTCTTTCTTTATCTCTTTTAATGTTTCTGCCTCCTCCTCCTCCTAGTTTATTTTATTTTTTTGAGATGAAGTCTCATTCTGTTGCCCAGGCTGGAGTGCAATGATACAATATCAGCTCACTGCAACCTCCTCCCCTGGGTGCAAGCAATTCTCTTGCCTCAGCCTCCCAGGTAGCTGGGACTACAGGTGTGCATCACCATGCCCAGCTAATTTTTGTATTTTTAGTAAAATGATGTTTTACCTTGTTGGCCAGGCTGGTCTTGAACTCCTGACTTCAGGTTATCCACCTGCCTAGACCTCCCAAAGTGCTGGGATTATAGGCACAAGCCATTGTGGCCAACCTCTTCCTCTTACTTCTTCTTCTTTCTCATTCTTTCTTCTTCTTGACTTCTTTTCCTCTTCTCCCTTCTCCCCTTCTTCCTTCCTCCTTCCTATTTTCCTCTCTTTCATTCCTCCTCCCCCCCTCCCTTTTCTCTTCCTCCTTTTTCTTTTTTCTCTATGTCATCATTACATTTTTTATTAAAATTGCCTTTACAGGTATAAAGAGCAACATGAAACAAAAATTAAAGTTCTTATAAAAGCAAACTAAAGACAGTGACAATGAAATACACTGTAAAACCATATCCACTACTATGCACATTAGGTAACTATCATTTCGTGTTTTACATCTAGAAGAAGGCTAAACAGAGAGAATGATAGATAAATACACATATGAAAAGCGATGTAATGACTGCTATTATAATTCAGCAATATTAAATTTAATTTTAAAATTTTATAAAAAGAATTGAGTAAACTTAATGAACTTCAAATAAATATCTCTTTATTACAAGAGACACTTCATAAAAGATTCCTTTAGGTTTACAAAAGAGATCACGAAATGCATTAGTAGTCAGATTCCTGTTTTTAGCCTATACTTGCCTACCATGTATAATTAGGACATGGCTATTGTCACAGATTTCCTCCTGTTCACAAATGTGCTGTTTTTATTTTAAATACTTGAAAGATGTTTTCACTGGGTTCCATATTCTTGGCTTGTGTTTGTTTTCTCTGTAACCTGTGTAGATGTTTCTCTGTTGCTCTTCTATCTTCTGTAGATGTTGCTCTGTTGTCTTCTTAATCTAACTACAGACATGTTCAGAGTCATCCTGCCTGAGATTTCTCCCTAATATGTTATTTGTTTTCCTTTCTGAGTGCTTAAAGAAGTATTTCTTTATCTGTGAGGGACTAACCCGTCTATTTTTTGGCGTGGAAGATCTGTGTCAACTTTCATCATTTTCATCTTATACTATTGTTTTATTTTACTGTTGTTATGATGTGATTCTACAGATTTCATGTATTTGTTAATTTGTCCACTGTTGTGAACAATTATAAGTAATTATTTTGGTTGAGATTTTAATTTTTCTCTGAGTTGGTTTCCTGTTTTTGTGTCCTATTTACTCTCTTTCTTTATTATTTTTTCTTGCCTTCCTCCCCTTCATTCGTTCCCTCTCATATATATTTCTGTTATTGCCAGGCTATTTCTTTTGACCAGGCTTATGCTTGGTATATTAGTCTGTTCTTGAATTGCTATACAGAAATATCTGAAACTAGGCATCTCTTAAAGAAATTAGGTTGAATTGGCTCATGGTTCTGGAGGCTGTGCAGCAAATACAGCAGCTTCTGCTTCTGGGGAGGCCTCAGGGAGCTTTCAGTCACTGTGGAAGACAAAGGGGGTGATGCATCTTACATGGTAGGAGAAAGGGAATGAGGCGTCTCACATGGCAGGAGCAAGAGAGGGAGACAGAAGGTGCAACACACTTTTAAACAACCAGATCTCATGAGAACTCACTCACCATCATGAGAACAACACCAAGAGGGTAGTGCTAAGCCATTCATGAGAAATCTCCCACATGATCCAATCACTTCCCAGTAGGCCTCACAGTCAACATTGGGGATTACAGTCCAACATGAGACTTGGGCAGGGACACAGATCCAAACCATTTCACTAAGGCCATTCTGTCTATAGTTCATTTGCTCTTAAATAGGTTGAATGAAACTTGACTCTCCTAATATCTGACACTGACTTTTCTCTCCAAGATAGAAGTGGGGTTGGGGATTATGTATCTCAACCACATTTCTGCAGATTTAGATGGGACGGTAGGATGAGGGATGTGAGGTGAATAAGGAAAACTCAGTTAAGGCTATATGCTCCACTTTTGAGATTTTGCTAAAAGTCTTGATCCAAGTTTTGTTCTACCTGTATGCAAGCCAGATATTTCTTTCATGGACTACCCTTGGCTTTTAAACTTTCTTCAAGCTGTTATGCAGCCCTGAGCCCTTTAGTTGATTGAGTCATTTCCTTTGTTTTCTTCCTTGGATTCCTTTTCTTACTTTTCAGTACAAAAAGAAAATGGATGCCCACTCAGTTTACTTAATTTCAGATTTTGGGAAGCATTGACAGTCAGTGGTTAAGGGATTTTGTTGACTTATTTGTTTATAGAGCTCCCAGACAATGAGATCAGTGTTAGGAAGCAAGTGCTTTATCTCCTGTTGCCACTACTATCTGCTAACAAATCTTCTGATCAAAAAAAAATTTTTTTTTGCCTTTTCACAAGTTTTTCAAGCTTATTCTATTAAGCTATTCCATCTGCCTTGTTTATTATCATTTTTCCCAAAGTGTAATGGCTCATTTTTTGTGCATTGAGAATGATAATTTTGTGTTTTACTTGCAGTCCCCAACCTTAATTAATTCAGGAACTAGAACTCCTTTATAAGATTTTAAAAATAAGTTTTTTTTTAAAGTAGTACAGCTTTATTTATATTTTCCAGTTTCTGGTAGTCATTTTCAGAAAAGTGATTAAAACATCACCATTCAGGTAGAATCAGGAATGAAATGAAAACGTTCAAAACGATTATTTCAACTTGCAAATATGTTGCTTCATTCTCACTTGCTCAGCCAGGGCAATTTTATTTATAGTTTTAATATATGAAGCAATTTAAGTTGTTCTCTGTTTAGAGGTTGTCTTAATTTGGGTTGCCCCAGATGCAGAACATGAGACAAGGATTTATGTCAGGTAGTTTATTTGGGAGGTAACCCCAGGTAAGGAAGAGGGAAAGTGGGCAGAGAAGAGAACGTATTAACAGTGCTTCATTTTCAAACCAGAAACCTACATAATAGCTACAGCAGCTTTGGAAGCCACTCCTCAGTTATTCGACCTGAGGAAGGAGGGAGCTGGATTATTAATACTCTAAACATCTGCTAGTCTTTAGTTGGGGGCTGTCCTGAGGTTGTTAATCCTTAGACATTTTTAGCCTCTTGTAGGGTTGGCAAAACAGTTTTCATTCTGCCAGAGAAAAACCTCAGGCAAAGCAACATAGATGCTGAAAGTTGGAAGATGAGCCAATGAGCCCTGAATTAGGAATGAAAAATTACCATGGCCTTGATGGCATCTGCTCCAGATAGATTGGTGTTCTTCTAGTTTGCTATCATGTACAGTGGTGATTTGGTAGCCAAATGAATACAAATTGTTTCTAAATGATATGTTAAAACCTGACAGTATACAATTGCTCAGGAAAGAATAAAATTCTTTTTTAATGCTCATAGAATTCAGGGTAGACCCAAGGAAATTGTGAAACTAATAATTTATAAATAACAAGGATATACCAATTTTACTCAAGTATTTGGCTTAATGCACGCTTCGATTTCTCTCAAGTGACACTTAAAAACACAAAGATTTGTAACAAACCACTCAAGAGTAGTATGTAACAACATTATAAGGCACATTCCAGGAAATCACTGTAGATGAATCAAAAGAACAAAATTCAACTACAACATTACAAAAGGGAAGAAAATTCACTGGATAATATTAACTTAAAGAAGTTTAGCTTCTATCTAAACATTTGAGGTTAGAACATTTTAGCCTCTTTCCTCAGAGGCCCCATTATCATCATAGCATTGAAGTGCAAATAATAATAAACCCAGAATCACAAAGAGAATTAACACAAGTAAGAGCTCAACAAACTTCTAGAAGCGAGAATGTCTACTGTTTGAGCAATCACTGTATTTCAGTCTATGAAGCTGTTGACCAGACTATGGCCCTAGAGGACTCTAGCGGAGGTGAGATTCAGCCTGCAAATCAAAACTTCAGAAAGGCACAGCAACAGGAGTTGGAGGAAAGGAAAGAGAGAAATAATAAGAATGAAGGTGAGAATTGAAGAATTAATTTAAGGTCTGTAACAAAAGAGATGTGCTGAGCTTTGCTTAAACAGGAATTAAGCAGCCTATTATAAACAGTTATTCCCAACCCAGAAGGTCTTCTACGAAGCTATTGGATGCAGTTTCTTGGGAGAACTAAGGCATTTGGTATAGGTGATGGTGCCCTGCAATAAACCAGGACATTTAATTCACCAACATTTAAATTTCTGTTATTTAATAGAACCATGTATAACCTGACAGTCTTTCCTTGCCTGATCACCCTAAATTGAAAGCTTATAGTTGATAGCACAGACTTCCAGGTCTGGCTTGTCACTCTGATAAAAAGCCTATGAGAAAAAAGAAAAATTTATTCAAAGGTAAAAGAAATGCATACCAGCTACCTAAGTATTCATCCCTGTACTTCATTCTTAAATAAGAAATAATAGTTAAGTATTATCAGATTTATGAAAAAAATCTAGAAATATAAAAAAGAAAGCTCTAGATTGAAGAAAAGCTGAAACATAAAGATAGCCATAATTCTTAAAAATGTTTACTTAAAAACAGAGATATCTTCAAAACAGAACAATAACAAAACAAAAACCCTAAAACTAATATTAATTTTTCAAAGTGATTAGAAAACTATTGCTTTCATAAAATGTGGAGAATAGCTATGAAATATGAAAATTACAGATCATGAAAATAATTCATAAAAGTTTGATTTTAAAAACTTAATAAATTGAAGAATGAAAAATTAATAAAATATTAAATTGAAAAATTAATATAAAAAATTAATCACAGAAAATATTTTATAAAACTTAAGAAATGTTGGGAGGTCAAGGCAGGTGGATCACCTGAGGTCAAGAGCTCGAGACCAGCCTGGCCAACATGATGAAACCCCATCTCTACTAAAAGTACAAAAATTAGTCTGGTGTGGTGGCATGCAATTGTTAGTCCCAGCTACTCAGGAGGCTGAAGCAGAATTGCTTGAACCCGGGAGACGGAGGTTGCAATGAGCCGAGATCATACCACTGCACTTCAGCTTGGGTGGCTGAACAGGACTCTGTCTCAAAAAGCAAAAACAAAGACAAAAACAAAACACACACACACAAAACAAAACAAAACACAAAACTTGAGAAGTGGAGAGTTCCTACAGAACATTCAACATCCGGCTTATAGCACTCCAGCACTACTAAGAAGGAGAGTTAGAAAAAGTAGAAAAGAGGAAGTAATAAAAAAAGTTACACAGTAAAATCTTCTGAAGTGGAAGGGAACTGTGAGTCTGTAGAATAAAAATGTCTATGGATGAATGTGAAAAGAACTACACCCATTCACACTTGTGTGATATTATGAATAATGAGAATATCCCAAACTATCAATAACTTGAGAACATTTGAAATATTCAAGACTTTGGTCATTTATCATTTTGTTACAGGATCCTTGGGGTGTTGCTTTTCTCCCTGGAAACCTCTGTGGCTGCTGGTGCTTTCTTGCCTGAGTTTTTGCTAGGGTCCACTGGGCTCATTCCGCTCACTTGGCCTGGCAGGCTGTGCTGTGCTCACGCTATCAGCCTGGATCCCATGTCTGCCAAGGGTGAGCCAAGTGTGGAGTAGCAAGGGGTATATGAGTAAGCAAGCATGGGGTCTGGCCACTGTGCACAGTCAGGCATGCCAGCTGCTGCAGCAGAGCAGGCAGTTCCAGGTGTGGGCACAGGTGCTGGCTCTCTGCAAGGTGCAGCAGGACTAGGTACACCACAAACAACTTGTGTGGCTGCCAACAGGAAACACATGATGCCCAGAAGCTTGGAAACTCCAGGAACCGCAGAGCCCCAAAGAGGGAGTCATAGCCCTGGCTTGGGGAGCTCCCAGGCCTGGGATCCCTGAAGAGCCACAGCTCTACTCTCATTTTCTTCACCTGCAATGTGGCAAGCAAGGGGTGTGTTTTAGCTCTGTTAGTGTAATAGGTCTTTCAACTCTTATTTGTCAGGTCCTGAGTACGTATCCTGTGTCCAGGATGATTGAAGCACATGGACATGTGGAGGGTGAGCAAGGTGAAGAGGTGCTTTATTGATAGACAGAATAGCTCAGAGTAGGCCCTGGAATGGGTAGCTCCTCTCTGCAGCCAGTCATCTCAATATTTGCTGCTCTCAGCAGAGAGGAGGACTGGAGTGGGTAGCTTCTCTCTGCAGCTGGTCATCCTGATATCTGCTTAGCTCTGGCTGAGCCCAGGCTTTATGGGCCTCATAGGGGAGGAAGTATGCACCGGTTGGTCCATGGGTGGCCACAGGCATGCCCGGAAAAGGCACTACAAGTTCCCACTTCCATCATGGGACTAGCAACCTGGTCCCTAGCCTTCAGGCCCTCTCTAGCCTGAAGGTGGGGCCTCACCAGGGACCCCTCTCCTTTTACTCAGAAGCCTGTCTGCTTCTCACTGCCATTCATGGCATCCTGGCTCTAGGTGCCAAGGGGTACCTATAGGCCAGGGCCAAGCTTCCCTCAGCCCCACATCAACTTCCCTCCTATGCTTATTGGTGCCCAAAGTCCTGAGGGGACTAAGGCAGCGAGGCTGGCCTGTCAGCCCTGCCCTGAACATGTGCGCACCTGGCTAGGCTGTGACAACACCCCCAACTCAGCCCTGAGATCAAAGTGGGCACAACAACAGGAAGAATCTGAGACTGCACGGGCTGGGGGAATTCCTTGCACCCCCAAGAGTGCAGGGATGTGTGGGTCTGTAGCCGCGATTTGGGCACCTTTAGCTGCACAGGGGCCCAGGTCTGCAGCCGTAGTTTGGGTGGTTGCAGCTGCACCCAGAAAGTACAGAATTCTCCAGGAAGGCAGAGCTCCTCACTGCTTCATGGAGCTGGAGGCCATGGTCTGCTACCACTACTAGGGTGGCCGCAGCTGCACCCAGGAAGATCCCACCCACTAACTTGAAGATCCCACTTACCTTCACTGTCTGGTGGCTCCATAGTGTGTGCAGCCCAGGCTGCACCTCCCTGGGGCAGCTGGTGTGATGGCAGCAGCCACTCCAGACAGGCCACCGTTGCCATCAATTTGTGTATCTTTCATTGCACTTTCCATGATATACTCTAGCAAGATGAAGAACACAAGAGTAGATGTTGTGAAATAAACAAAGAAAACATAGTTCACATGATCCAGACAAGCATGGATATTACCTATGAAAGCAGAGATATTGTAGGGTAAGAGTTTTTAACCAGGTGGTTTTAATCTCAGATTGAAGCAGATTTACAGCACTTTGGGAATTATATATTTTAGGGAAAAGACTTTATGTAATATAGAATGTGTGTGTGTGTGTGTGTGTGAGTGTGTCGTTACGTATACATAAAATGAATTGAAACTATGGTGACTATGGTGAAGATTTTTGCTGTTTTGGTTTCATTGGCCCAGTAGGAAAAGGAAAGGCAATTGGAGTCCAGGAAAAGCCAAATTATATATAAGAAAATCTTGATCCAAATATGAATCAAATCAAGACCTGGAATAATTTGAAGCAAAAATAAGAAAGTCAATTCTATCTGACCAAGGAATATGCTCCTCAGAGCTACTCCAGGGTCATAATTTTGGACCAATAAAGTACAGAATTCTCAGTGTGACATAGTCTTACATGAAGTCATTGCATTTATGATAATGTCGATAGAGTTTATTGCTTTTCAACTTCATGAATAAATTTATATAAAAGTCAATGCAGAAAATTATAAATATGTTAATTTTAATAGCCTGAAACTCTTTCTCCATGAATTTTTCAAAAAAACCCAATAACATGGGAATATTTGGAAAAGATAGGAAGTGAAAAGTAGAGGAAGAAGAAGGACTAGAAGAGGAAAGGGAATAATAGCTTTTTCTTACCTTGATAAAAATTGCTATGTTAACTGAGGTTGAGGGAACAAAAATACACATGTAAGAATATTATTCAAAGTTATATTTAAAAAAATGATAATATACACATATTGAACTTGGGAGGATGATTCTTATTATACATTTATACATTCTCTGATTTTAATTATATTGTCTGTATTACTGTAATAAATATATTAATTTATGCACAATATGGAAAAGCAATGGTTTGCTTTTCATGTTACTTTGTCCCTTATGTGACACTTTATTCAAAAGCCATAGTTTTCTATTATTAATGTTTCTGCAATGGGGAATGGTTCCATTTATAATTGCTAAAAAATTTTAATTCATTTTATTATTAAAAGAAGAAAATAAACAAATAAAACATGGCAGGTAAAAATCAAGGCAGATTTAAACCCTAAAGGTAATTCTGAAAAAGATTTAAGAGCAAGGGAAAATGGTCAAAAAATAATTTATAATAAATATAAATTCCCAAGTAGTCAATAAATCTGTTATACTAGGCAATTCATTGTGAAAGGTTTAACTTATTTCAAAGAAAAGGAAAATTAAACAATTATTTTAATAACATGATTTTCATTATCTAATTACAAATGCTGTCTCTTTGAGGCTGTCTAATCTAGTTTCAAAAGTAACATTTAGACCATTTCCTATTAAAAATAGATTATTTGAAAAATCAACACTGTACAATATATTTGCTTTAATGCAGTCAATTGTGGTTGTATGATGATAGCTTTTTATGTATCTGTAGTAAAATTTACAGTTTTATTCAAATGGCTACATGAGACACATTTGTAATATTGAGGCACACAAAGGTTAGGGATATAAAGTAAAAAACTCTACAGGCTTCTAACCTACTGTGCTTCATTTTAGTACCCTGTCATTTAGGTTCTCTGTGACTTGCTTTGAGCTCGACTGCTTAACAGAGATGTGGGAAAGCTGGAGGGTCAATGAAAAGGATTAAAAGATTGACAAGATGATGGTAGGATATAAAAATTACAATTGAGTTTGGCAAAGAAAAATTGAGAAATAACTAGTCACTTCTGCTGTTTTAACTGGGTGACCTTGTATAAATCACAATGGGGACTTAGTTTCTCCATCCTTAAAATTAATGGACTATTTTAGAATATTGTTAGATCACTTCCACATCTAAATTGTATAATTCTCAGGAAGACTAGCACAGAAAATATATTCTCTTAAAATAGCTTAAATTGAAGCAAGAGAAATTTAAACTAGATACTGCAAAGAGAAAAAAATGTTAACTCTTCAGTTAGATTCTCCTGAAAGAATGTTTTTTTCCCATGGAATTTTTAAAAAACAATAGAAAGCTAATTTGTGTGGAAAAAAAATATTTCTGTACTTGTTTATTGGAAGATAAATAAATAAATCTGTTTTTATAAATTAACAAACAATCTTAAAAATCTAAGCTTTGAAAAACAAAAGTCAGTCATACCTTTAGTCATGCTACC
Organism: Aotus nancymaae; assembly: GCF_030222135.1. Lineage (NCBI taxonomy): Eukaryota > Metazoa > Chordata > Mammalia > Primates > Aotidae > Aotus > Aotus nancymaae. Next base: position 8,689,865 of record NW_026988460.1, read on the forward strand.
ACTTGCTCTAACCACTCCTGACTCACCAAACTTTTCATCTTTCTAAATCTTCTTTGTAGGCACCCACCATTCACAAGGCCTTTGCATATGCTGTTCCTTTGGGCTGGAACACTTTTCCATCCACCTTTAAGCCTGATCATCGTAAAGATATAAATTTAAGCATCTCTCCCCCAAGGACGTTCCTTACATTTCCTCATCATGTCAAATGCCCTGTTAAGAACTCTTTTAGCACCAAAATATCTCCCTTACATAGGATGTGTCAGAGATGAAATTTTCATTTTATTTGTCTATTTATTAGGATGTGGTCTGTTTCCTCCATCTCCTCTCTATAACTCCCTGAGGGCAGGGCCCAATGAAGGTTTCATTGTGGATACAATCCCAGTGTTCTGACACAAGCCTGGCACATAGAGAACATAAAATATACTTAACATTGAATGAAGGAATTAATGTTTTAAAACCCTTGTTCACATTCTAGCAAGTCCTGGCTCTCTCTTCAATATTATTATTTCCTATATTTATAATTCTGAGGATCAACACAGTTCTTTATACACTCATGATTTCTTCCTTCACTTTTACTCTCATATTATGGATAATCTCTATTAATTTAAAAATCCTAATTCAAGAACTAGATTGTTAGGATAATGAAATAGTTGAAGAACAACGTCATGCACTATAAAAACAACCACACCATATTAACAAGGCATGGGATCCAGTCTAAAATTTGACTTATTTGCTCTATCCCTTGTTCCTTGTTCTTGCTTGTGCGTAAAATAGGATTAATAATACAATATTTGCCTTACACATCATGCTGGATGATTTTATGTATAAAAATGAGATAATTCCCAATTTTGTGGTCACTGTGGATATTTATCAAAATATAGCCAGAAAAAAAGCAACAAAGTATGAATATTTATTGTTATTTTATTATTAAAGCTCTTTCTGTAATGCGAGCAAAATTCAGGTAGCTTAAGGAAAAAGAAACTGTTATCTCATACAAACTGAAAATTTCAAAAGCAGTTCAAGTACACCTTGATTAACAGGCCTAAATGGTTGTTGGTTCACTCTAATGATTGTTTCTTTTGCTGTGCAGAAACTCTTAAGTTTAATTAGATCCTATTTGTCTATTTTGGCTTTTATTGCCATTGCTTTTGGTGTTTTAGTCATGAAGTCCTTGCATATGCCTGTGTCCTAAATGGTATTGCCTAGGTTTTCTCCTAGGGTTTTTATGGTGTCAGGTCTTATGTTTAAATCCTTAATCCATCTAGAGTTAAATTTTTTATAAGGTGTAAGGAGGGAGTCCAGTTTCAGCTTTCTGCATGTGGCTAGCCGGTTTTCCCAGCATCATTTATTAAACAGGGAATGCTTTCCCCATTGCTTGTTTTTGTCAGGTTTTTCAAAGATCAGATGGTTGTAGATGTGTGGCATTACTTACGACGCCTCTGTTCTGTTCCATTCATCTATATCTCTGTTTTGGTACCAGTACCATCCTGTTTTGATTCCTGTAGCCTTGTAGTATAGTTTGAAGTCAGGTAGCCTGATGCCTCAGGCCTTGTTCTTTTTGCTTAGGGTTGTCTTGGCTATGCGGGCTCTTTTTTGGTTCCATATGAACCAACAGAATGGGAAAAAGTTTTTGCAAGCCACCCATCTGACGAAGGGCTAATATCCAGAATCTACAAAGAACTAAAACAAATATACAAGAAAAAAACAAACAATCGAATCAAAAAGTGGGCAATAGATATGAACACTTTTCAAAAGAAGACATTTATGAGGCCAAGAAACATATGAAAAAATGCTTATCATCACTGGTCATTAGAGAAATGCAAATCAAAACCGCATTGAGATACCATCTCATGACAGTTAGAATGGTGATCATTAAAAAATCTGGAGACAATGGATGCTGGACAGGATGTGGAGAAATAGGAATGCTTTTACACTGTCAGTGGGAGCGTAAATTAGTGCAACCATTGTGGACGACAAGGTGGCGATTCCTCAAGGATCTATAAATAGAAATTCCATTTGACCCAGCAATCCCATTACTGGGTATATACCCAAAGGATTGTAAATCGATCTATTATAAAGACACATGCACACATATCTTCATTGTGGCACTGTTTACAATAGCAAAGACTTGGAACCAACCAAAATGCCCATCAAAGATAGACTGGATAAAGAAAATGTGGTACATATATACTGTGGAATACTATGTAGCCATAAAAAAGGATGAGTTCATGTTCTTTGCAGGGACATGGATGAATCTGGAAACCATCATTCTCAGCAAACTGACACAAGAACAGAAAATCAAATACCGAATGTTCTCACTTGTAAGTAGGTGTTGAACAATGAGAACACATGGACACAGGGAGGGGAACACACACTGGGGTCTGTTGGGGGTGAGGGCCAGGGGAGATAGAGCACGGGGTGGGGAGATTAGGGAGGGATAACATTAGGAGAAATACATAATGTGGGTGATAGAGGAATGGATGCAGCAAACCACCATGGCATGTAATAATCCTGTTTACATGGCATTTAATAATCCACCTATGTAATAATCCTGCAAGATCTGCACATGTACCCCAGAACTTAAAGTAAAATAAAAATAAAAATAAAGGCTTAAATGTTGTCCTGAGCCCATTGGCTTTACCTTTACTCTGCTTTCATTTTTGTTAGCTTTAGTCTCAGATGGGATCACATGTGGTAGCCAAGATAGCTATACATGGCTTTACATGTTTCTCAGTTTCCACCTCAAATGTCTGAGTATTTATTGTTTGGTCTTGTCTCATTTATCATTCTCTGGAGCCACTCATTTTGGCATTTGATTAGTTAAGCCTGAGACAAAATCCCCCTTTTTTGACTCAATATAGGGTTAGTCATATTCACACATGGACTGAATTGGGGGTAAAGAACAAAGGAAGTTAGAGGTTTTATTGGAAAAGAATGCTCTCTCTGGGAGGAAGGAATACTAGAAAGACAAAATAAAATATGTCTACCACAATATTTATCTTGGTACTGGGTTTACCTATGATCTGTTAATTTTTGGTTCTCTGTGGTTTCCAATAATTGTACAATAGCCATGTATTGCATGAATAATAACAAAAATACAAATGAGATACTATACATAATAGTGTACTCTAAACTCTAGAGAGCTATATAATGCAAGAGATTATTACAATTGACTGAATTTTTTTTGAATAGTAGAAATAGGATAAGAAAGAGCATCAACCAAAATATCTTTAATCCCCAGCATTTTAGAATGATTGAGAATGTTCATGTAATTTTTAAAAAATATGCCTGATCTAAATAAAGAATTTGAAATTTTTTTTTTCTAGCATAAATCAGTTGTTGCTTCTAAAGGAAGATTTTGTCTATTTACTTTGAATGCCAGTGAGTAACTGTGGCTCCTTACGAAAACTCAGTGCCTATGTCTCTATGTACTTTAAGGCTTAAGAGAGCATTTTCTCATTTTTCCATTTTTGAATCATGTTCCATTATTTATTGTTAGCACTTCAGACCGTCGGTATATTGGGCCTATACTGGATCTTAGAGTTGATGGAGTCTCTTGCTAAAAAGGGGCTCACAATGGTATCATTTGACTTTCAACAGAGTTCCATGAGTGTATTCTATTGAGTCAATCATACTGAGGAAAACAATCTAAATAATTGTCTTCAGCTGAAACTTACTGTGCTGTTTGTTTTTTTCTCGCCCCCTCATCTTTCACAGTTTTCAAAGAAGCTAGCTTATAGAAGGGTTCTGTATATGTTCAATTCTCTTAGGTCAGGTTACCCATGAAACAGTCTGAGGCAGAGATTTGCAAGCAGAAGGAAGTGTGTTGGGTAGTGCCCTGGAACACCACCTACAAGGGAGTAATGGAGTAAGATTCCACAGAGAGAAAAGTTACATTGTGATGTGGTCGGAACAAAGGCCATCAGCTGACCATACAGGGAGCTATGGAGCTGCAATGACCCTTCAGCATTGTCCCAGATGGAGGCAATCTAGCTGTGCTTTTGTACTCCAACAGAAACCAGTGTGGGCTGCCTCTGGGAAGGACGCACAATGTGGGTGAGGCAGCTCCCTTTGAACGAGCACCTTTCTTTGTTTTTTTATTCTTTTTCCATATTTCCTCAATCCAATTTCGTGACCTCATTTTTTAAATTAATGCTTAATTTTTGTGAGTTTGTAGTCGGTGTATATATTTATGGGGTACATGAGATATTTTGATACAGACATACAAGGCATAATAATCACACGGGTAAATGGAGTATCCAGCTCCTCAAGCATTTATCCTTTGTCCTACAAACGATTCAATTATACCTTTTTAGTTATTTTAAGTGTACAATTAAACTATTATTGACTATAGACACCCTGTTGTGCTACCAAATATTAGACCTTATTTATTCTTTTTTTTGTGTGTATGGCCATTAACCAACCCCACTTGTCCCCATCCCAGAGCCTTCCCAGCCTCTGGTAATCATCCTTCTACTTAATGAGTGCAGTTGTAAAGGAGAATCAACGGTAAGCCTTCAGCAGCCAGCATTTCTGGTAAATGGAGAGATGAGTACCTCTGTGAGACAACACGGCTTTTACTACATATATATCGTGAATTTATAGTGCTATTTAGAAATTGGAACAAAAATAACATTTGAGTAATCTGAATAATTAGGGCAAAAGTCTAATTAAAGACTTTGCCATTTATATTTAGCTATTAAAATCAGTTTAATTTTTATAATCAAAATAGTTACTTTTTTTTCAATCTTTTAATTGAGTCCAAAAGATTTCTTTTTTTTTCCAGTATTTCTTTTTCTCCAGCCTGAGGAACTTCCTTAAATTCTTCTTACAGTTTAGCTGGGCTGGCAACTAATTGTCTTTGTTGTTCTTTGATTTGAAAATGCTTTCATTTCCTATTCATTCCCAAAGTATATTTTTGCTGAATATAAAATCTGAGTTGAAAAGTTTATCTTTTTGTTTGCACATTTTTCCAGTCAATACTTTAAAGACTTTGTGTCACTATCGGTCTTGATAGATTTTGATGAGAAATTCACAGCCATTCAAATTGTTATTCCCCTCTGTGTAATATATTAGTTTTGTTTGTAATGTCATTTTTTTTGCATTTTATTATGTGTCTAAGCATCATTTTCATAGAATTTATCCTATTTGGAATTTACTTAACTTTGAGATTCTGCAAAATTTTGTATCTCACCAAATTTAGGATATTTTCAGGTACATTTCTTCAAATGCATTTCTGGTTTTGTGAAGAATGATGGTGATAGTTTGATGGGAATTGCACTGAATTTGTAGGTTGCTTTTGGCAGTATGGTAATTTTCACAATATTGATTCTACCCATCCATGAGCATAGAATGTGTTTCATTTATTTTTGCTGTCTGTGATTTATTTCCGCAGTGTTTTGTAGTTTTGTTTATAGAGTTCTTTCACTTTTTTATTGAAAGGTAAATTCATTGGTTTGTGGAAGTTTGACTGTTCATATAAGGTCCGGAGACCTGAGCCCTCTGCTTTTTACGTTGTTTCAGTTTCTGCAGATCTTAGATACACTCTTTGTGATTTTGGATGATAATACAGAGAAATACGGCCTGTTGGTTTTTCGGTCACTGGTAAGTCACTTTCCTGACTCTTTACTTTTATTAATTAGTCCTGTCATATATTTCAGAAAATGTAAGGGAAGCAATTTATTAGAGTGAATCAGCAAAAGATATAGATGTTTCCAATAGAAAAGGAACTGAGTGTTGCCCAAAGAAGACCAACCAACCCACCAGGCAAATCAAATTTGAAGAATGTAGCATAATCAAGTCCAGACCTTGGCTTTGTAGTTTCTGGATCTTCAGTCTCATCACTATTGCGGTGTTGCCTGGCCCCTGAAATAGTGACTTCTATGAGGTGGGAAACACAGAGAGTAATAGAAGAAATCAAATGGCCCATTTTTTCGCTTTCAAAGTAGGATATAACCACAACTCAATACCACCTTACTCCTGCAAGAATGGCTAATAATCAAAAATCAAAACTAATAGATGTTGACATGGATATAGTGAATAGAGAACACTTCTACACTGCTGGAGGGAATGTAAACTAGTGCAACCACTATGGAAACAGTTTGGAGATCCCTGAAAGAACTAGTAGAACTACCATTTGATCCAGCAATCCCACTACTGAGTATCTACCTAGAGGGAAAAAAGTCATTATACTAAAACAATACTTGCACACATATGTTTATAGCAGCACAGTTCTCAATTGCAAAAATGTGGAACCAACCCTAATGCCCATCAATCAATGAGTGGATAAATAAACTGTAATTATGATGGAATACTGCTCAGCCATAAAATGGGATGAATTAATAGCATTTGCAGCACCCTGGATGGGATTGGAGACTATTATTTTAAGTGAAGTAACTCAACAATGGAAAACCAAACATTGTACGTTCTCATTTATAAGTGGGAGCTAAACTATGAGGATGCAAAGGCATAAGAATGACACAATAGATTTTGGGGACTCAGGGGAAAGGGTGGGAGGGGGTGAGGGACAAAATCATTCCTTTTTAAGACTGAATAATGTTCCGTTGTATATATTTACCACATTTTGTAATTCAATCATTCACCCATCTGTGGACACTTGAGTTACTTCTACTTTTTGACTATTGTAAATACTGCTATGAATATTGGTATCAAATGTCTCTTCAAGATCCTGCTTTCACTTCTTTTGGGTATATACAGAGATGTGGGATGGCTGGATCATGTAGTATTCATAAGTTAAGTGACAAAATGGGAAATTTAACAGCAAACTGGAAATTTCTAAAAGTCGCAGTTATTAAACACATGAATGAAATAATTAAAATTAAGATCTCAGGAGTTGAGGTCAGCTGAATGAGTTTAATCAGGAGAGTATACAAAATTGGAAAAATTAATAAATTGAAAGTAAGGTCAAATAAAATATACGAACTGAAGCTAGAAGCTTCAAAAGGATAGAAAATATGGAGAATAACATAATGGATATTTAGAATATAGCACAAATGTCAAGTAAATGTAATTGGACTCCTAAACAGAGGAATGAATTGGGTGGAAGGAAGAGTTGAGAAGATTGTGACTGAAAAGTTTTTTTAACTACTTTAAAAATTCAAGATAAAGATTTAAGAAGTCCTGTAAAACCCAAGCAGCATAGATAGAAGGAAAAATATGCTAAGGAATGCCATTATAAAATTGCTGAAAGCAAAAGATACATAATAAATCTTAAAAGCAGCCATAAATCTACAGATTCAGCTAAATCTGTATCAAAATGCCCTCTCTTTTGAAGAAATTCATGAGCTGATTCTAAAATTAAAATGGAAATACAAATAATCAACTACATATAATATTTTTAAAAATGAATGAAGTTATAATACATATATTATCAACCTTTAAGAACTACTATAAAGCTTTAAGAACTACTATAAAGACTAATGTATTACTTGTATAATAAATAACAAATAGATTCGTAGATCCAATTAGAAAGTCCAGCTATAGATCTCCCTAGATAAAGACAACTTATTTTAACCAAGGTGTTAAATTAAATCCATAAAAAAAGGAAAGTCTTTTTAACAATAATGCTGGATCAATTCTATATATATCACTCCATACACCCAAATTAAACTAATTCAGGATGATTCCAAGGCCTAAGTGTGAAATCTGCCACCATAAATCTTATGGAATAAAATATGCAAAAATGTCTTTTTCATTTTGAGTAGATGAAGTTTTATTAGACAAAATACAAAAAGCACTAAACATTATAAAAATCAATAATATTGACTTTATCAATATTAAAAAGAAAACTTCTGCTTATCAACAGAAACTATTAAGAAAACAAATAGGCAAGCCCCAGACTGAAGTAAAATATTTGCAATGCATAAATTGAACAACGTCTTTAATCTAGAATATATGAAGAGCTTCTACAAATCAACGTTGTAAACACAAACAACCAGCCCAGGCAACATAGTGAGACCTTGTCTCTTCAAAAAATAAATATTAGCCATACATGGTATCATTCATCTGTAGTCTCACTTACTTGAGAGGCTATGGCAGGAGATGCTTGAGCCCAGGAGGTTGAGGCTGCAATGAGTCGTAATCATGCCACCTACTCCAGCCTGAGCAACAGAGCTGGAGTGTCTCAAAAAAACCAGAGTTAAATAACCAAATAAAAAACATCGAAACATTTGAACAAATGCTTGTCAAAAGAATATGTAAGAGTGACCCATAAATACAAGCCTGTAAAAAATGTTCAACATCATTAATCATCAAAGAAACACAAATTAAAACCACAATAGTATACTACATTATAACTAATTAAATGGATATAATTAAGAGTGACAATGTTAAGTGTTGGCAAGGATGAGGAACAGCCTTAACTCTCATGCATGCCAGTGGGCATGTAAAATTGTACAAATATTTAGGAAGTTTCATATAACATTAAACACATATCTGTCTCAGGGATTCCATTTCTAGCCATTTACACAAGACAGAAAAAAAATGTCCACATAAATGTTTATAAAAATATTTATCACATGTTCATTATAATAGACCCAAATTTGAAACTCAAATCCTCATCAACAGGAGAGTGGAATAAGCTATTTTTGATATAGTAATACTATAGAGTACTGATTGACAATTAAAAGGAAATAAATAGTACCAATATATGTCATATTGTGAATGAATCTTATAAATAATTTTAAGCAAAAGAATCCAGACATAAAATACCTTATGCTGTAGGAGTTCACTTATTTGAGGTCCAAGAACAGGACTATCATAATAGAATTTAGGATAGTAATACTTCAAGTAGAAGTTTGGAATTGAATGGAAAAAAGCAAGATGGTACTTTCTGGAGTGATGAATATGGTCTACATTGTATTTTTCTTTGGATAGTAATTACATGAGTGAATATTTTTTCAAAATCCCATTTTATTGGATATAGGTTATAACTCAATACAAAAGGAAACTGGTGAGGTATTGCTACATATAAGAATGTCTGAAAATAAAAACAAAACAAATAATGGTAATTGCAAGTATTGAGAGGGTTATGAACCCATGGAACATCCAAGAAGTCCCAGTAGTAGGGCAAGTTAACACAACCAGTTTGGAAAACTAAAGGTTAGTGTTTGCCAAGATTTGACTTAGTGATTACACTCCTAGGTACCATATATTCCCCAAAGAAATGTATAGAAAAGGCTGGTATAGGTTGTCTATAACAGTATCATTTTAATAGCAAGATTTGTGGTATATTTATATATAGCAATGAAAACTATCACAACCATATGGAAAAAATCATATAACTGTAAAATTTAGTAAAAGAAACCCACAAAGAATAATTACATACCATGTGAGTTCACTTATATAAATTTCAAAAATGATTATATTTAGATTGATTCCGTGTCTTTGCTATTGTGAACCATGCTGCAATGAACATACGCATGTATGTAACTTTTGAACAGAATGATTTATACCCATTTTGGTGTTTACCCAGTAATGGGATTTCTGGGTTAAGTGGATTTCTGTCACGAGGTCTTTGAGGAATTGCCACACTGTCTTCCACAATGGTTGAACTAATTTATACTCTCACCAACAGTGTAAAAGCGTTCCATTTTCTCCACAACCTCACTAGCATCTGTTGCTTTTTTGACTTTTTAATAGCTAATGGATGCTGGGGTTAATATCTGGGTGATGAGATGATCTGTGCAGCTTACCACCATGGCGCACATTTACCTAGGTAACAAACTTGCACATCCTGCACGTGTACCTCTGAATTTAAAATAAAAGTTGGAAATTTAAAAATAAAATAAATTATGAATTTCTCTGCATTTTTGTTCCAATATTTTATTTCAATTTCAGAAAGGTCATTATAAAAGAGATGAGAGAGTCTATGCTGTGGATCAGATAAGGTAAAGAGGAAGAGGAGGCTTAGACAAGAAGCAAGAAATATATATTTAGTTTCCCTTTTTACTATCAGAAAAATAGCATCTCTCTTATACATTTGTCAAATTTTTTCTTCATTGATTTTTACTATATTCTTACTGGAATAAAGTCACAAGTCTTTAGCCTTTTGAAAAATTTTTGTTCTTCCCTTTCACGTGTACTCTGCATGACACTTTTTACAGTTCAATAATGTCATACTACCTTATTATCTTGCTGAACATTTTATGCATAGGCTCTTCTTTCTACATTTGCTTTTACAACTTTTCTGGTTTTCCATTGACTCCCAAATACTAGCTTTCTGGTGATGCTAATACCTTTTGCAAGTCTGTTATACCCCTTTCAGCTTTTATAAAAGTAAACCAAAATTTCTGATTGCACCTTTAAATAGTATAATTAACATACTAAATTTTGATATTAGGAAATTATGAATATAATTATAAAAATTATGATTTAAATATATTATTACCCTCTTGTTTAATTTATATCTAGTATATACTTGTAAAAAACTACTATAGCCTCAGATCATTGCTCAAATCTAGTTATATGTCTTGTTCTGCCATCCAGTCCTTTCAGAGTGAATAAATAAATTACCTTATTAGGAAGATGGGTTATGTAGATATCTACATGATTCCAAATATTTTCCTTGTGAAGTGCCAGTTTTTAAAAAACAACAACATAGGATTCTGGAAAGTTAAGGCATTTCCATCCATAGATTCTTTCATGTATATATTTTGGCTTGGGAAAAAAAAAGTTTGCCTAAATATGTGCATTTTACACAAATACAAAAATAGTAAATAAATGTAAAATGTGTTTATAGAAAAATATATCTATTATCCTTTAAATAGTGCCTACTATATTGTGATACCACATATACAATTTTTATATTTTATATTGATTGTAATTTTCACTAGGAATCTCTATAGTAGATATAACTATTCCAATTTGCTGATGAGAAAACAGAGTTTTAAGGAGGCAAAATGACTAACAAAACATACACATGCATGATGGTTCCCACTGGTGCTGTTGACACCTGTCCATGATTGATAATTACTTGCTTAGGGATTTGGTTACTCCTGGCCCTTCCAGAGAGAGTAAGACAATCAGTAGCTCAGCAAAGTGGTTGGGAAGCTCTGATTGGATGAATGGTAGAGGTATTTGTTAATGAGGCCAAAAATGTGAAATAAATGGCTCATGACATGGCTCAAATCAGTGGAGAAATAGTTTTTCTGGAGTGTTTTAGCACTAACACTACATAAAACTTGTGGTCAAGTATATGAAGGTATGTGTTTGTTCAGCCTCCGCTTGCTTCCCTTTTATCGTGTTCTTCCTGTCATCAGCCCACCACCCTGTTCTTCGGGGTGCCTGGCTATTTAGTACCTCATTCAGAGCTTATGGACTCTGCTTACCTTTCTAGATTCTTCTTCTCTACCACCCCTAGCACATATCAAAATGTTCCTGTCAAGTATCACATATCTTCAAAATGTTGGTATCTGGTAACATATCATGATAGGGTTTATTATGTTTTGAATCTTTTTTAAAAGCCCTAATCTTCCGTGGCAAGTAAGAATAAATGGCTTAAGCAAAAGGCAAATTTATGTACTCAACTAACTGAAAATTATGGTGGTTCCACCGTTACGTAGTACTGTACTCTTGGACACAGATAGTACCATTAGGGAATTGTCTTTCTGAATCACCTAACTCTGCTATTTGTGCTGACTCCACTCTCAGACAGGTTCTCCCTGGCCAGGGTACCTGCAGCTCCAGACTTAGGTATTAACAGCTCAGTATCGTCAGTGGAAAGAGAATGCATATTTCGTAACAGTGGTAGAGAAAGACCTGGGTTTTGTGACTTCAGTTGGTTTGTTGATATTATGCTGGCTGCTGGAACAGATCATTAACTCATTGTGATATGGTCTTCTCCTTAGATCGATGCCGGGTAGGGGGAAAAAAAACATATTGAATGCACAGTAGTGTATTTTCAAACAAGCTCTGAGGTGGTCATATTAAGATGTATGTAACTAAAAGATTTGTGAAAGCAATTCTGTTTGAGGTTTTGCAGTTTCAGTATCAGAGAACTGACATTCCGTGGGTGGAATTTACATGTGAGGGCTGATGCAAATGCTTTTTTGGACTAGGTGGGCTTTAGAGAGAGGAACCAACTTCTGCTATACATGAAGTGGCAGGCAGCAATGAATGAATTGTTCTTAATAAGATTTTATTTCAAAGTTATAATTTTCTCATCACACATTATAATCCTGTTTTCCTTGACAACATCTTTCTTGTTTTCTGACTTTGAAATGTTGTAAGGACTGTTGTTTTCTCTTTCTGCTAGATATATAGTCTCTTTCTCTTTCTGCTAGATATATAGTCTCTTTACAATCAAAAATGAAGACGGGGATATATTTGTTTTGGTTTTGGGTAAATACTTCTTGTTCATTTCCAAATTCATGTCTTTACTCTTGGATTTCTTGAAAATATAAAAATTCTAAAATTTGTGTGGCCAACAGTGAAAAATTATGGTGCATAAGGAAACATTACTAGTTTTTTTAAATAGCACAAGTGAAATGTCTCTAGAAAATTGCAAGACATTAGAGATATTTCTCAGAAGTATATCCTAATGCCTAATAAGTCAGCATGTAACTACTGGATATTTAATCATGGGTTGCTTATGCAGTTTAGAGTTGAGGATAAAGGATCAGGATTGAATTTTGCATCCAAAATATCCCTCTCTCCATCCAATCAGATAAAGTTTGAGTAATCTGTCTGTGTGTAAAACACAAGAGCATCATCCCTAGAGTTTAATTCAGAGTCAGGGAAAAATAAAATATGCTCTACTATGTAAGCACATACCTTCTTTATTGAGAATGGGTCACCCAGACACCAAGGTGTTTAAGGAAACAGATGAAATACAATAATTCCAAGTACAGACCAGTAAAGGCCAATTAATCTTTCAAAAGACAAGTGGATAAGCAAAGTCCCTCAGTAGCCACTGTGTTGTGAATGCTTGTTAAGAGTTGAACATGGATAGTTTTTATATGATTGAGGGTTCAACATGATTTAGTGGGAAGGAAACAAGATATGATTTGTAGAAACCAGTGCAAGAGAAACCATTAAGGAAGGTTTTAAGGTTTAAAATGTTTCCAGGAACATTTAAAAGAAAAAAAGTTTAGGTCATAGCTCCCAGTTGGCAGTTGCCCCAAAGAATGCCAGTGAAAAGATTCTAGCTCATTAACTCCCTTCTTAGAAGACCTAAACAGAAACAGAAATTAAAGAAGTAAAAGACCCTAAATCAGGAAATGGCAGTCCTGGTGTCTGGGTGAACTCTCACTTGTTTGGGAGCAGCTGGCCTGGTAGACAGTCCATTACTGCTGTTTTCAGAGACTGGCTTGAGGTGTGATATAATATTATTTTCATAGCATCAGAAAATCAATCTGTGTTTGTAAAATATGAGTTTTCTTCGCTATGATTTACAAAATAGGACAAATATTTCTGGATTCTTGGAATTTCCCTTTAAAATTTCAAATCCTCCTTGCAGTATGCATGCCATACTGTAGAACAGGGGTTGACAACATTTCTTGCAAAGGGTTACATAATAAATATTTTCCACCTCTTGGGCACATGCTCTCTGTGTCTACTGCTCAGCTCTGCCATTATAGTGTAAAAGCAGCAATAGGTAATATGTAAGTGAATGTGTGTGGCTATGTTTCAGAAAAACTTCATTTCCAAAAACAGACAGCATGCTGAATTTGGCCTGTAGGCCATTGTCTGCAAACCCCTATTATAGAAAATTGTTTTTCTTGGGGCCATGTCATTGTAATATCTTGACAATGATTGGGTACAGAAGTTGTGGGTTGTAGACACATGAACAGCCAAGTTTCAAATTACTGGTTAATGCTGTCCTAGTAGCCTAAGCTGCATGGCTTGGAATAATACAGAGATATTGCTATTAATTGATATAAATAGTAACTGTGTTATAATCAGTAAGGGTTGTGATGGTTCTCAAAGTTTGCATGTTTTGATTGCTAATGACCATTTTGGAAACATTAAATTGTAATTTTCGTTACACACACACATAACATGCACAAATACATGTTGAAAATCTTTTTTTGATGCCTTAATACTTAGTGGGTAAGGTAACTGAATTGCTTATAACACTGCGAGTACTAATTATATCACAGACTTCTTCTGGACATTATTAGTAAACTATATTCTATTTTATTCTTTTGCTCTTGCAACAAACTTTGTTTTTTGATGCCATATTTTGAAGTTATTTTATTTTGCAGCTTCTATTTTCTTGTACTCTATGAAAATAAAATATCAAGGTAGTTCTTATGGAAGCAGTATAGTGGTTAAGACCCTTAAGCATGTGAACTTTGAAATCAGATAAATCTATATTATATCTTAGCTCTGCCTCTTAGTAGTTGTTAGGATTCAGTACATATGATGCAACTTCTTTGAGCCTCTGTTTCTTCATCTGTATAAACAAAAGTAGATAATGTGTGTAAAACAGCACAGTCTCTAGCATATAGGAAATGCTCAACAATTTACAGCTATTATTGTATTATCTTTAGTAAGATAGGGAAAACCACTTAGTCATTTACTATTATTTTCATTATACTTAATATCTTGTTTGATGAGATGGATGACTGTTGTTTTTCACTTTTCAAATATCCATTCTCTGTTCAACTGGTTATTTTACCTGGATTTTCTTTGTGGTTTTTCAGTAGTTAAGAATGAGACTGCTCTCGTCTCTGGTTCAAAACATAGACATATGACCCATCTCAGCCATAGGATTGATTCAAATGTGGGCACATCACCACCCGCCTCCTTTTTTTTTTTTTTTTTTTTTAAAGAAGGAGAAGCAGAGAGGATGCAAGCCTGGATCTATTGGCAAGAATGTTTTGCCAGAAACTGTACCTAAACATGAACTTTTCATTCCAGTAAATCAATAATTATCTTGTTGTTGTTTTTTGCTGTATCCATTTTGGGGTGGGCGTCTGTGACTTTGTAACTAAATGACCCATGCCCAATGCAACTATTTTACATTTGCCAACAGGACAGATTATATCAACCGATCAATATCTAGACTTTGTTTTTATCCTATTCCTTTGGTTTTCAACCTCTTGGGAATCAAAATTCAAAGTAATCATGTGGCAAAACCTAAACTTGTTACAAACATTGACAAAAGACAAAATTACCTCAAATTTAGTTTAACACCCTTAGTTGTCTTATTCAAATCATCCGCCTGCCTATGATTAACTAAAGCTCAGCTGCTGTGATTGGCTGAAACTCAGGTATTTGTCATAAGAGTGCACTCCTAAGTTAGATTTTCAGTTAGCATATGTACTCAGTTAGGCTGCCCTTCATTAAGTAAGGCCTCAAATAAAGAGGCATCTCCTTTTAGTTTAAGAGATCAAACTTTTTATTTTGTCACCTGAAATAACAGAGTTCTCAATAAGGCTTTCTTTGAGAACATGAAATCAGAGTGTTAAATCTGGAGAGAAGGTTAAAGATGATCTTTTCCCCACAGAAGAGCACTTTGTCCTAAGGGATAAAGCCACCTATCCAAGGTTGCCTAAGAGGTTACAAAAAAGAATTCGACTTTCAGTTTCTTATACTTGCAGAAATGCCCTTTTAATGTGCATTTGTATGTTCAGCAAGCCGTATTGTTTTGTGCTACAAGAATCCAAGTGAGTAACATTTCTCAGATGAAAATAGGAAATAGCCACAGATGTATCTGTTTTATACACAGAACCTGATTATGCCCATACAATAATAGCATGTGCTTAGATGCAGGTAATAGTTTAATATAACTGTCAAAAACTTGTTGGCATTTGCAAGTACATGGGATGCTTTGGATAGTTTTTTAGCTGCTGTTTTTTGACATACACATTACTGAAGACTTCATATGGATTATGTTGAAAGAAATTAACAGTACATATGAGTTTGCAATAATTATAGTGACCTTGAGAAGTTAGCCTCTGTAAGCCTCATTTGTAAAGTGGTTATAATAGTATTAATTTTAGGTTCATAATATAAGTAAACATCAAATTAGCCAGTACCTGGGAGGTACATAGCACTGGGCCTAGCACATAACGCCTTAGTCGACTCAAGCTGCAATAACAAAATATCATATACTGGGTGGTTTAAACAACAAAAATTTATTTCTCACACATCTAGAGGCTGGAAAGTCCAAAGTCAAGGTGATGGCTGCCATTTTGCTATGTCCTCACAAGACATTTCCTCTGTTCTCCAGTGGAGAGAGGGAAGTTTCTCTCTCTTCCTCTTTTCTTAAGGCCTCAAATCTTATCATGGGGGCTCCACCCTCCTGATGTCATCCAACCCTAATTAACTCCCAGAGACCCCATCTCCAAATACCATCATAATGGGGACTAAAACTTCAACATATGAATCCTGAGAGGATAGAAATATTCAATCTATGGCACATAGTATGTGTTCATTATAGGTTAGTGTTCATTATTAGATTATTATTACTTTGCTACTATATTGTTCTTCAGCTTAAGATTAAACCTTAGCATAGGCTATTTGGAAATGTTTCTCTCCTCACATATAATATTTGTTTACAAGTCTGGGATTTTGGTGAGCTTCCTCAGGTATTTTGTCTTGTAACAGACTGTGCAATAAAGTGGAGTGGAGTGCGTGTCTGAAATGGGTAACAACCACAAGCTGATCTATTTGTATGATAATAGTACAGTTAAAAATAAATAGGTTCCCATACTCCTGAAAAATAGAACTACAATTTCAGGAAGCCAGTGAGTTCATTAGTTTCTTTTAACGACCCAACAAATAACATTTCACACATTATGGTCTTCCACTGGGAACCCTAAAAAAGAAAATTAAGCTTTGTTTCACAGCCTGAATTCTATTGGTATGATATATAGCAATCCTACTCACAACAGCAAGACATTAGAGAAGGAGAATACTAGGGAATGGATGGGGAAGGGAGGACAGTGGGGGAATACCTCAAAATCATGTTTGGAAAGAGCTGTGATACTATGTTTTTCCATCAAAGGCAAAGCATATGATTTGAACCAGGTGGTGTGTATATTTCACTGAGGTTCAAAAGGGACTTGAAGAGATCTTGTAAAATTGAGGTCCAGATTGGTAGTTTACTTGGCAATATTGGCATCTCTTTCATTTCATTCACAATAGCAAATTGTCAATAGGATTCCATTAAATGGCCAGTTACCTTCTAGACTTACGGCTCTCAAACTTTAATATGCATACAGGTCACCTAAGAATCACCTTAGAATGCAAGATGGGACTTGAACTCATACATTTCAAAGTGATTCTCAAGGGTTGCTCATGCTAGGGTCCACAGACTACACTGAGAGCAATGTTGTCAACTGAACTTGCTGCTAGCATGAATAATCTATGTCTGGGCTCTCTCACAGCTAACTACTATTGAGGAACTGAACTTTTAATTTTATTATATTTAAATTTATTTAGCCACATGTAGCTAGTGACTACCTTACTGAACACCACAGCTCTAAGATCAATAAGAAAATCTCAACTGTAACCCTACCAGTGTCCCCTCTCACTTTAATCTCTCCAAGGGATTCCCATTGTTTTTGCATAAGTTAAAAACAGAACTAGCATCTACAAGACTCAGCGTAGTCTGGTGGCTGCCACCTCTCCAGCTTCCCACATTCCGCTTGTTCTCACCATGTGGCTGTCACCACCCTGGGCTTCTTTCACTACTCTCTCAAGCTCCTTTTAAATGAGATTCATGACATCACTTTCCTTCTGCCTCCAACTCAACCTTCATTTCTCCTCTTCCCTTAGTTGATTTAGACTCAGCTTTGGGTTTCAGTTCACAGAAGTTTTCCTTGAAATTCTTAGCAAGGCCAAGCACTCACAATTCAGATTTTCCACACTTTATGCCTCTTATTCCCTGTTATGAGTCTATGTTTATTTCTGTGATCATGTGTTAATATCTAGCTCATCCAACAGGCTGAAATTTAATGGGAGCAGGGACTATATCTATTTCTGCTTATCATTGTGTTTCTAGCAGTCAACACAGGACATAGCATATAGTGTGTGTTCAATGTTAATTGAATAATAATGTTTTAAAAATATATATATATATGCACATACATGTATATATGTGTGTGTACCTATATGTAATATATATACAGTCATCCCTCGGTATGCCTGGGGGATTGATTGTAGGACCTTTTGTGGATGCTAAAATCCATGGATGCACAAGTCTCTGATTTAAGATGGCATTGTATTTTCACGTTACCTATGCATATCATCCTGTATGCTTTAAATTATCTCTATATTACTTATAATGCCTACTATAAAGTAAATGCAACATGAATTGTTGTCATGTTATAATGTTTAGGAAATAATGACAAGAAAAGGAAGACTGTACATGTTCAGTACAGAGGCAAACTTTTTGAAGTATTTTCATCCCATGGTTGGTTGAATCCATAGGTGCAAAACCCACAGATACAGAAGACAACCTGTACGTATATATGTATGTATATGTATGTGATATACACACACAAGCAAATACATATACAAAAATTACTTGGGTTGCTTGTTACAAATGCAAAATCCCTTTGTCCCATGTCTTCAAATTTCAATTTAGTAAACATGGGGTCCAGAGGTCCTCATTTTTGACAAGCACTTGAGCTGCATCTTTTACAAGTTGTCTGTGGCTCTTTGCTGAGAAATCATGTTAAAGGCAGCCCTTGAAAATAGTAAAGTTTTAGTTTTCTGAACTATAAAACAGTAGCTTAGTCACCCCGCTTCAAGGACTCAAGGAAGAGTATTCCTTACTCTCTCATGAGATATATGAGCAAAGCTGGAACAGAGCTGAGCAAGGCTAGAAAGTATTGCTTTCATAAAACATCCATGTATAGTTTCATAGTACAGCCAGCAAGCAACTCATCCCAATAAAAGAAATTGTAATAAAGAGCAACTTGCATGGAGTAGGAAAAGAACTGGATATTTTGGTGAATTAAATAAAACTATGATGTAATTGTTTAAAAACACTGCTCCCAGTGGCATACTGATGAGTTGTGCTATAATATTTAAAAGAACAAAAGTAACATGGCCGATTTAAAGGAAAACACATTGACTAGCAAAGGTCATTTGCTTTACGGATGCAAATCGTTAGCGTGGAGGACAAAGCCAGGTAAAGGAGATGAAATAAATGAGGAGAAATCTAACTCAGCGGGAGCCCAGCCAAAAGGAAGATGGTCCCTGTTCCTCTCATGTCAAAGGTGGGATTGAGAAATGAAAGTCTCACTTCTCTATCTTCTAGCCTACATTATGCTGATTGGAAAAAGCACAGTCTGAAAGGAAATAGAATTCACTTTTTTTTAGAAGGAGTCCTGGGATATGAAAGAAACTTAGCCCTGATGATATGACAGTGCTTCCTTCTTTGGTTTATTCACCTCATTTCCTCAATATGAATTTGTTGAAAGCATAGTATTCCCTCTGTAGCCACACTGTCTGGGTTCATATCCTCCCGTCGTCACTATTGCCATTACTAACTGGGAAAGTTGCTCAATAATGTGAATGCTTCACATTTTCTTATCTGTAAAATGGAAATAATAATACATATGTTCCTTGACTTACCAGGGGGTTATGTCCCAATAAACCCATTGTAAGCTGAAAATATATTAAGTCAAAAATGCATTTAATAACCTAGTTTTATTGAACACCATAGGTTAGCCTGGCCTACTTTAATGTCCTTAGAGCACTTATGTTAGCCTGAAATTGGGCAACAGCTTCTAACACAAAGCCTAATTTTTAATGATGTGTTAAAAAATCTCACATAATTTATTGAATGTTATACTGAAGGTGAAAATCAGAAAGGTTGTATAGATACTCAAAGTATGGTTTCCATATGGATATGGTTTTCCCATTATCATAAAGTAAAAAAAAAATCATAAGTGGAATCATTGTAAGTATTCCATGAAATAAGTACAGATAAATCCTCTCCTTACAATGATTAATACATTTAAAAGCTTAGAATGATAGTTGCATTGCAGGTACTACATTGGTATTAACTGGTTTGTTTTTGTTTTTGAGCACATCTTTAACCTGGTAGAATTTGGAGCCCAATGAAACAGGGAGACAAGACAGTACACAATGGAAATATAAATAATCACTAATTTGCCATCATAGCCATAATAATCAGTAATTAATAGAGTATGCTATAAAATAATGAACGGCCTGTGGAAAAAGTAAAATTTAAAAGAAGAACCATCTTAGGGATTGAGAATGCTGGTAAAGAAGAGGATTTTGCAAAGTAGATGAGTTTAATTCTCACAACAGGCCCATAAGGAAATTATTGTTATTCTCCAAAGCACAAAGAGGTTCAGCAGCTTTCTCAAGATCACATGGCTAGTATGCAAGTCTGAATCTAGTGACCATCACCATAGTTACCTGAAGGGTCTTGGTTGGTCAAACAGAGATGATGCCATGAGGAGAACATAATGGAATGAATCATGCATATCAGGAGAAAAAGTGTTTTAGGCAGAGGTGACAGTATGAAGGCAACAGGGAGTATGATCCTGGCATGTTAGAGGAAGAGCAAAAACTCTGTCGTGACAAAAGTTGTTAAGGAAGGGGAGATATTTGAGTCAGAGAGATAGTAGGAAGATGCAATTCATGGAGACTATTCGCAATGGACTGAATGTCTGTGTCCTCTCAAAATGTGTTTCTGAAATTCTAACCCCCCTCCCCCAACAACATGATGGTATTAGGAGGTAGGGCTTCAGAGAAGTGATTAGGTCATGGGGATGGAATCCTCAAGAATAAGATTAGTGCCCTTATAGAAAGAGAGGAGAGAGCTTGCTTCCTCTCTGCTCTCCACCATGTGAGGATACAACGAGAAGACAGCCATCTGCAAACCAGGAAGAGTGCTTTCTCCAGAACTTGACCATGTTGGCACCTTGATTTCAGACCTCCAGCCTCCAAAGCACTGTGCTAATGCAATGTTGTGCAAGGCTGGCAGTCTGTGGTAGTTTGTGATAGCAACCCTATACCATTGTAAGAATTTGGCTTCTGCTTAACAGTAAGATGGGAAGTCATTGAAAGATTCTTTGTATTATTATACATGGTTGTCATGGGAAAATATTCAAATATATAAGTGAAAAAACAAGGCACCCAATTGTACAAACAATTTAATTCTAGAAAACAACTTCTGAAGAGAAATACAAAAACATGTAATAGTAACAAATATCTTGTATTTGAAACATGGCTGGCTTTTATTTTCTCTTTGCACTTTTTGGCATTTTTCAAAAAATATAAAATAAGTTTGAATTATATTTATAGCCAGAGAAATATAATATTATTTTCTAAAATATAGGTGGTAGCTAAGCAACTGGACGTAAAACATAATTATCTGATAATATGATTATCAAACAGCCACCTTAGGAATTGTGTATATATTACTAGTAGTTGATAAGGAAATCTTCTCACTGAGTCTGGACAATCTGGTTATTAGAAATAAATTTTCTTTACTCAATTGGGAAACAAATACCTTACCTATATAATCTGGAAAAATAGATTTATGCAGACTTGACTTTAGAACAGATATACTTTGTTCTCTCTATCATCAGAGGTTTTAGTGTCTTTTCATAAACTGGGGATTAAACCTGTTCATTTAAAATTTAGTAGAATTTTAAGATAGTCTCTTAAATTTTATGTGAAGTTTGGAAGATTATAAATTTAGGAGTAATTGATAAAATATTATGTTCTGTTGGAAAATATAATTATCTTATATCTTTGAAATGCTAATTTCACGTTGAGATTTGGATAAACTATAATTATGTCACAATGATATTCCCCTTAAAAGAAAATTATAAGAATAGAAGGAGAAAATAGGCATGTATTTTGCATATGATTTTATAATTATTCATTTCTGCAGTAAATTCTTCCCTTTGTACACATTACAGAATGACTGGGCGTTTTAGATTAAATAAAAGAAAATTGTTTTTAAAAAGAGTATTTTCTTTATTTCTTATCCCTTGATTGAAATCAAAGATGCTGTGTCCATTAGGTATCTCTATGAGATCAATGGCAGATAATTCAAATTAGGTTAAGAAATAAGAAGAAACTATCAACACATATAAAGAATCATAAAGATTGCTCCAGAGATGGAGCTATCTTCAAGGATAGCGGAGTTGAGACCCTGGGCCTCATTGTGAGGACCTTGTTTCATTCTGTCTCTCAGCTCCAATTTTGGCTTTGTTGGTTTAGGTCTAGGTGGCTCTAGGTTCTTTCTTGTGTCAGCAAGACGTTTGCAGTAGGCTTAACTTCTCATTCTTCCAGTTAAAGACTAGGAGGAAACAGTGAAATTCTTTTTCTGATAACTTCTTCAAAAGTTCTGAAGTTGATTCTGCTTGGCCCATCTAAAATCATGTGCCCATAATGGAATCAAATTACAGTGACTGGAGGAATGCCAAGATTCAGTTCCCCTGGGAGTCAGTCCTAGTTCTCCTTTCTCAACCATGTGGAAGCAGGGGGTGGATTACCAGTTGAAAATCAGGGAAACAAGGGTTGGTGAGGTAGTCATCGAATACACACAATGTAAACATTGCCAGAAAATCCTTTTGTAGTAGTCATTTTTTGCTGCCTAACAAACAACCTCAAGTATCTCATTGCCTTATAATAAATATTTTTCTTGCTTTTAAGTCTGTGGATTAGCTCCACATGTCTAGTTAGTCAATAGCTATCTGAGACATGTTTCTCTAATGGCAAATGGCATAAAAGCAAAAAAGCTGAGCAAAGTTATGAAATGCCTTTCAAAGCTTCAGCTTATAGCTGCAACACCATCTCTTTAGGCCACATTTTATCAAATAAAGCAAGTCACACGGCTAAACTGAACATCAATAGGATGAGGAAATATGCTCTTCCCACTTCAGTGGGAGGTAATGAAAAGTCATGTGACAAAAGGCAAGGAGTTTGTAATTCTAGTAAAGGACAAGGGTGAAGAATAGAGAGCAGTAATCCAATTTGCCAGAGTAAGTTTCTAGCACTCTATTGATGACAAGGTTAGCTGTCAGAATTTCTCTCCTTCAAGTCTTCAAGTACAGTCCATATTCACTTCAAGTAGAGTTTGTTATTAAGATACCCCCAAAATAGAGCCCATCACCATTACATTTATTTTCAAATTGTTATACATATATATTTACATATGTATGTATTTATAAGTCATTGGTGACATAAAAAATCTAATGACTAAAATTATTACTGACATTTTCCATATATATTCCATATTCCATAGTTTTTGAGTTAACATACTTTACTGAAATCTTAATAGTAGTTCTGGAAGAAGAATTCAAATGTCAATTTCTGGTTTCCAATTGAAGTTTTAAAACTACCTTTAATTTATCCTTTTTTTTTAAATTATACTTTAAGTTCTGGTGTACATGTGCAGAATGTGCGCAGGTTTGTTACATAGGTATACGTGTGCCATGGTGATTTGCTGCATCCATTGCCCCATCATCTGTTTTAGGTATTTCTCCTAATGTTATCCCTCCAGTTTTTTATTTCTAAAACACAAAAGAAAGTTAGACCGAATCACCAATAATTCTTATTACCCTGAGATTTGATTGGTTAGAGTCATAACTTTAATAGGAGTTAAGTGTATTTTTATGCAGTAATTTGGTAAATCATCTCCATAGATCATAGAAAAGTACCCACTTTTGTTCTGCCTGATGGGTAATATGTTCTAGATGAGCAATTAGGTATCAGTTATACACAGCTGCAGCTTGTTTGACAAATACTTTTTTCAATCATGCATTTATCTCTCTTTTTCTGAATAAATTGGCAACATGCCTTATATAGGTCTTTACTGTCCTGTTTTCATGTAGCTCCAGGCTACTGGTCTAAAGAATGTTTGTACATAATTAGATAAGTATCTTATTTCATCTTGAAGATGAAATCCAATTGTTATTAAAAAATAATTATACTGATAGATGTTATTTTTATTCTTTCAGTCAACCCTATGTATTTTTTTCCTTTAAGCTATCGTTTGCAAATATAACAGTTTAAGGACTATAATTCATGACGTTGCAAATAAGGATTGCCCAAGTATAATAGCATATTTGATATGTTGTTTCTGTGTCATTGGTGGATATGCCAATATGCCACACTGGTGTTTCTCTGAAGCAGGATTTTTCAACCTCAGCACTATTGACATTATGGGCTAGAAAATTCTTTGCTAAGGGAGGTGAGGTGGGAGGCTGTGCTATGCATTATGGGATGTGAGCAGTACCCCTGGTTTCTACCCACTAGATGCCAGTAGCGTCTCTTCCACCCCAGGTTATGCCAATCAAAAATGTCTACGAATTGCCAATATCCCCTGAAGGACAAAATCAATCCCATTGAGTGCCATTATTATAAAGTGATTCCTATGAATGCTTACGTATATTACAACAAACCTCCCCCTTCACCCTGCCAATTTTATTTAAAATTGTTGGCTTGGAATTTCACAAAGGAATAAGGAACATTGAGATTAATATATCTCAAATAACATGTACCTATGAATTTGAGCAATAATGAATTACATAATAAGAAAAAATGTTTATGTACTTTTAATTAGGTTTTTCATGTAAATGTTTATATAGTAGTGAAGTTCTGGTCTACCAGATTTCTTTCTGTTCCTTTCATTAGAGATGTCTTTTTTTCCTCTGTTGTCATTATTGTTCCCTCAGTGACTACTAATTTAAAAGTTTGATTTATTCACCCTCTTTGCTGTGCAGAATATTTCAGAACAGATGCTGTTGTGAACTTCATTATGTCTATGAAAACTTACTCTGAGTAGGCAGTTTCTCTAAATTAGAACAGTCCAGGGAGCAAGAGTCCTTTATATTTGGAGAGAGAATGATTTTGGAATAATTCAACATAGTTATTAAATTATCTCATTCCTTTAGTATACCTGTTGGCAGGGACAACAGATTCAATGGTTCAAGATGTCATTTCTAAGTAGAGTACTTTGGTAAAGTCCACAATTTTGAAATCTAAAACAATTAAAAGGCTTTAATTCTGGCTCTCAAGTGTAAATTCTAGGAAAAATATTATATAGCAGAAAGAATATGGGCTTTGAATAAATAGAACTGGATTCCAGTTTTGACTCCCACGTCTGTGAAAGTTTGACCAAGTTGCTTAAACTCCCTGAATCTCTGTTTCCTCTTCTGTGAATGGAGATAATGCATTTTATTGATGAAGACTGGGGAGAGTGGTAATGTTCTGACTGTGGGAGGATGAATACATCTTGAAAGTTGCATGTACTTACTCTCTACATTCCCTTTATCCCAACAATGATTTCACTAAAAACTGCTCTCTCAGAGTCACCAAAAACCTACTTACTGATAAATCCACAAAACACTTGGCAGATTTTTTTTCTTAAGCAATTGTTCCTTTGTTTTTAAACAAAGGATTTTCAAATATTTTGTATAAAGAGCTAGACAGTAAATAATTTTGAATTTGTGGGATAGATAGTCTCTAGCTTCTTTACTCAACTCTGCTCTCACAGGGCAAAAACATTCATAAGCAATGTTTAAATGAATGGACATGGCTGTGTTCCAATAATACCTGATTTACAAAAGCAGAGAGTTAGCCAGATTTGGTCCACGGGAGTAGTTTGATAACCCCTCCTCTCAACCCCTCATTGCCTTCCCATTTTATTTGATATTGTTTAGCTTTCTGGCTACAAGGATTTTATCTTCTATGTCTTTGAACAATCCTCCTTTTTTTCCTGGCTTTTCTCCCTGCCTGTGTATTAATTGTCCAAATTAAGAAAACACCACTGGGGAACAAAATATTTGGAAAGTATGCATCTGACAAAGGACTAATATCCAGAACCTGAAACAAATCAGCAAGAAAAAAAAAACCCCAAATAATACCATTAAAAAGTAGGCAAATGACATGAATAGACATTTCTCAAAAGAACAATACAAACAGCCAACAAACATATGAAAACATACTCAACCTCACAAATCATTAGGGAAATACAAATAAATTAAAACCACAATGAGATACCACCTTACCCCCACCACAATGGCCATTATTAAAAAGTCAAAAAACAATATAGATGTGGTGCAAAGGGAATACTTATCCGTTATTGGTGGGAATATAAACTAGTACAACATCTATGGAAAACAATATGGAGATTTCTAAAAGAACTAAAAGTAGATCTACCATTTGATCCAGCAATCCTACTACTAGGTATCTACCCAAAGGGGGGGAAAAAAAAAAACATTGCTATATTAAAAAGACATCTGTGTGTGTATGTTTAGGACAGCACAATTAACAATTGCAAATATGTGGAATTAACCTAAGTGCCCATCAATCAATAAGTGATGAAGAAAATATGGTGTATCATGAAATACTACTTAGCCATAAAAAAGAATATAATAATGTCTTTTGCAGCAACTTGGATGGAATTGGAAGCCATTATGCTAAGTGAAGTAGCTTAGAAATAGAAAACCAAATACCTCATGTTCTCACTCATAAGTGGGAGCTGGGCTATGGGTACAAAAAGGCATATAGAGTGGTGTAATAGACATTGGAGACTCAGAAGCTGGGAGAGTTGGAGGAGGGTAAGGGGTAAAAAACTATGTATTCAGTACAATGTACACTGCTTGGGTGACAAGTGCACTGAAATCCCAGATTTCACCACTATACAATTCATCCATGTAACCAAAAACCACTTGTACCCATAAAGCCGCTGAAATTTAAAAAATAGAAAAAGAGAAATTACCATTGGGAAGAAGTAGGTGTGTTTCAAAATAATACCTTTATTTCCACTCTCAAGCCGTTATATTCTGCATGAAGTCCAAGTCTCAGCAAGGCAAGCAAGTTGTATCGTTATTTGATCTCTGCCTACCTTCCCATTTTGTCATCAACTTCCTTATTGCCTGCCATCTGTCCCAAGCTATTTGCATTTTCCCAAGTTGTCTGGAGTTTTTTCTTATCCCTGTGCTTGGCATGTGTGGAATTCTTCCATTTTACCTTTTCTCTGAGACGAGTTGTATTCCTCCTTGTATTTTATCTCAGTTAGCTTCTACATCAGCATTTCTTGTATTTTATTGTGATTATTTACATTTTTAAAGTCGAAATGACTAAAATAAAAACAAAAAATAATGCCAATCTCAGATGTTGATGAGAATATAAAGAAGCTGGATCATTTCATGCATTACTAGTGGGGTAGTAACATGGTACAACCATTCTGGAATATAGCTTGGCAGTTTCTTAAATATCTAAACATCTAATTTCCATATGGCCTAGCAATTGTACACTTGGACATTTATTCCAGAGAAATGAAAATTTACATTCATGTAAAACTAGTACATGAATGTTTATAACAGTTTTATTTCTAATAGTAAAAAACTAGAAACAACCCATATGTTCTTCTACAGGTGAATGGTTAAACAAACTGTGGTACATCCATATTATTGATAAACACAACAACCTAAATGTTGTGTAATAATTTCCAGGGAATTATGCTTAGTGAAAAAGCAATCTCAGAAGATCACATATTTTATGATCCATTTTTTATAGCATTATTGAAATGACAAAATTATAAAAATGAAGACTAGATTAGTGGTTGCCAGTGTTTAAGGATGCTGGGGTGAGGCATAGAGATGTGGGAGGAAAGTAGATTTGATTATAAAAGGGCTATATTTGGGATCCTTTTGTTGATAAAATTGTTCCATATCTCAACCGTATCAATGTCAATACTCTGGTTGTGATACTATAGCAAGATATCATTCAGGGGAAATTGAATAAAAGTACATGGGATCTCTCTGTTATTTCTTACAACTGCATATGTATCTACAACTTTCTAAAATTAAAATGTTTAATTAAAAATATATTAGTCTAGTTGATTCTATAATATAATTATTGTTGGACTGCTATGGGAATGCAGATAAAGGACACTATACCTATTCTTGGAGGTCAAAATACCAGGGAAGGCATTAAGGGGAAGGTGCTTTTTTTATTTGAATCCTGAAGATAGAACAAATGTTACACAGAGGAACAAGGAGAGGAAGGTTCTGCTAAGCCAATGGAATGTCAAAAGTCAAGACTATCTGGGGCACTGGTCAGGTCATGAAACAATTCACATTCTGGAAGACATTCTATGATTCATGCCTCTGTTCTCCACAGTAGAGCTTAAGTCACATAATTGATGCTTAGTGTACTAAGTCCAAGTGCTTCAGAGAAATAGAATCAATAGGATACATTGAGAGAGAGAGAGAGAGAGAAAGAGAGATTTATTGTGGGAATTGGATTATATAATTATTGAGGCTGAGAAGTCCCATCTGATAGCTGAAGGGCTAGAAAAGCCAGTGGTATAATTCAGTTGAGTCCAAAAGCCTGAGAACCAGGAGCTCCTATGTCTAAGGGCAGGAGGACACCAATGTCCCAGCCAAATATGGAGAGGAAATTTATCTTTCTTCCATCTTTTTGTTCTATTTGGGCCCTCAAAGGACTGGAGGATGCCTTTTAACATTGGTGAGAGCCATCTTCTTTACTCAGTCTACTGATTAAAATACTCATCTTTTCTGGAAACACCCTCACAGACATACCCAGTAATATTTTCACAACTCTCTGGGCATCATGGCCTAGCCAAATATACACATAAAATTAACCATCAGAGCCAAGTATGGTGTAACGTGCCCAGAGTCCCAGCTAATCAGGGAGACTGAGACACAGGGATTTCTTGAGCCCAGAAGTTTGAGTCTAGCCTGGGCAACATATGAGAACCTCATATTAAAGAAAAAGAAAAAAGTTAACCATCACAACTCAGTAAATGTTTGTGTGTGATCCAATGACACTTGAGTTTGTTTTTGGAAGTTATGCGTTAGATTAATTTTTAAAAGGAGATATTTACTTTTAATTGATCTTCTTAATATGTTCTTCAACTAAGATAATTAAAAACACTAAATTTCAATCCCAGTACTCTGGATAAACCTTCACAGAGTGTGTATATTGTCGGCTTGACCCACCAGTTCATCTTTCCCCCAACCCATCAATACCCAGCATAGTACACAAAGAAGACCTCCATAAATATTTATTGAATGAAATAAACCTATGAATGTTGCAAGAATTCAGCACCTGTTTGGAGCAAAAATTAAACAATTTGCCAAACCTGAAAAATGTATTTATACAAGGCATAAAATAGATTGTGAATGCTACTTGTTTATGACAAAATAATTTCCTTCAAATTATAAAATGTAAAAGCAACTAGAATATTAACCAAATAAGAAATAAAATAATGAAAATTAATGATGAAAATTCTAAACTCTGATTTAAGAGTTATAACAACCTTCCTAAGGTAGCCAGGTGATATTCATCTTTTTTTTTTCCCCATAGTGATTATTCATTTAATAATTTAAAAAATAGCTGTGGAATGCTACATATACAAAAAGCACTAATAAGATCTCTAATTTTTTTCTAAATAAATTTTGTAACCTTGGCATTGGCTGTGTGTATATATTATACACGCACTCAGAGGCACATGTATACATGCACTTAGTTTCTTTAACTAAAAGGCTATCTATTCAGAATGAACTTGTTTTCCCAACACCTACTATTATCATGCCTCCTGTCTTGTACATTCCTTGAGTGCATCTTGCAAAACGGCCTTATATTTCAAGCTAAGTTGTTTTTAAAAGCTCTGAACATATTTATGTTGGAAATAAAGTTTATGGGGAAAATAACATTTAAAAAACATTTTTTACTGCAAGGTGACCAAAATCCAGGAAAAGAAAAAAGAGCAAAACATGATTTTCTTACAGGCCCATTCTGCTTAATCTCAGTGTTGAAATTAAGAGATACAACTTATAGAGAACACACACTGCTGCACCGGCCTGTAGAGAGTTAGAGCAGACTTGATGTACTGGTGGGCTAAACAATCTGTCTCTGCCATATGGGCAGAACCACAGTTTCTTCTCTAGATGTCTCCTTGGCATTTTGTGCCCCATCAACCCTGGCTGCATCTATTCCATTTCTAGGCAAAAAAGATGAAATATAGTTTAAGTATCTTATACTACATTCTCCAAAGAATAATCTGAGAAGACAATGCATATCATATTTATTCATAACCTATTATTGAGATATACATAGAATAGTTACTTATTACATTTTGCTAAGACTGAAATAATGCATTGTAACCATGTAAACATAAAATATTTTTTAAAGTGCACAAATGAAGTGGGAAATGATTACTATCTATAGTCATTTAAAAAGCAAGTCTAGCCATTAACAAACTTCTCGATAATTCACAACTCAATCAGGCAAAGGAAATAAAAAAGTGATAATGTGATTCTGATTTAGGGAGATTTAAAAAATGAGAATTTAGAATTTAGTAGTAAAACTCAGTGTCTAATTTCAAGTAATTTTGCTCCAAGGAAACTACAACTAGTTGTAGGCATAATAATAACTTTCTCAAAAATGTTTTTAGTAAAATTTAAGTAAAACAATACATGTAATGCATGTGGTTCAGTACTTATCACACTGTAGTGTTTGATATAAAATTGTAAGATGAAATCATAAAATCAAAATCAAAATAGTGTTATCTTTTTATGTTTGGATTATGATTTCTTGGGTTTTTAGTAATTTTTAATGAAATAAATTTGTGCTATTGTTTGTCCAATACTCTGTAATTGTAATAGTAACCATATAATTGCAGAAAAGTTTACAATATTGGTTGTGGCCTTTTCTATAATTCTCAATGGTTGTTTCTTTCTTTGTATCCATCTTGAGACCAATGAGGAGTGGAAATAAAAAGTATATAAAATGTGCAATTTTGTTACCTGGAAGATTTTCCACTTTCTTTATGTAGATCCTTTCATAGCCCTAAGTGATCAACCCTGGGGAAAGGGTTATGATCTGGCTGAGACAATGAATTATTTTTATAAGCATCTTAGTCCATTCCTACTGATGTAACAAAATACCATTGACTGGGTAACTTATAAACAACAAAAGATTTATTTCTTATAGTTCTTGAGGCTGAGAATTCCAAGATCAAGGCATCAGCAGATTTCATGTTCAGTGAACACTCTCTGCTTCCAAGATGGCACCTTGATGCTGTGTCCTCACATGATGAAAGGGAGGAAGGGTTAAAGGCACGAATAGCTCTCTCAAGCCTCTTTTATGTGATCATTAATCTCATTTATAAGGACTCTGCCCTTATGAATTAATACCTCCTAAAAGCCACACCTCTTAATACTTTATATTGGCGATCATGTTACAATTTATGAATTTTATGGGGACACATTCAGATCATAGCAATAAGGGTTGGAGAAATCATTTAAATTAAAAAACATATAGACTGATAAAAGAATTACCTTGACTATATGAATATTTACTATACATTTATGTTTAAGACATTCTCTTTTCTTGTACTTTAAAAATAGTGAATGATCACTTTATGTTCTCCTTATTTCTTGTTTTAGTCAGCCCTAACTTCTCACCTCTCATTTCAAACCACCCCACCATCACAGCAACAATAAAAAACCCAAGAAGTCAGACTTTGTTACCCTTGTCCTGGAAGGGAGTGAGTTATCATAACTTCTTTTCTTTGTATTCCACTGCTAGTTATTTAAAATTTCTACTGGAATGAGAAACATTACTTTATTTTAGAATCTCCCCTAAGACAAAAACTCTAGTAACCATAGCATCATTGCCATCCAATCTCTTGAATCCACAACAAAATGTGGCTAGAAATGCTTAGTGCAGTCTCCCAAGGCAAACATTGCTGTGATGAGTGACAAATTGAAACAATGGGAGCTGCTCCTGTTGCCATGGAAACAAGCCTTTCCATCTGAGTGGTTCAATCCCAGTATTCAAAATCTCAAGCTTTGCAAAGGTATGCTGGTCTTAACTCCCCTACTGGTTAGCTCTCTCTACCAGACTAACACTGCCGAGAAGACTGACAGGCAAAAACAATAGGGGCTACTCCTTATTGCCATAGTAACCCAGGTTTCCAGCACTTTGCCTTGATGGAAAGTTAAAAGAGCTGTGTAGCAGATGTCTACCACACCAAAATCAAATGACAGTTAAAAAGAAGAAATGTGATAAGTTCCTTGGAACTTAAATGAGTACCTATTGGGGTAAGTGTCAATGAGGGTTGTGTTTTCTAAAAAAATTATACATGCTACAATACTTCAATGAATCACAATTTAGATCATGAAGTGCTGGAAGAAAGTTTGTTTATCCTCCTGCAAAGACATTTACATAAACTACAATGAACTTCTCTGAGAGAATTAGCAAGCACTGAGTTTTTAAACAGTTTTCTTTGGCAGTCTTTTGAAGGAAAGGACTCTGCTGAACAACATAATACAGGCATCTCAGTTGAATTAACTGGCATATTTGTGACTAACCAGATATTGAGGTGGCATTTTATTAGCAAATGATTAATCAAAATTTTAATGAATTCATTATCATTACTTAAAAATTAAGAAGAAAGGCAGATTTTTAAAAATGCTTCCTGTGTAATGGATTATCTCAGGATTTGGTCAGTAATTTGATATATGAGACAAATATTATAATAATTAACCTCATACAAATTGAGGTAATGGGAATTCTGAGAATAATGGGGACACTAAGCCTTAAACTGGAACAGCTGGGTTCTATTCTTTTTATTTTACTGTCATACTTCAATCTATACAACATGTACTTACTAAATATGCTTAGATAATTTAACCAAAGTGTAACTTTTGGACTCAATTAAGTGAATCTACAGTTCCAGATGCCACAGGCCATGGCTATATATGCATTCTTTATTTTTCACTGTGATATGCCCTATAGACATGAATGTGGAGCAGATCATAATTTCCTCTAGAACTAATATTATGACCGGACTTTGAGTTCTAATCAACTAACATGGAGTAGCATGGAGTAAGTCAGAGCCTAACTTATCAACCTGTCAGCTGGGCAGGTCCAAAACCCATAGCGCTCCAAGACGAAGGGAAAATGAATTAAAATATGTTATCAGTCCTGTGAAATGCACATAAAGCACAATATGCATTGGTTACTCAGGGTATCTGGTGTACTACAACTTGTCCAAACAGCTTCCACAAAACTACAAGGCCATCAGTATGAACTATTGAAAATAATAGGTCAACCAGTATTTATATGAATGAAATATTTTATAAATAATTGTACGGGAATTATAAATGATGAGTTTGAGTGCCTGTTCTAAAGTTTACTAGTGGTATGATTCTGTGAAGAAAAATCAAACTTTTTCTTCTGCTCTTAACCCACAACAATCAGCACAGCCTTCTATGACCAAATGGGTGGCGATTCTTTCCACCAGTAAGAAGCAAACAATTCTGCAGTGGACACCAGCTGGGTGCCTTCTAATTTAATTTCCACACTATCTACCTTGAGGTAGATCCCACAGGTTGAGGGCTCAGTCCGCAGGACTGTGCCTCACTTCAGCTTCACTTGCAAGCCCCAGGTTGTCTTACGCATGCTTCTGACAAACTGTCCATAAACCGGGGTTTCTGAAACCCCATCAATTAATTTGCTAGAGAAGCTCACAGATCTCAGAAATACTTGTGTTTGCTGGTTTATTGTAAAGGATATTACCAAGAATACAGATGAAGGGTTGCATAGGGTAAGGTATGAGGGAAGAGGTGTGGAGCGTCTGTGCCCTCTATGGGTTGCACTGGAACCTCCACTGGTTCAGCTATGTAGACATTCCCCCAACCCAGTCCTTTGGGTTTCTATGGTGGCTTCATTGGATAGGCATGATTGTTGTACTCAAGATTATATATATGTTCTGTG
This sequence comes from Aotus nancymaae, assembly GCF_030222135.1. Taxonomy (NCBI): domain Eukaryota; kingdom Metazoa; phylum Chordata; class Mammalia; order Primates; family Aotidae; genus Aotus; species Aotus nancymaae. The sequence continues at coordinate 8,723,591 of NW_026988460.1, forward strand.
TTTAAAAAAAGAAGACTCCTTGTTTTCTAAAGAAAATTTTATGTTGACTTGACAGAAAGTGTGAAAGGTTATTTAGAAAGAGTGTGGGTCGAACTCCTTTTGCTTCTTATCCATGAAGAGATATTTATAGCTGATGATATATGCATGATCTTTAGATTTGATTTTTTTAATGCAGTCTGGCAGTGACAGCTCCTCTCTCCTTTTATCCAACTCCCCAGTATCAATCTGTTTGAGATTGCAAGGAGTCCTAGAACAAACACCATCAAATGAGTAGAGTAAGGCATGTGGAAATGGTTTTAATGAGGCAAAAGGAAAGGCAGCATGAAATGTGAAATAGAAGGTAGCAATTCTTGGCATTAATAAATTCATCAAACTTTAAATTAGAAACTTGGAGGGGGTTAAAAGGAGCAGGAGAGGCAATGAAAAACATTTGTCCTTAACGTACCTCCAAATAGTATAAAATAATAACAGAGGGAAAATCTCTGTATTATATTCTTATCTCTTTGTTCTTCTAAATTTATTTCCTGCTATTTTTCCAAACATACTCTGATCTCTGCTACTCTTAAAAAATTCTCAGTCCCTTTGTTACATTTACAGAATTGTTTATGCTCTTTCATCACTAAGACTGCCAACCCTCCTAGGAAAAAATATTATCAGAATTTTACTTTCCTTTAAAGTGTATCTCAAAAGGTAGCTTCTTTATGAGCTATCCCTGATACCTTCCATTTGCATATGAGCTCTCTCCTGCCTTTCTGGGAGCCCTTCAGATTTAACATTGAAGTCCCATTGTAAACTATTTTGCACTCAAAGGAGACATAAGGTGAGAATGAGAGAAAGTGTCAGAAAGAAATCAGAGAAGAGCCAACGATGTCAATTTCAGACATAGGTGTATGACACAAACTAAGCTGGATATGGGATATTTGCTGCTTCGGAGGTGGACCCTGTTTCCCATATTCCTAGATTACTTTAACCATCTCACCCTGTTGTATTTAATTCTGTTATTTTATACATATATATATATGCCAAATTATATATATTTGAGATTATATATCTTATATAGTAGAATTAAATTATATATATACACGTGTGTGTGTGTGTGTGTGTGTGTGTGTGTGTGTAGCTCCCAAACTCAAATCAAAAGCTACATTAGATGCTCAACTGAAAATCAATTATTTCATCACCATTAATACAGTAGTCCTCCTTCATCCATGAAGGATATGTTCCAAGATCCCTAATGGAAGCCTGCAACCACGAATAGTGCCAAATTGTATATACACTAATTTTTTCCTATGAATACACACCTATTATAAAGCATAATTTATATATTAGGCACAGAAAAAGATGAACAACAATAATGATAAAATAAAACAATTAATTATAACAATATATTGTAATAAAAGCTACATAAATGTGGTTTCTCTCTCTCTTAAAATATATTTTTATGCTGTACTCACCCTTCATGTGATGATGTGAGATAATAAAATGCCTACTTGATTACATGAAGTGAGGTGAATGATGTGGGCATTGTGACTTAGTGTTACATTACGACTGACCTTGAACACAAGGACTGTGATAAAAGCACAAAGTTATTGTGACGTTGATCTGAGAAGTGAGATGGCCACCAAGTGGCTCATGAGTGGTGGTGTCTATAGGATAAAACTATTTGTACCACAGGGATGACTCACATCCAGGTGGAAGGAAGCAGGATGGCTAGATTTCCTTACACTGCTCAGAATGGTGCAAAATTTAAAACTTATGAATTGTTTATTTCTGGAATTTCACATTTAATATTGTTGGCTTGCAGCTGACCATGCATAGATGGGAATTGTTTTATTGTTTTTGTTCCTTGTGCTGCACTGGACTCAATGACACTTTATTTTGTAGGCAAGCTGCCATCAGACTTTGGAGTTATTCAAAGCCCTCTTTGAAAACATTTGAAACAAACTATATTAACCTTAAAATCCAGAAAATTGAAAAATTGAAATGAGTCAATATTTAATGAAATGTCTATAAAAAACATAAAATCAACTTTTATTGATTGGTGGTAAAATTAGTATTTGTAATGAATTTTCACAATAGAAAATAATATGTATAATGCATTTTTCTCTGCTTATACTAACTTCTGGGTATGTATAATCCAAGAACCCCCCAAAAATGTAAATTTAATTAGTTACTTGTAATTAAACATAGAAGTCCCATTGTAAACTAATTAGTTACCTGTAATTAAACATAGAAGTCCCATTGTAAACTATTTTCACATGCAAATAATGCAGATTCTTGCATTTTGAGTGCTTGATAACGTGTTTGATAATATGTGAGGTGAGGATTCTGGAAGCTAGAGTGCTAAGCTTTGTAAGTCTTGGGTGTCCTTTTTGAGAAATGATACAGAGATAGTACAGTTGCCATCTCAAAGATTTTTAGGAGTAAGTTTGACTATACTTGATCATCTTCTTACATGCTAAGTTAGAAATGACGGTGTAAGATGCGACTCAGCTCTGGCTCTATTGTGGCACTCCTGTGTCTGCCATTACAGATATTTATGTTTGCTATGACATTTTTATGTTCCCTTCCCACTCCTGTTACTTAATTACTTCTCTTTTAAGTTATATTTAGTGTTTATAGTTTAGATCCAAGTTGCTAGGCTTTTAACAATGTAACTGGGTTGACAAAATGCACATAGACATAAGTGTGCAGGAAAATTACAGCTTAATTATTTTATGTAACTAATCTAAACTTTTTCACAGGCTCTCTTCCTCTGGGCAATGGGGAAAAAACATGTGGCTGATCAGCAATAGCTCAGCATTTTCCAGTTTTAACAGTATCTTTCAGTTCTAAATAGAACCTCTTTGTTAAATATTCAGTCAGATTTGAAGCCAAGTTCCTATCAGGGCTGTTTCAGTTTTCTTCCTCATCCTTCCCCAAGATGGTATCTGGGTGTAAATGAAAGATCTTCATTGTGTTTCATGGGGGAGAAGCTGTCTGGGGTTCTACCTGGTGTTGGACTCTTCTCAAGAGTGGCTGATCTGGTACTTGTGTGTTCACTGGTAGTGTCTGCTGAGTTGCAGCTATCTTTATTCTTCATCAGTTACTGCTGCTGCTGTAGTCTATGGCTGGTGGCCTTATGGTAGATCCTTTAGCTCAGTATTGATTATTGAGTCCCACTTCAGTAATTGGTGTTGTAACAGATCCATCCTGAAGTTTGCTGGTGACTGTCACAGAGCCTCATCGTCATGGTCAACCTTATCATTCTTGGATACAAGGCCACTCTGGCCACATTGTTCTTAATGGTGAGTGGGTCATTTTTGGGAATCCCCCCAGCTCAGTGTATTACTTCACCATTTGCAACTAGTCATCCACATAACAAAGTTCTCTATAACCTTTTTCTTTTTCTTTATGTCTTTCTAAACTCAAACACAATTTCTGTTTTAAAAAAATGAAACACATATGCACACCACACAGAAGCTAACTTAAGTTTTCACAACTTACATTTATTGAACAAGATAACTTTTGAAATGTTTTTGTTTTAGTTCATTTAGGCTGTGTAACAAAATACTGGATAGCTTATGCACAACATGAATGGATTTCTCACAGTTCTGGAGGCTGGGAAATTGGAGACCAAGCCACCAGCAGATTTAGTGTCTGGTAGGGGCCTGTTTTCTGGTTCACAGGTGGTGCCTACTTTCTGTGTCTTCCCTTGGTGGAATGAGCAAGGCAGCCGTCTGCGGTCTGTTATTGTAAAGGAATTGATCCCATTCACAAGAACCCCGTCTTCATGACCTAATCACCTCCCAATGGCTATCCTTATAATACCACCAACTTATGGGCTAATATTTTAACATATGAATCTGGTGGGGGAAGAGGGACACAAATATTCAGACAATAACAGTTTTTATGGTTCATTATAATCTATTTATCAATACTTCTTATCTTAGGCATGCGTTGTTATAGTTAGTTTTGAAATAAGAGGCTCTACTCTTTTGGATACATATGCTTGTGCGCAGGAGGGAGGATGATTTACCCAAGCTGTGCCAATCATGTTCTTTTTCCAAAGGTGCTATGATGCAGCCCTTACTTATAATTCAGAAGCAGAAAGAATGAATAATAGTGTAAAAAAAAAACAATTAAAATAGAGACAACATAATTTTTATGTTCCAGATACCTTTTCACTCCTTGTTCTCATTATTTTCAGTAGCCTTGTTACATCCTCACATTTGAACAATGAAAAACACTTTGGATCTTCATAGTAAATGACCATTAGATTTCCAAAAGCTAAGTGAAGTTGATTTCTGGTATATTTAATTAAAGAATGAATTAACACATCTGTGAGGTTTGTTTCTGTCATGACCAAATTACCTCACCAAAAATGAAATAAAGATTTTGATCTTTAGTTTTGGATGGTATAAATGAACATCAAACAAAAATGGTTCTAAAATTTTAGAGGAAGGATCATCTCAATTTGTAGCTCAGAAGTGTGACAACTCAAACTTGTCTTCTTACAGTTGTAGAGATGAATAGAATCTTGTTTCTTCATATGAGTCTACATACTGCCAGCTTCATATTACCATACTGGTAATTTAAACAGTTGCTACAGTTGCAGAAGAAGAAAAAATCTATTTCTATTGACTGACATTAGAAAATTTTCTGTTTTATTAGTATACTAGTGGATATTTTGCTTTAAATGCTGCTGGTATTTTTAAATCAAAATTGCTATATTATCTTTTATTTTTAATGTAATTTTAGCAATATTTTCTGGCTATCTTGAAATACTGATGTTGTTTTTTATTCGTTTTTCCTACTTGCATCCATTTCATTTCTTCCAGTTGCTACACCTGAATTCTTTAGAAACAGTTTCTTCCTCATTTCATGCAGCCTTTGTGAGGCTGCCAACCCAGGCATGATAGCTTGCTCGAGACAGTCCACTGGATCCTGTTCTTTAGATCCTGATGTAGTTTCTGAACTTCCTAAGCCCTGGTTTTGCTAATTATCCTTCAGACTTATAAGTTATACTATATTCTTCTCCAAAATGTCTTCCTAGGATAAATACTATTCTCCTGTTTCCAAACAAAGAATGCTAATAGATAAAGCCTATCAATGCTTGATCATTATCGTGCTTTAATTTTTTTGATTAATTCTTTTTGTCAATGTCCAAGTCTTGAAAAGGCAAAAATATAATGAAATATCAAAATACAATGTAAGTTTCACCACAGTATTTAAAGTATCTGTTATTCGCATCCAATAGTACCAAATAGTAAATGCATTTAGTAAAGAGATCTCCCAAACAGGCTTTGTGTGGGGAACAAGACCATTTTATTTCTCACTTGGGTGCAAGCAGGCTGAATCTGAGAAAGGACAGGCGAAGGGGGTAAGGTGGGAATTGGCTTTATAGGTTGGGGTAGTTTTGGGGGACAGGGGTGTTGCAAAGTAAGATCAGTTACAGTTGTGGGGGGTAGGGGCAAGGAGTATACATGACCACAAGTTCAGTTACGATGGCCGATGGGGGTGAGGCAGAAGAGCGGTTAAGATGGCCAGATGGGTGAGAGGTATTCACATTATCATAAGAACAGTTAGGATGGCAGGGTTGGGTGAGAGGTATTCACATTATCATAAGAACAGTTAGGATGGCAGGGTTGGGTGAGAGGTATTCACATTATCATAAGAACAGTTAGGATGGCAGGGTTGGGTCAGGAACTTGTCTGGGGAAGCTCTGCTGGGCAATCAGGGACAATGGCCAACGCAGGCAGCGGGTGGGAGACGATCAGCTGAGGCAAGCAGGACTTCAGACTTTCAGGCTCCAGGCTTGCATATGGAGACCTGACAGTATCTAAAGTAAAATTATTTCAAATTGTTTAAAATAATAAAGAATAATCAGTATGATTTTCTGGTAAATATTTTTTCATATGAAAAATTCTCTCATTCAAAATTACTCAGCCTAATGCGTATAGATTTACATGCGTTTTTTCCTGTCTTTTATATTCTCATGAGAACTATTTTATGCAATCATACAAATACTTATAAACATCTAAGAGTTATATAAATCACTTATATACGTTTTAAAATGTTGGAATAGCATTTATACATATGAAAAAATGGAAGAAATACATTTTTGCATACAGATATATGTCATTGTTTTATGTGAGCATGTATATGTGTGAGTGAATATTTGTGTGTGTGTGTGATTATTTTTTAATTTACAAACACCTGATGGGTGAAGAACTTCCTTGTGTAAATGACTGCTCTACTCCATATTTGTTCCTTGTTATTTTTCATAAGTCATCTCTTGACTCCTATGGCCTTCATATAATAGGTAGGGATTTTAAGTTATTTTAATTTTAGGGAGAATTTTGGTAGAATCCATAAATAGCAGAATAGAATAGTTCATCCTTATATATTAATCACCACAAACTGAGAATCAGCAAACAGTAGCTATTCTGTTCCTATGGATTCATTCATCAACTCTTACCACTTTTGCATCACTTTGAAGTGGATCCTAGTCATATATACTTCCTCTAAAAACTACATATTGGTTAAATTAAGGAATCTTATTATTCCTTGTTTAAAATAGTCACAACATCATTATTACATCTAAAAACAAGTTGGGGTTTCACTTCTGGTAAAGGAGGGTAGAATCAGACCTACCCTCCTGTTGAAATAAGTATAGTCGTTGGACAAATATCTAAAAAAATAATTGTCTGAAGGCATTAAAGAGGTGCCAGAAGCAGAAAGAAATAGGAAGAATTAGAGTCTTTGAAATGAAAAAAGTAAACTTGTCCTTCAAATGAAAAGATAAGCTAGTCCTTGAAATGAAAAAATAAATTATAGGGTGCATGACTGTAAATAAAACTTAACTTCCTTTTAAAATTTGAGGTGTTTCCTCTAATTTCCCCTCTATGTTGTGACCCCTGTTCTAGTCACCTAGACGTGAAATCTAGTAGAAAGGGCTTTCTTGACACTTTCTTCTCGTGTATCATAAAGTCAGTCTGATTGCAAAGTTTTAGTTCATTCTTTCAGGTATTTCCTTTTCTGCTGAAATGCCCTTCCTACCCCAAAATCAGTATGCCCTTTTCTTCAAATTTGAAATAGATTCATAGGTGAATGGGTGGAATTACTAATGAAAAATAGATCCATCTATTTCTTGATACTCACTATTCTTTTATTTAAATAGACTTATTTTATTAGTATCTTAGCTAAATTCAGCATTTTTTTCAGTAATTACTAAATGATCGGTTTTTCCCTTGGCATTGAGTAGATTAATAACAAAGGAAGATACTCTTCTTGTCTTCAGGGAATTTAGTTCTCCTTGAAGGAATACGGTTTATGAGACCTTTTTTAATTGCTTCTCCCACACTTCCTCTCCCTTTCTTTCCTGCTATCAGAACTACAGCTTTTTTTGTAGAACAGCAGATTCAGCCTCAGGGGTAAATGATGACTGATCTAGGCTAACTCCTGTCTCTGTCTTTCTTGTTTGCCAGATATAACTTTTCCAGTGCTACTTACTGCCATGTGAACTTTTTCTGCCCCATAAGATGTAAAGATAAATTTTTTGAGAATCTTCAAGCAAAGGTTTTGTTTCTTCATAAGAAGACATAGACTCATGATAAGAAAGAGTCACCAATCCCATTATTGGGTATATACCCAAAGGAATAAAATCATTCTATTATAGAAACATATGCACGTGTATGTTCATTGCAGCACTATTTGCAATAGCAAAGGCATAGAATCAACCTACATGCCCATCAATAATAGACTGGATAAAGAAAATGGGGTTCCATACAGGAAAAAGATAAAGGTTCCATACTGGATAAAGAAAATAGTGTTCCAAAGTGTTTCATACACCATGGAACATTTTGCAGCCATAAGAAAAGAATGAGATTATGTCCTTTGTGGGGACATTGATGGAGCTGGAGGCCACTATCCTTGGCAAACTAACACAGGAACAGTTAAGCAAATACTGCATGTTCTCACTTATAAGTGAGAGCTAAATGATGAGAACACATGGACACTAGAGGGGAACAACACAAACTGAGGACATTCAGAGGATGCAGGTTGGGAGGAAGGAGAGGATCAGGAAAAATAACTAATGCATACCAGGCTTAGTACCTGGTTGATGAAATGATCTGTGCAATGAACCCCCATGACACAAGTTTACCTATGTCACAAACCTGCACTTACACCCCTGAATTTATAATAAAAGTTAAAAAAAGAAAGCACTTCTCCTTCCTGATTTCTTTCTAAGTTTCAATATAATTGTAAATCTGGAGTTTACAGTTATGAGGCAATAAGCTTAAGACAAAAAAAAAAACAAAAAGGGCAATGGGTCAAGAGGCCTCAGAAAACAGACAGAGTCTGTAATTGATGACTTCATTACAGTTTTGAACTAGCCTTTGATTTCCTATTTGTAGCCTTTGATTTTACATTTCTAGACTTGTTATCAAGTAAAATAACCGTAATTCTGGTTTTATCAACTATTAGTTGTTTTGTTGTTGCTGTTATTTGCTGCCAAAATATTCTTAACCAATGGGCCTACATATGTGGTATGGTTAAATAACAATGCAGGAAATCATGTGATTAGGTCACAAGAAATGATGATGGGTTATTGTGTATAGACAATCTAATTTGATAAATTAGTACCTTGGAGTCAGAAAACCCATTATGGGAAACTTGCCTTAAGTGGCCAAGAGTTTTGCTGATCCTTAAGTTTTTCCCAGCTGAGAGAACATGAATAGTACAATGAAGTAAGACTGAAATCTGTTTTCCCACTTTCTATTTTAATGGAAGTTGAATTTACTGGCTAATAAAGTTCTGTGTATTTAAATTACTTTTGCTTTTATTATCCCTGGTAAATGTGAAAAAATTAGTTAATAGCATATATGAATTTTTCTCACAAAGTTTCTGGGTTGGAAAAAGACCTTCTGAACCCAATAACTTTCCAGTTGTTTCCCTCTATACAATTCTGTTAATTGTTTGCCAGGACTGTTCTTAAATTCCACTGATGACAAGGAATGGGAATCAGAACATTTTAACCTTCTAGCAGTTACAAGTATTTACTTATAACAATTCTTTCCTACTATTGAGTAGAAATAGGCTCTGTGTAATTTCTTCCCATTGATCTGAATCCTTCTATGAAATCAGTCATGAAAATATTTAAAGATTGCTATTATTTCCTTCTTTACAACATGAAAATATTTAAAGATTGCTACTATTTCCTCCTTGACAACATTTCCCGTTTACTAATCTCAAGTTCTGAAGGTCGGCTTTATAGTAGACTAGTTTCTAAATCTTAGCTATTTGAGGGCTACCTTCATAGTTTATCCTCATCAATTAAATTGTCACTTACTCAGTAATTTCCTTAGCATGATTCATCTTTATACTTAAATAATTCTAGATTCACTCTAAACAGTAACAGCCATTAGCTCATTAGTTTGATTTTCTAGTTGTATTTCCTAATGTGCATTATAATAAATAGATATTAAAATAAAAATGTTCATGTTCAGCCTAATCCTATGTACCACACATTTGAGAAACACTGCATTAAATATTTTTCTTTGCAGATTTTGTTTTCCTTCCTTCCTTCTTTCCTTCCTTCCTCCCTTCCTTCCTTTTTTCCTTCTTTCCCTTTCTTCCTTCCTTCCTTTTCTCTTTCCTTTCTTTTTTCCTTCCTTCCTTTTTTCCTTGCTTTCTTCCCTCCCACTTTGTGACAAGCCAAGTAAAACTTTATTTACTGTGGAAGTTAAAAGTGTAAAGATTTTGAATCTTTTGGCTTAAAGAAGTCTCCCATTTCATGATTAGAGACATCATTTCATTTCTTAGCTATTATCATAAACTTCAAATTATCTTATATCTGTTGAGGCATGTGCTCTTTGGATCTGAATTAAACATTACTTTTTATTAAAAATTAAGAAGGTCAGCATAACATGTTTCCATATTTTATTAATTTAAATAGGAATATTAGATTAATATTTTTATATTTCAATTGGAAAGATAGTCATTTTAATAATACAAATAATTGCTATAATCTATTCTCTTTGTAATGAATATAAGCAAGACTGACTTGGTTGCAATTATTTTTTAGGAAAAAGTTTTGGTTATATCAAGGCAATTAAAAATATCTTCATGTAACGTTTTTCAAATAACACTGACGAATTTCAATGTCGTATAAATTATTCTCTGATGCAAAATTATACACAGCAATACAAAGAAAATCCACAATAATTGTATAGATTGATAAACTGGAATAAAGTAAGGAAAGCTTTATAAAAAATAAATAGCTTTATACATCAATTACATTATGCTCTTAGGATGAAGAGAAAAAAGCCTATATAAATAAAAAGTGAATTAATTCAGGTATAGATATAAATATTGCAACTGGAAAGACATATTTTCATTTTTCTTTCTTTTTTTTGTTTTTCAAGAGGTTAATCTTGCTATGTTATTCAGGCTGATCTTTAACTCCTAGGTTTAAGTGATTCTCCTGCCTTAGCCTCCTGAGTAGTTGGGACTACAGGAGTACACCACCATGCCTGGCTAGAAGGAAACACTTTGCTAGATAAAATGTTTGATCCTAATGTATATACACATTTATAGGTGAGAATATTTAGATGTAAAATAATTTGAGGTAACAATGTTTCACTTGTGTAGGTAAGGTACATGGATTAGCCTGAATTCCACTCCTCTCATCTAGATCTGTTGTGGGAGATAAATAAATAACTCTTTAAATGCTTGAATAATGAGGACTTAAGCAAACAGGTTTTTTTTGATACCACTTATTCTCCAAAGGCTCAATCTGGTCATGAAATAAAAAGCAGAACAAAGAAGAACAAAATGATACCAACACCGAAACAACATGTAAATTGCCAGCACAAATTAGCTCTATGGAGTTAAAACATATTTCAGTATAACATGCTCCATCTTGAAAGGCAGAATTCTTCAAATTGCACAATAATTTTTCATGGCTGGTGTTTAAACATAAGCTGTAGGCTTATATTGACTCGGGAAAATCTCACCTTATCCTTTTATTTAAAGCAACACAGAGATTTTCTGGCTGAATCCTACTGGTTTTTGTTGTTGAATATTGTTTTGTAGGTCTAAAGCCCCCATTTAATCAATTTTGTAGTAGCTTTTGTGTGTTGGTGAAAAATACGTGTTTTTTACTCTCATGTTTTCATTTTTCTTTCCTGTTTAAGTGAAGGATTTGTGAACCTTATTAAAGAAGGATTTATCCATTTGCTTCTGCTTTATCCTACTAAATTACCTATGCTACTTTGTGATATAGAATTTATTTAGTTGCTTTTATACATTGAACGCAAATATCATATTTAAGATCATATTAAGATGTGTTAAGCCATTTGCTTGGTGTTCCATAGCATGAAATCTTCTTCAAGACACCTGAAATAAATATAGTAATTATCAGTATAAGTTCTACGCTAAGAAATAGGAAAATTTTGTTTAATAAGAAATAAAATATTCCAAGTGCTGAGCTGGCAATCTCATGGTTTTTTGAGAACCATATTTGTCCTGATTAGAGGTTGTTGATGCTCTTAATCAAATAAATATTCAAAATATATTTTTTGTTTCAAAAATCAGATTTAAGCACTAATGAAAATTTGTTTTTATTGGTATTTCTGTGTTCTCCTACTCAATCATCTGAATGGTAACTGATTCTATTTGAGAATCCAAGTTAAATGGGAAAAGATAAGTAAAAAAAATAAAAACAAAAAACACAGAACAGAAACAGGAAAATTCACTTGTTGCTTCATTAACCTCATAGTTTAACCATCTAAGTTAAAGCTTAAATATCATTTTTAATGTGGGCTTAATCCTCCCCATTTGCTAACTAGCAACCAATTTATTTCTTTCCTGACTTTACTTTCAATCTGTATGTATTGTGTTGCTTTACCTGTTTGTCTCTATAGGTTACGTTGCCTGTCTTCTTTAAAATACATTTCATGAAAACAGACTTTGTCTTTCATATTCTCTAATATGCTGCTGGTACCTGGTATTTGTTTGAAGAAATGTGCAAATGGGATCATAAAAGTTAACGCTGTCTGTGTTTTCGGGCCATAACCCAAAGTTAAGGTTAGACAGAACTTTGAAATTATCAGTCCAATTTCCAGAGAAAAATTTATACACATTGCATTATTGTCACCTAGTTTTGGCCCTTGGAGCAAGAGAAATGAAGACACACTGCAATTGCTTGGAGACTGCACAGTGGTCACTCATTGCCTCTTTTCTCTCCCAAAATAAAACACTACAAATACATTCTGCTCATTCTATTTTTAGTTTTCTAATACACTTCTCCAGTGTTTTCATGCCGGATTGTGAGAGAGGAAAAGGTGGGAGTCTGTTATGGTTTAAATATTTGAGTTACCCCAAAATTAATGTTGAAAATCTATCCCCAATACAACAGTATTAAGAAATGGGGTCTTTAGGAGGTGATTAGACTATGTGGGCTTTGTTCTCATGAATGGATGAGTGCCTTATAAAAGTGCCCCAGGAAACTACCTGGCCCTTTTTGCCCTTCTACTCCCTTTACCATATGAGGACACAGGGTACATCTCCTCTGGAGGATACAGTGTGTTTTAAATGACACATCTCGGAGGCAAAGAGCAGCCCTCGGCAGACACTGAACCTCCTACTATCTTGATCTTGGACTTCCCAGACCCTAGAACTGTGAGAAATACATTTTTGTTCTTTATAAATTGTCCAGTCTCAGGTATTTTGTTATAGCAGCATGGATGGACTAAGACAGGAGTCCTTACTTTTATATACACTACATGGCTGGATTTAATTAATGAAGGAGACTGACTTGGAATTAATTATGTGACTAAATCTAGCTGGATCCAGATATGAAAAGTCTTGTGAAAAGTCTTTATCAAGGTATTGGAATGGAGAAGCACTGACTTTGAATGGTGCTGGTAATGGAAACCAAACAAGACATTCTTAAAAGGAGTCACGGATGATTTCTATTTCTATCAAGACATCTAAATTCTCAATATCTTTGACTACCTGATAAGAGTTAAGAAAAGTACATCTTTGTATTTTCATAAAAATATGAGTAACTTTTTGTTTATAAAATTCTTGGATATTTTCTAATTTTTTAAAAAAGAATTTATCAATCTAAATGCCTTTCTTATTGGTTGGCTTTACGACAGAGGAAAAAGTGAAGAATTATGAAAATTACATTGGGGCAAGGGATCGCCTACTTAGGCATTATTCTAACAATGAGATACAAAAAATAATTTACTTCTCAAGATGGTAGTAGAAAGATTAGAATAAATAATTAGGGAAGGATTTGTGGACATCTTTCAAAATGACAAGCAGGAGACAGGAATTAATTTTGAATAATAAAATGACTTTAAAATGTCATCTAGATGACTATGGGAGAAATGAAAATAAGCTTTAAAAATACATATAGCTATAGGACAAATATAAAAAAGCCAGCCAATGATTATTTAAGCTAATGATGGGTCAGTCACCCAAGTGTAATGACTTATAAACCAAATGTGGATGGTGGTCCATGTTATGATATATTATAATATGCCAATCAAGGTCTAAGAAAAGAAAACACTATATTTAGCAACAAAACTAAATTACTTTGAGACTATACTACTATTGAGTTCTGAGACCAAAATACATTTTGTAAGAAATTAGTAAAGTTTCTCCACCCTAGTCTGTAATAATAAATACTGCTGAATCCACTGCCGAAGATTCTAATTCAGTTTGTAAGTGTGTGGTAGGGAGAAGGGGCTGATCAAAATTTTAAAAATGGTACTAACAATGACATAGACTTTTAACAAGGAATACGAATTATTTAATCCACAGTGATTGAGTAGTAAGACAGAAAGCCTAGTATTTTGAGATGCTCATATTCAGCAGAGAAATGTAGGCCTTGTACTTCTTTCCTGAACTTGGCACATGGAACATGTTACTGCAGTGCAGCCTGGACTTTGAGTGTAGGAAAGGGCTAGAAATGGGAGAGTATGCAGTGGTCTACAGAGGCCATGATAGAAACAAACTGGACTTATCAGCTACTTTGAGCTACATAGAAAGAACCTCTCACACAAACCAGTTAGAGAAGAAACTGGAAAAGGTACATCCTAGCACATGTTCTGGGTTGGTGCTTCTCCAAGTTTAATGTACCCATGTATATTAGCTCATTCCCACACTGCAATAAGGACATATCTGAGACTGGGTAGTTTATAAAGAAAAGAGATTTAATGGACTCACAGTTCCACATGGCTAAGGAGGTCTCACAATCATAGGGGAAGGCAAAGGAGGGGCAAAGGCACGTCTTACATAATGGCAGGCAAGAAAGCATGTGCAGTACAGCTGCCCTTTATAAAACCATCAGATCATGAGACTTACTCACTGTCAGGAGAAAGCACAGGAAAAACCCACCCCCATGGTTCAATTACTTTCCACCAGGTCCCTCCAACTACACATGGGGATTATGGGAACTACAATTCAAGATAATTTTGGTGGGGACACAGCCAAACCATGTCACCACGCATATCTTGGGGGATTCGTTCACAGGAAGATTCTGATACTATTTCTATGGGATAGGGCTTGAGATTCTGCATTTGTACTATGCTGCAAGCTAATGTTTATACTGCTGATACTGATCACAGTTGGAGTAGCAATGTGTAAAACAGACATTCTGAAAACCTAGTATGTACTTAGATCATCCAGAGGGCAGGTTACAACAGATGTCGCTAGACTTCAATACCAGAGTTTCTGATTCTGCAGGTCTGGGATAGGACCAACTAGTTTGCATTTCTAACAAGTCTGTAGGTGATGTCACTGCTGCTGGTTCAGGAACTACATGAAGAACAACTTGTGGAGAATATCGCATTAGGCTGTATTTTTTTGACTTGACTCAGAGAGGGGACCTATTTCATTTATTTTCTTCCTTAGGCTATTTGACCTGTTGGCTGCCACTGTCATCTAGAGCAGACTCTTCTAAAGATGTTTGCTCTATGTAAAATATTTGAAAGTTAACACCAAGTATATATACACTTGAGTTAGGCAAAGTAAAATTTGATCTGTAGAAAAATGGGGTTAATCTACTTAATCTACTGCTTTAATCATATTTGACTTCTGATTAAAACAGCATTGTATTCTCACAGGGAAATCTTTATATGTTTCATATGCAATGTCTTATACTAAAAACTCCATTTCATCTTTTAACCATTTTTTTTCCACTGCAGTTTTCTCTACTGACTCCCATTAAACTATTCCAGCTGGGATTCCCAAAAAGAATTATTCCTTCCTCTATTACATCTCATTTGTTAACTCAAATATTGGTCCCACCATCTTTCAAATCAAAATCAAACATACCATCAAAATCCATTCCAATTATTTCCTTTTAGGAAGACCCTTAAGTAACCTGTTTCAAATTTGTTTCCTCCTGTGTCTGACGTCTGTATTTTATTGTGTCTGTTATTTACAGCTTTCCACATGGATATTTAAGATAATGGAATTAAGAGATAGGATGTTTTGATTTTTCATTTTTTCCCCAGGATTCAAAGCTCAGGTAGTGCTTAAGAGTGTGGGTTCAGGAATTAGACTATTTGTGTTTAAAACTGTCACTCTAACATCTCTTCTGTGAATTGGGCAATAGGCAGTGTTTCTAAACTGCAAGGTTTACCTCTGATATTGGAGCCATAGGACTGCTCAAGGGTTAGATCTACTATTTTATGGAAAGTGCCTGACACAGTATATGCCACATAGCACTCAGTAAACAGCAATCAACAAATATTAAATAAATAACATGGTATTGAGCACCGGGCAATCATGTTATTTAAAGATGAATGAGAGGGTGGATGCTAAAAGCAAAAAAGACTTTAAAAACAAATTTTTGGTAATTTGTGAATTAAAGTGACTTGTGACTAATGGCTACGTGGTTAGAGTTCCTGGTGGGCTTTAGCTGTGGGGCACTGGCAACAGATACCTTTGGACAGTTTTGGGGAGTGATAGCATCCGTAGGGATAATTAACCCTCTTACAATTTTAACTGAAAAAATCTTTCTAAATAACATTGAAAGACACTTGAAAAACATTTGAACATTTGTTTTGTCCTAGTATTCCCTACTGTAAGCAGATTTGTTAAGTATAAAGACAGCTATATATATATAATAGTGAAAGCAGTTAACGATTGTATGCTACCTCAAAGGATGATTAGTTCTGCAGATCACTCTGGGACAGTAACAAATTCTTCTCCTTCATTTCAAGTGTGATTGATTATTAGAAATTTTATTTAAGGTGAAACTTTCCATGAAAACATTGAAAGCAGGATACAGATGTAAGGGGAAATATTAGAACTTGTTGGTGTAGACAGTAATTTGATTTACATTCATTTTATAGTATCCAGGTACACTATGCTAAACTTAAAGCCAACTGGGAAAATTTTTATTTAAAGAAGTAATGTTTCTTAAGGGCTCATAAGGAATATGAAAACATTTCTGTTTTTTCAGATGAACATTTTATCATTTGAGGTAGAGAGAAAAATATATTTTCTCTATATTTTTCAGGGAATAAATTGATGCAAAATGTTTTTAGTAATTTAATTTTTAAGAATAAACAGTTTCTATTTTCTTTTCTATCTCGTTCTTTTTCAATGTTATGAGATACTCTTCTTAGTAGACATCTTGCATAAAACTGGCTTTATTTCAAAAGCTTGATCATATCTTGTTTTGCAAAGATTTTATTGGAACTATGTATGTATTTTTAACATTACTTAAAGTGAATCACTTATATGGAATAGAATCTTTCCAAATTGTTGCTACTGTTCTATACAGAAATTTAGTCGTCAGAAGTACTTACGATGATCTCTTTTCTGCTATTATGCACCATATACAAAGTGAATTTTTATGGAATCTGTGCATCACTTGATTATTAGTTTCCATTCATTGTAGGAATAAGATGCCATGCATATTTTGGGAAGGACTGAAGAGCTAATGTAATGTTTTAAATTTTAATTAGCATTTCTATCTGCCTTTAGTGCCATACAAATCATCATGTGATTTGTATGTGAGTCCTTAAAATTTAAGAAAAATGATTTGAGTGAGTCCTTAAAATTTAAGAATAGAAATGGCTACATGAAACTCTATCTTTGTTTAGGATCAACCAGGTGAATACTGTGCTGTGAAAATATGACCAAAGATAGTGTTTATCTGCAGGACATCCAGTGTTGCCAAGATGAAAACAGAATCATTTCATTGAGGTAGCTGATATGTGGTACAAAAATATATGGTGGGAAGCACAACTTGGTTTGTATGTGCACTCATTTGTGCACTGAATCTTCCCTGTGTTCAGGTCACATCTTTTCTAGATAAAGGGGTCCAATTTATTAAAAAAGTTAAGCAAAATCATTTGGATATTATTTTTTCCCATTCGTTTATTTCATCTTAAGAAAATGACCATAACTTTAATCTCAGTTTTGAAGAACCTGGATTCTTAAACTGCTGCAAGCAAATGGATTCATCAAATCAACTCGTCTTAGGGTTTACAAACCCTTTTTAGACACAGAGTCCATGCTTTTAATTAAACCTCACTCCACAGTCCAGAATATAAAATACATATTGTCAGAATTTACTTTATTGAAGTAGAAGAGGAAGGCATAATGCTCCTCCTGCTCTAATATCTCTCTCATTCCCTCTCCTCTTTTCCTGCTGGACAGTTCTTAAGGCATTCTATGAGATCTGAAGGTCTTCAGAAGCATGGCTAGAAAATGCCTGAGGATCTTGACCCTCATTGTATCAGGAAGAGAATTAAGTTATTTAAAGAAGTGAGGTTTTGAGACAAACAGCTATTGAATTATGAAGATGGATCCAGCATCCAAACACCTAGCACCTTCTAGCACAGTTATATTTGATAGCTTGTGTTGCACTGATATATGCTTAATCATTAGGCTGGCTGGGCCTGGTAGCTCACGTCTGTAATCCCAGAGGAGGCTGAGGCTGGTGGATCACTAGGTCAGGAGTTCAAGACTAGCTTGCCCAACATGGTGAAACCCTGTCTCTACTAAAAATACAACAATTAGCCAGACTTGGTGGCAGGTGCCTGTAATCTTAGCTACTAGGGAGGCTGAGGCAGGAGAATCACTTGAATCTGGGAGGGGGAATTTGCAGTGAGCTGGGATCGTGCCACTGTACTCCAGCCTAGATAATAAAAGCAAAACTCCATTTCAAAAAAAAATCATTAGGCCATTTGGAGAAATAGGAGGTACATGTCATACAGAATTAGAAAGGACTGGAGAACGACCAGAGGTTTGAGTAGAAAAATAATTATGAGACATAATGATTTATATCTTGTTTTTATAATCTTCCATGATATTCCTTCTTAATATTTATTAAATTACTATGATGAACAACCAATAATCATCGGCTGCTTATATCACAGAATCATCTGGTTGAGGAGGCTTTGATTTGGAACCACAAGAGCAGGTTATGATCTCAGAAAATAAAATATTTGTTTCATGTCTTGCCATAACTACTGCTAACATATTTAATAAAGAAAATAATGAATCAATCTCTTTGCATGGCCAGCTTCCTTCTTATCCCTCAGGGATCAGGTTAAACTTCATTTCCTCTGAGACGATTCTTAGCAGATTCTGCCTGTCATTTTCTATAATGACACTTGTTTATTTCCTATTAATGAAATAATCCCAATTTATTCTTTTTGTATTTATTCCTTTACGATTAATCTTTTGGCACATCTAAACTGTAAGCTCTATCATACCAGGGTTCATGTCTTTCTTGTTCATTGTTGAACCTCCAGCAAGTGGCACAGTTCCCATCATGTAGCAGGAGCTCAATAGATAATTACTGAACAAATAAATGAATATATTTATATAGATGGCTATCTCATGAATATCTTAACATGAATTATATATAAATGTTCTTTAAGATGCATGTAATATATACTCGCATCTACACATTTTGAATTGATATTCAGTTCGGAAAATTTACAGTTCTACATGGTCCTAAAATTGTTAGTGATAATTATTGGATGACATCTTGATGTGCATTTGTGGTGCTTATATTCAGTTACGGAGTTCAATGAGAAAACTTGGTGAGAAAACATTTAGCCATATGCTGCTTCGGAGATGCAGTACATTGGAGATTAGTCACAGCTTTTCTTTCAATGACTTTGAATTTCCAAATGGTTCAGTGGCTTCCATTTTAGCTTTCATTTTTGGCTTTCTCTCCAATTGCTGTAAAATTACATGACAAAATTACAAGGCAAGATTAGACAACATAAATATTTCTATTCCCTAGGCTACTTAAATCTTTGAAAACAATAATGTAGCCAAATTACTGAATTGGGTTTAATAAACATCTCAGAGTGTTCTGATCAATCAGTCAATCAGTTGACCATCTCTTTATTGACAGCCTCTATAAACAGCTTTGTGATACAGACATAACTACGTATAGAAGGATCTCTTTCAGTAGATAATAGAATGTCTATTAGTGATAAAATGTTACTCTGAAAACCAATTAATTAATTACTTAAGCCAACTAACATTAATTGTATGTGTAATAGAGGTAACAAGAAATGAATCATCATTGTTGGGAGATTTAATGGAGGAGTTAGAATTTAATCTTGGCTTTGAGTCATGGTATTTGGAGAGATTATGGCTTTTTCAGGAGCTGGTGGGAGTGAAAAGGAGCATGCACAAAACTTCAGGCTTTGTGGAAGAATAGGGGACTTAAGAGATTTGGTAGATATGGTAGAGCTAGTCTCCTGGGAAGTAGAAAGCAATGAAGTGGTGTTTTAGGGTGAGAAAAGTTCATGGAAGGCCTTAAAGTGGAGCAGTTTCATGCATTGTATAACAGGGAAGGATTGTTTTCCTTTAAGTAATTCAATGATGTGATGCAAAGTGTATTTTAAAGAAAATTAACCTGGTAGTGATATGCAGAATTAGTTTGAAAAGGAAAAATGAAGTTAGGTAGAGGGAAATAAAGATATGTTTAGTGTTTCATTTCTCAAGAAATTCTAGTTTTTAAAAATACACTTCAGTCATCCAAAATCTAGTTTTTGACTAGAGCAATATAAAGTATGAGTCACTCACAGCGTAAATATGACAAGTTGTGTACTAAATGAATCCTAAATTGTAGATGTATGATTTAGAGATATTTTTGCTTATGGAGATATATTCAGTTAAGCTTCTCTTACCTACTGTTATATTGAATCAAAATACACATCAACATCTCTGTGACAGCTCCATGAATGAAATGTTTTCATTAGGTTTATAATAATAAACTAAACCCAGAATAAATTCATAAAGAGTGTGTCTGTAATGATAGAAAATGAAATGAGAAGAAATTCATAATGATATCTCAATAGCATTCAAATTGATCAGTAGACAGTGAGTGGGTGATTACCATTGATCTATTTCGTATGCACATACAACAAATGTTTTATTTAAACACCTCCAAAAATGTGTTTTATGCTAAAATACACAATGAATATAGTCTTAAAAAGACTGAAGACTTGAGATGGATGCCAGGGATGGGAGAAAGTTGGCAGCACCTGGAGCCATGTCAGGAGGAGAATCAGCACTTCTAAAGGTGACAAAAACAGTGTAATTTGCTCTTGGATTTAATTCCAGGATGTAAATGTAGTTTTAAAAAAGCACTGCATTAGATTTAGCTACATGAACGGCTAGAATGATTTTATTCCCAGAATTAACCAGTTACTTACTATCTAGTTGAGCCAATCAGAAACCTAGGGTCATCTTTGATGTCTTCTTTATTAGCATAACCCCCATCCAGTCTGTTACCAAGTGGTATTGATTTTACTCACTACATAACACTGTAATCACTCAGCTGCTCATCATTCCTACTGTTACCACCTTTGTCCAAAACAGTATCATCTCTTTTCAGAACTTCTGGTATTATGTACCCTGCATTCACTCTTGCCTTTATTGAATTTATTCCCTACATAGCAGTCAGTATGATCTTTTATGTACCTTGCCCCAGCACCAAATCAAAATATTTCTATGACTTTATAGTCTTAGGAAACAATCCCAAATTTTTAAAAATGAATGACTAAAGACCACGTGTGACCTCATTGCTGCCTATCTTTGCAGGCTCATTGTCAACTGCCCGCCTAGAGATCCTGCCATCGGAGCCATTCTTCTTGTCACCATCATGGTTCTGTGCACATGCTCTTTTTTGTATTTTGAAGGCCCTCTGCCCTGCCTTTTCCTGTTTAACAATTATTCATTCCTTGAATATCAGCTTCAACTTACTTCATAAAGGAAGAATTCTTTGAATCCCTGGTTCAGAACATATGATATTGTTATAGCTATCTTGGTTCATGTTTCTTTTTCTCAGAGCACTCAACTCTTCTGTAATTATCAACTAATCAGCTTGATTTTCTATTTTACGTTGTTTCCTGTACTAGATTTTAGGCTCTCTGCAAGCCAAGGTCACAACTCTTTCCTCTTTCCGTTTTGACCCCAACACCTAGCACAGTCGCTGGCATATAGTGGGTTTTCACTCTGCTTTCACTCCACATTTATTGCTGGTGCTTCCTAAATCTATGGACAAGTCTCCCTACCACACAAACCATTGTTTTCCCATCTGTGAAATGGAGAATCACTAAATCTCACTTCTATGAGAATATACTCCTTATTGAAGTGTCTATTCAAGCTGAATACACTATATCCAGTTTGACTAAGAAATTCCCTTAGACTTTCTGACTCAGGAATTCCACTCCTAGGTAAAAGCCCAACAGAAGTACATATGTATGCCCCATAGAAGATATATGTAAGAATGTTCCAGCAAGCATTATCACAATAGATAAATTCAGAAAGCAACCTATATGCATCAATAACACAATGAATAAATAAATCATGATGTATTCATGCAATGAAGTACCACCCACAATGAAAATGAAGTGTTGCTACATTACAACAAAGTAGATGGATGTCACAAACGTAATGTTAAACAAGAGAAGCCAGAAACAAAAATATATATATACTGTGTGCTTCCAGTTATGTAAATTTGAAAGGTATGCAGAACCGATTGATGACAGTAGGAGTCAGAATAGTGATTAATATTAGAGGGCTATGATGAGAGATGGGTAATAGGACCTACTGAGGTGTTGGTAAAATTCTATTTCTGGGTCTATTTTGTGGCTAAGTGGGGATATTTGCTCTGTTAAAAAAAATCAATGAGCTGAACACACATGAATTTGTCCATTTTTTCAGTATGTGTGTGATGAAGTAAAAAGTTATTGTTTCTGATAGAGTAGGTTACTTAAATTTTGAATCATTTCTATTTGTTATATTGTCTTTACATGAGAAAAAGCTCATCATCACTGGTCATTAGAGAAATGCAAATCAAAGCCACATTGAGATACCATCTCATGCCAGTTAAAATGGAGATCATTAACAAGTCAGGAGGCAACAGGTGCTGAAAAGGATGTGGAGAAACAGGAACGCTTTTACACCATTGTTGGGAGTGTAAATTAGTTCAAGCATTGTGGAAGACAGTGTGGCAATTCCTCAAGGATCTAGAAATAGAAATACCATTTGAGCCAGGAATCACATTACTGGGTATAAATCCAAAAAATTATAAATCATTCTACTATAAAGACACATGCACACTTAAGTTTATTGCGGCACTGTTCACAATAACAAAGACTTGGAACCAGCCCAAATGCCCACCAATAACAGACCGGATAAAGAAAATGTTGCACATATACACCATGAAAACTGTGCAGCTATTAAAAAACATGAGTTTGTATCCTTTTCAGGGACATAGATGAAGCTGGAAACCATAATTCTCAGCAAACTAACACAAGAATAGAAAACCAAACACTGCATGTTCTCATTCATAAGTGGGAGTTGAACAATGAGATTACATGAACACAGGGAAGCGGAACATCACACACCAGGACCTGTTAGGGAGTGGAGTGCTAAGGGAGGGATAGCATTAGGAGAAATACCTAATGTAGATAACAGTTTGCTAGGTACAGCAAACCACTATGGCATGTGTATACCTAAGTAATAAACCTGCAGGCTCTACACATGTACCCCAGAGCTTAAAGTATAAAAAAAAAAGATTAAAAAATGATCATTGATATTTTTAATGCATTGAATAATATACATTCTACTGACAGTTAGCTTATGATATATACTTTTCTTGTCCTATAGCTAGACATTGGCTAAATTCTGTAATAATAGGAACATTAAATGAGCATTTATTATGTGATAGATACTGGACCAAATGCCTTCCATGCAATATCTTATTTAATCTCCATGACAACCAGCTACACAAGGTACCAGTATTTTCATTATCTTGTAAATGAAGGTGGTAAAGTAGAGAACTTCAATAATATGAGGAAGGTAACAGAATTAATAAGTGGTGGAGTAAGGACCTGAACTGAAATTGAGAGCTCTAGCCCCTATATCTTTTTTTTCCTTCTAATTAATTTATGACTTTATTTTTTATTTTATATATATATATATGTGTGTGTATATATATATAATATTGCACTTTAGGTTCTGGGGTATGTGTGCAGAATATACAGGATTGTTGCATAGGTACATACATGGCAATGTGGTTTGCTGCCTCTATCCCCCTGTCACCTATATCTGGCACCTCTCCCCATGTTATCCATCCCCAACCTCCCTACCCCCCACTGTCCCTCCCCTAGTCCCCCCAATAGACCCCAGTGTGTGATGCTCCCCTCCCTGTGTCCATGTGTTCTCATTGTTCATCACCCTCCTATGAGTGAGAACATGTGGTGTTTGATTTTCTGTTCTTGTGTCAGTATACTGAGAATGACAGTTTCCAGATTCATCCATGTCCCTACAAAGGACATAAACTCATCATTTTTTAGGGCTGCATAGTATTCCATGGTGTATATGTGCCACATTTTCCTTGTTCAGTCTATCATCAATGGGCATTTGGGTTGGTTCCTGGTCTTTGCTATTGTAAACAGTGCCACAATGAACATATGTGTGCATGTGTCTTTATAATAGAAAGATTTATAATCCTTTTATATATATGCAGTAATGGGATTGCTGGGTCAAATAGAATTTCTATTTTTAGATCCTTGAGGAATCACCACACTGTCTTCCACAATGGTTGAACTAATTTACACTCCCACCAATAGTATAAAAATGTTCCTATTTCTCCACATCCTGTCCAGCATCTGTTGTCTCCAGATTTTTTAATGATCACCATTCTAACTGGTGTGAGATGATATTTCAATGTGGTTTTGATTTGCATTTCTCTAATGACCAGTGATGATGAGTATTTTCCATATGTTTGTTGCCCTCATAAATGTCTTCTTTTGGAAAGTGTCAGTTCACATCTTTTGCCCACTTTTTAATGGGTTTGTTTGTTTTTTTCTTGTAAATCTGTTTTAGTTCTTTGTAGACTCTGGACATTAGCCTTTGTCAGATGGGTAGATTGCAAAATTTTTTTCCCATTGTTTTGATTGCCAGTTCACTCTAATGATTGTTTCTTTTGCTGTACAGAAGCTCTGGAGTTTAATTAGATCCCATTTATCTATTTTGGCTTTTGTTGCCAATGCTTTTGGTGTTTTAGTCATGAAGTCCCTGCCTATGCCTATGTCCTCAATGGTTTTGCCTAGGTTTTCTTCTAGGGTTTTTATGGTGTTAGGTCTTGTATTTAAGCCTTTAATCTATCTGGAGTTAATTTTAGTGTAAGGTATCAGGAAGGGGTCCAGTTTCTGCTTTCTGCACATGGCTAGCCAGTTTTCCCAACACCATTTATTAAACAGGGAATTCTTTCCCCATTGTTTGTTTTTGTCAGGTTTGTCAAATATCAGATGGTTGTAGATGTGTGGCATTACTTAAAAAGGTTCTCATACAAATTTTGGTGCACTCCCATCAAATAGCTTTTATAATGAAATGTTTGAAATACATAAAATATATAAAATTATTAATCTTCAATACTTTTTACAGTGAAAGCAAACTATCTTAAAATATCTTAAAATTTAAATTATTATAATATATTCATGAAATCCACAAGTGATTTTGAAACGTATGAGTACAAGCATACAATGACATGGTACTGATAAAACTTGATGTGTTAGCAACAGCCAAAATTTTTGTTACCACTAAACATTACAATAAATCATATTTCTTATCCTGGAGAACATCCTAAAATAAGTGAAATTAATTTGGCAAGATCTTAACTGTAAAAGTAACTTGTAACTGCTTATATTAAAAAATATATAAATTATTTATTAGAAGTTGAAAACTGCCAACAGTTACAGCACAATGATCACTGCTGATATTAATGCAAAAATAATAGTAGTTGGCTATTCCGCTGAAAGCTTCCTCCCAGTAAATGGAGTAAAGAAAGAAACAAATCACATTAGCTGAAGTAGTTGCAGACAATGCCCTAGAGTCACTGAAGGCAGTAACAATTAATGTGGCTTTAAGAAACTAATCTCCCAGTTCTGATTTCCTCCAGTTTTCTGTTGATCTAAACCCAGAAGTCCCCTTGGGTTTAATGAATAATCAGTAATCATGCTAAGAATCAACATGTTTCTCTCATTACCTCTAAGTACTAGCCCTATCATTGCTATTCTTTCCTGTATATATTTCCTTGGGTCTCAAGTTTTCTGGTATTATTATTAATATTATTATTATTATTATCATTATTATTGAGACAGGATCTCGCTCTATTGTCCAGGCTAGAAAGCAGTGATACAATCTCGGCTCACTGCAACCTTTGCCTCCCCAGGTTCAAGCGATTCTACTGTCTCAGTCTCCGAGTAGCTGGGATTACAGGTGCACAACACCATGCCCAGCTAAGTTTTGTATTTTTTTTAGATACAGTGTTTCACCATGTTTACCAGGCTTGTCTTAAACCCCTGACCTCAAGTGACTTATTGGTCTCGGGATTACAGATGTGAGCCACCATGCCTGGCCCTCTGGTATTATTTTTAAAAAACCTCTGTGTATGTGTGTGTGTGTGTGTGTGTGTATTTGTATTTATGTGTGTGTGTTGTGTGTGTGTGTATATATATATAATTATAATATATGATCTCTATTCCCCTAAAACTATTTTAATATTTCCTTAATTACATTAGTAAATCTACAAGATAAGAACTTTAAACATAATAGCTTTATTTTTATTCCATTATATATCAGACTCGGTTGTGTATCAGGAATAATGTTACTCACTCAGATTCTCACCTTGGCAAAATACTTGAGTAAAATTAACTATAGTTTTTTGCAACTCACTTAGCCTGGAATGGATGATGTCTGCTGGACGGTAAATAAATGTCAATGACCATGAGCTAAGTGAACAAAGTAAAGGATGCAAGGATTTGTTGATAGGAAACTGGGACAAGTATTGCAGTTCCTAAGGATGGGATGACTAATCAATCATCTGAGTCTCGAGGCAGACATAAAACAAGGGAACAGCATGCCCTTCTTTGCTTTTTCTTTTGTTCTTTTTATTTTTGAGCAGCAGTCTTATTTATTTATTTATATACATAGTTTCTTTTGATTTTTCCATAAATGGTATTTGGTTACAGGAGTAAGTTCTTTAGTGGTGATTTGTGAGATTTTGGTGCACCCATCACTGGAGCAGTATACACTGCACCATGTTTATAGTCTTCTATCCCTTGCCCTCCTGCCATTCTTTCCCCCAAGTCCCCAAAGTCCATTGCATCATTCTTATGCCTTTGCATCCTCATAGCTTAGCTCTCACATATCGGTGAGAACATACAATATTTGGTTTTCCATT
Organism: Aotus nancymaae; assembly: GCF_030222135.1. NCBI lineage: Eukaryota > Metazoa > Chordata > Mammalia > Primates > Aotidae > Aotus > Aotus nancymaae. Next base: position 8,750,331 of record NW_026988460.1, read on the forward strand.
CCTGAGTTACTTCAGTTAGAATAAAAGTCTCCAATCTCAGTCAGGTCACTGCAAATGCTGTTAATTAATTCCTTTTCATGGCTGTATCATATTCCATTGTATATATATGCCAACATTCTTTATCCACTTGTTGATTGATGGGCTTTTGGATTGGTTCCACAATTTTGCATTTGTGAATTGTGCTGCTATAACCATGAATGTGCAAGCATCCTTTTCAAATAATCACTTATTTTCATCTGGGTAGATACCTAGTAGTAGGATTGCTGGATCAAATGGTAGTTCTACTTTTAGTTCTTTAAGGAATCTCCACACTGTTTTCCATAGTAGCTGTACTAGTTCACATTCTCACCAGCACCGTAGAAGCATTCCCTGATCACTACATCCATTCCAGTCTCCACTGTTTTTTGATTTTTTTTATTATGGCCATTCTTTCAGGAGTTAGTTGGTATTACATTGTGGTTTTGTTTGCATTTCCCTGATCATTAGTGATGTTGAGCATTTTTTCATATGCTTGTTGGCCATTCTATACATATGCTTAGCCCACTTTTTGATGGGATTTTTTTTTCTTACTGATTTGTTTGAGTTCATTGTAGCTTCTGAATATTAGTCCTTTGTCAGATGTATAGATTGTGAAGATTTTTTTCTTACTCTGGGGGTTGTTTATCCTGCTGACTGTTCCTTTTGCTGTCCAAAGCACTTTAGTTTGAGTAGGTCCCAGCTATTTGTCTTTGTTTTTATTGCATTTGCTTTGGGTTCTTGGTCATGAAATCTTTGCCCAAGCCAATATCTAGAAGGATTGTTCCAGTGTTATCTTCCAGAATTTTTAAAGTTTCAGGTCTTAGGTTTCAGTTCTTAATTTACCCTGGCTGATTTTTTGTAAGGTGAGAGATTAGAATCCATTTTCATTCTCCTACATGTGGCTTGTCAATTATCCCAGCACCATTTGTTGAATAGGGTGTCTTTTCTCCACTTTATGTTTTTGTTTGCTTTGTCAAAGATCTGTTGGCTTTAAGAATTTGAGTTTATTTCTGGGTTCTCTATTCTATTCCAGTGATCTATGTGCATATTTTTGTACCAATACCATGCCGTTTTGGTGACTTTGCCCTCATAGTACAGTTTGAAATCAAGTAATGTGATGCCTCCAGACGTGTTCTTTTTGTTTAGTGTTGCTTTGGCTATGCAGCCTCTTTTTTGGTTCCATATGAATTTTAGAATTGTTTTTTCTCATCCTGTGAAGAATAATGGTGGTATTTTGATGGGGATTGCATTGAATTTGTAGATTGCTTTTGCCAGTATGGTCATTTTTACAATATTGATTCTACCCCTCAATGAGCATGGGATGTGTTTCCATTTGTTCATGTCATCTATTATTTCTTTTGGCAATATTTTGTAGTTTCTCTTGTAGAGGTCTTTTAACTCCTTGGTTGGTATATTCCCAAGTATTTTACTTTATTTGTTTGCAACTATTTTAAAATAGGTTGAGGTGTTGATTTGATTCTCCACTTGGTCACTGTTGGTGTATAGAAGAACTACCGATTTGTATATATTAATTTTGTATCCAGAAATGTTGCAGAATTATTTTATCAGTTCTAGAAGCTTTCTGGAAGAATTTTTAGGGTTTTTCAGGTATACAATTATACCTTCAACAAACAGTGACAGTTTGAATTCCTCTTTACTGATTTAGATGCCCTTTATTTCTTATTCTTGTCTGATTGCTCCGGCTAGAACTTCCTTCTAGTACTGTATTGAAGAGGAGTGGTGAGAGTGGGCATCCTTGTCTTATGCCAGTTTTCAGAAGGAATGCTTTCAACTTTCCCCATTCTGTATTATGTTGGCTATGGGTTTGTCATAGATGGCTTTTATTATGTTAAGGTATGTCCCTTGTATGCCAATTATACTGAGAGTTTTAATCATAAAGAGATGCTGGATTTTGTCAGATTTTTTTTTGCATCTATTGAGATGATCATGTAATTCTTGTTTTCAATTCTGTTTATGTTGTGTATCACATCTATTGTCTTGCATATGTTAAATAATCCTTTCATCCCTGGTATGAAACCCATTTGATCATGGTGGATTATCTTTTTCATAGGCTGTTGGATTTGGCTAGCAAGTATTTTGTTAAGGATTTTATCACCTAGGTTCTTCAGGGATATCAGTCTGTAGTTTTCTTTTTTGATTATGTCTTTTCCTGGTTTTGGTATTTGGGCGATGCTGGTTTTATAGAATGAATTATGGAAGGTTCCTCCTTTCTGTGTCTTGAGGAATAGTTTCAAAAGGATTGGTACCAATTCTTCTTTGAATGTCTGGTAGAATTATGCCATGAATCTATCAGGCCCCAGACTTTTTTGTTGTTGTTGGAAATCTTTAAATTACCCTTTCAATTTTGCTGCTTGTTATGGTCGATTCTGGGTATCTCATTCTTCCTGATTTAAGCTAGGAGGATTGTATTCTTTTCCAGGTCATATTTATCCATCCCTTCTCGGTTTTCTAGTTTATGTGCATACAGGTGTTCAGAGTAGCCTTGAATGATCTTTTCTATTTTAATAGTGTCAGTTGTAATATATCCTGTTTCATTTCTTAGTGAGGTGATTTGGATTTTCTTTTTTCTTTTCTTGGTTAATCTTGCCAATGATCTTTCAATTTTATTTATCTTTTTGAAGAACCAGTTTTTTGTTTCACTTATCTCTTGTATTTTTTTGTTTCAATTTCATTTAATTCTGTTCTAATATTTATTTTCTTTCTTCTGCTAGGTTTGGGTTTGGTTTGTTCTTGTTTCTCTAGTTCCTTGAGGTGTGACCTTAGAGTATCCATTTGTGCTCTTTCAGTCTTTTTGATGTAGGCGTTTAGGGCTGTGAACTTTCCTCTTAGAACTACCTTTGCTATATCCCAGAGGTTTTGATAGGTTGTGTCATTATTGTCATTCAGTTAGAAGAATTTTTAAATTTCCATCTTGATTTTGTTTTTGATCCAACGCTCATTCAGGAGCAGGTTATTTAATTTCCATGTATTTGCATGGTTTTGAAGGTTTCTTTTGGAGTTGATTTCTAGTTTTATTCCACTGTGGGCTGAGAGGGTGCTTGATATAATTTCAATTTTCTTAAATATATTGAGACTCATTTTATGGCCTATCATGTGCAATATCTTGGAGAAAGTTCCATACATTATTGAATAGAATGTGTATTCTGCAGTTGTTGGATGAAATGTCCTGTATATATGTTAAGTCCATTTGTTCCAAGGTATATTTTAAATCCATTGCTTCTTTCTTGACTTTCTGTCTTGATGAACAGTCTAGTGCTGTCAGTGAAGTACTGAGGTCCCACACTATTACTGTGTTGCTATCTCATTTCTTAGGTTATTAGTAATTGTTTTATAAATTTGGGAGCTCCAGTTATAGGTGCATATTTATTTAGAATTGTGATATTTTCCTGTTGGACAAGGTCTTTTACCATTATGTAATGTCCCTCTTTGTCTCTTTTAACTGCTGTTTCTTTAAAGTTTGTTTCATCTGATATAAGAATAGCTAACTCTACACACTTTTGGTGTCCATTTGCATGAAATGCCTTTTTCCACCTTGGTACTTTAAGTATATGTTAGTCCTTATTTGCTAGGTGAGTCTTGTGAAGGCAGCAGATAATTGGTTGGTGAGTTCTTATCCATTCTGTGGTTCTGTACCTTTTAAGTGGAGTATTTAGGTCATTTACATTCAATATTCATACTGAAATGTGAGGTACCATTGCATTCATTCTGCTTTTTGTTGCCTGTGTATTTTTTTGTTTTTGCTCTTTAATTTGTATTTTTGTTTTATAGGTCCTATGTGATTTATGCTTTAAAGAGGTTCTGTTTTGATGTGTTTAAAGGATTTATTTCAAGATTTAGAGCTCTTTTTAGCAGTTCTTGCAATTGCAGCTTGGTAATGTTGAATTCTCTCAGCATTTGTTTGTCTGAAAAAGAATGTATCTTTTCTTCCTATATGATGCTTAGTTTTTGCTGGATACAAAATTCTCAACTGATAATTGTTTTGTTTGAGGAGGCTGAAGATAGAGCCCAAATCCCTTCTAGTTTGTAGGGTTTCTGCTGAGAAATCCACTGTTAATCTGATAGGTTTTTCCTTTATAGGTTAACCAATGCTCTTTCTCATCGTTCTTAAGATTCTTTCCTTTGTCTTAACTTTGGATAACCTGATGACAGTGTGCCTAGGTGAAGATCTTTTTGAGATGAATTTCCCGGGTGTTCTTTGTGCTTCTTCTATTTGGATGTCTAGGTCTCTAGCAAGAGTGGAGATTTTTTTCCTTGGTTATTTCCCAATTACGTTTTCCAAGCTTTTAGAACTTCCTTCTTTCTCAGGGACACCAATTATTCTTAGGTTTGGTCATTTAACATAATCCCATACTTCTTGGAGGCCTTGTTCATATTTTCTTATTATTTTTTCTTTGTTTTTGTTAGATTGAGTTAATTTGAAAACTTCGTCTTTGAGCTCTGAGTTTCTTACTTCTAATTTCTTATTTCTAAAAGTGTGTCCAAAGTTTCCTGAATTTTTTATTTTTTTTTCTTTAAGCTATCTATTTCCTTGAATATTTCTCCCTTCACTTCTTGTATCATATTTTGGATTTCCTTGCATTGGGCTTTGCCTTTCTCTTGTTGCTCCCTGATTAGCTTAATTACTAACTTTCTGAATTCTTTTTCAGGTAAGTCAGGAATTTCTTCTTGGTTTGGATCCATTGATGGTGAACTAATGTGATTTTTTTTTGGTGGTGTTGAAGAGCCTTGTTTTGTTATATTATGAGGGTTGGTTTTCTGGCTCCTTCTCTTTGGGGTACCCTCTGTCAGTGGGAAGGTCTGGGGCTGAAGGCTGTTGTTCATATTCTTTTGTCCCATGGGGTGTTCCTTTGATGTAATACTCTCCCCCTTTTCCTATGAATGTGGCTTCCTGTGAGCCAAAATGCAGTGATGCAGTGATTGTTGTCTCTCTTCTGGGTCTAGCCACCCAGTGAGTCTACCCAGCTCCAGGCTGTTACTGGGGTTCATCTGCACAGACTCCTGTGGTGTGAGCCATCTGTGGGTCTCTCAGCTGTGGATACCAGTGCTTTTTCCAGTGGAGGTGGTAGCGGGGTGCAATGGACTCTGTGATTGTTTTTAGCTTTGGTGGTTTCATGCTCTATTTTTGTGCTGGTTGGCCTCCTGCTAGGAGGCGGCACTTTCCAAAGAGCATCAGCTGTGGTATTATGGGGAGGAATTGATGGTGTGTGGGGCCTGAGGACTCCCAAGATTATATGCCCTTTGTTTTCAGGTACCAGGGTGGGTAGGGAAAGAGCATCAGGTGACGCAGGACTAGGTGTGTCTGAGCTCAGACTCTCCTTGGGTGGTTCTTGTTGTGGCTGCTGTGGGGGATGGGGATGCGATTCCCAGGTCACTGGAGTTGTCTACTTAGGAGGACTTTGGCTGCCTCTGATGAGTCATGCAGGTTGTCTGGAAAGTGGGAGAAAACCGACAGTCACAGACCTCACCCAACTCCCACACAAATCGAAGGGCCAGTTCACTCCCACTGTGTACCCTCTAAGAGCCCTTAGACTGTTTCCAGTTTCCAGGTGGAGAGCAATATGGGCTAGAAAACCTGCCCCAGGCTATCTGCCTCTCAGCTTCGAAAGGAAAGGGCTTGGTTCTTCCCTGACCTGTGGAGTCCACATATCAGATTTGTGCCCTTCCCTGAGTTCTGGCCAGAAGGCTTCTCACGCAGTTCAAATTGTTACAAAGTTCAGCTGGAGATTTGCTTGTCCCTGTGTAATTTTACCCGTGCTCCTCTCCTGTTGGATGACTGTGGTGCCAGGCAGGAATGACCTGCTAGGAGACCCAGCGAGCTCCCAAGGCCTTTCTGTTGCTTCCTCTACTCTTTTATTTTGCTCAGCTCTCTAAATTGACTCAGCTCCAGGTAAAGTCAGAAACATCTCCCACAAATGGAACTTCAGCTTCTCCAGTGGCCAGTGTGTATTCAGGAGAGGAGGGTCTCCCTTTCCCACTTCTGCAGTTGGGGCAGGGCACTCACAATTTTGGAGGGATCCCCTGGGTACTGCAGGAATAGTCCACTTTCTTCAGTGGGTCTGTGGGTCTTCTCAGGCCTCAGACTCTTTCTTAACACAGTGATTTGGACATCTGAACCAAACTGGCACATGGGATGAAACGCTTCTGCCATTCCTAGCACAAGGCTGCACATTAAATTGCCTTTTTTTATGCCTGGAAATAATCACCATGCTATTTGAACCAACATCTGTTCTCAAAATTATAACATAAATTCTTGTTATCAACTTACCTCATTTTGAGACCTTACAGTAAGGAGGGAAGCTATACAATCTCTTTTCTTCCTCCTGTTATCGTTTAGTAGAAGTTGAATGTAGCAGCCATGAGGCAGAGATGAGGAAAGTTAGTGTAGAGACCCCAGTGAGGGTCTAGTCTGTCCTTCCTTATTCATTTTGTAAGGTTAGTCATCTGGAGTGGATTTGAATAGAAGAGGCTTGGCCCTTATGACTCTTTTGTTCTGAAATAGTTCTAATCCCTATGACTAGCTCATATCTTTGTATTTGTAACTGATGCCCTTTTGCCCTATCCAGCCCCCTGGTGTGCCTGCCAAAGGCTCATGTTTGTATTCTCATTCATGAGGTTATGCTTGAGCAATAGAAACTGCTTCATGGGGCCTGGAGGAGTGAGGTTCCTCCCTCACCAACCCACCTGCACAACTGACCCAGAGCCAGTGACTAACTGGTACAGAGGATACAAAAGCCCAGCTACTTTGCCTCAAAGGCAAGAGAGCTCACTGCAATTTGTACTCCCTCTTTCCTCTGGGATCAAACAGGCTAGACATCACTTGAAACCATATCCCAACTTAGTCTCTCTCTTTCTTTGGAATGCACTCCCTCAACAAATTTCTTGTTTGACAGTCCCCATCTCAGGCTTTGCTTTTAGGGACTCTGACCTAAGGCAATACCCAAATTGTATTTGTATGTATAAAACCCAGTACAAATGGCACTTACTTTGTCAGCAAATCTTTCACTGTTCACACATAAGGAAATCATTGCTTCCTCTCTTTGAACTCTGTCCATTCCATGAATTGTAGCTATTAGTAATGTGGTTTTGTTCCTCACTGGGATGGATTTCCCTCAAAGCTAGGGTAGAGCTGATATCCTTAGTCCCTTAACTGCCTCTCCTACTTCTTCCTTCTTAATCTCTTGGTCTTTCTCTTTCTCCTCCAGACTCCACCTCTCTCCTTTAAGTGTGAGCTCTTTTTTGACTCGGGACTTTTGTTTTTGCTATTTCCCATGCCTAGAACTCTTTTCCCCCCTGCATTCCTCACAATGCTGATTCACACTGGAGGTCTCCCTTTAAGTCATCTCTCACAGATGCGCTTTCTCTGGGTGCCCACCCTGTGCTAACTGCCCTGCTCAATTGTCTTCTGTTCTACTCATCTGTATTAGTTTCCCAGGGCTGCCATAATAGTACCGCACACAGATGACTTATGCAACAGAAATTTATTTTTTCACAGTTCTGGAGGCTAGCAGTCTGAAATCAAGATGTTGGCAAGGTTATGTTCTGAGAGCTCCAGGGGAGTAGCCTTCTTTTTTTTTTTTTTTATCTCTTCCTAGCTCCTGGTGTTCAGAGGTTGCCAGCAATCCTTGACGTTCATTGGCTTGTAGACACATCACTCAGATCTGTTTTTACTCAGTGTTCTTTACTGTGTGTTAAGTGTCTCTGTGCTGGAATGTCTGCCTTCTTATAAGACCAAGATTCACCTTGGATTTGGGACCCACCCTGATCCAGGATGTTTGAATTAATTCCAATTTGATTAGATGCAAAGGCACTAATTTTAAATAGGGTCATATCCCAAGTTCTGGGTGGACATGAGTTTTCGGCAGTATGGGGGGTGCACTCTTCAACCTAGAAAACCTTCATAGTATTTACCACAATCTCTATTTGTGGGGATTACTCTCCTATTTGTTTTTTGATCGTCTCTTTGTGCTTGTCGTGTTCATAGTCGTATCACCGGCCTGTAGGGGAGGACAAGATGCTCAGGAGGCACTTGAATTCTGATTGAATGAAAGAGGGAAAACATTTTTCACACAAAGGCACAAATTCCAGGGACAAAATTATGATACCTGCTAGTGAAATATGCAAATAGGGAAATATGCAAAAGGGAAGGGCCGGTTTCAATCATAATACACCGAAAAAAAGTGATGTTTACAAATCATCTAACAACTTACTGTATCATTCAAAGAGTCAATCTTTTGTTTGGAACTCAATTTTCCTGTGCACACATTAAAAATTAGATATATGTACAGTCATATGTTGCTTAACAATGGGGATATGTTCTGAGAAATTCATCTTTAGGCAATGTTGTCATTTTATGATCATAGGGTGTCCTTACACAAACCTAGATGGTATAGCCTACTGCACACCTAGGCTATACGGTATAGCCTATTACTTCTAGGCTACAACCCTAGATAGGACATTACTGTACTGAATACTGTAGACAATTATAACACAATAGTAGGTATTTGTGTATCTATATCTATCTAAACATAGAAAATGTACAGTAAATATACAGTATAAAATGTGAAAAATGGTATACCTGCACAGGGCATTTACTTCATTATGGATGGAGTTTTCAGGACTGGAAGATGCTCTGGGTGAGACAATGAGTAAATGGTGAGTAAACATGAATGCCTAAGACATTACTACAGAGTGTTATAGACTTTATAAAGACAGTATACTTAGGTTACACCAAATTTATAAAAAAAATTTCTTCAATAATAAATTAACCTTAGCTTACTGTAACTTTTTTACTTTCTAAACTTTTAAATATTTTTAACTTTACTCATGTGTTAACACTTAGCTTAAAATGCAAACATTGTACAGTTGTATGAAAGTATTTTCTTTAACTTATTTGATAAGCCTGTTTGGTTTTCATTTAAAAAAATGTTTTAAACTTGTTTGTCAAAAACAAAACACAAACACATACATTAGCCTAAGCCGGCACAGGATCATAATCATCAACATTATCATCTTCTCCCTCCACATCCTGTCCTGCTGGAAGGTCCTCACGGGCAAGAGCGTGCATGGGGCTGTCATCTCCTATGACAATGCCTTCTTCTAAAATATCCCTTGAAGGACCTGCCTGAGACTGTTTTACAGTTAACTTTTTTTTTTTAATAAGCAGAAAGAGCGTACTCTAAATAACAATAAAAAGTATAGTATAGTAAATGTGTAAATACTAACATCATCATTTACCATCATTATCAAGTATTATATACTGTACATAATTGTATGTGCTATACTTTCATATCATTGGCAATGCAGTAGGTTTGCTTATCTTTGTATCACTGAAAACACGAGTTATGCAGTACACTATGATGTTAGGATGGCTAAAATGTCGCCAGGGGATAGGAATTTTTCAGCTCCATTTTATCTTATGGGACTACAGTTGTATATTCAGTCTGTTCTTGAGTGAAATGTTGTTATGGGATACATAACTGTAATGTAAATTCTGTAGATGATTGATAGAGATAGAGAAATAGATAGATAGATAGATATTATGGTAAGATTTAAACAGGTGAATTATGTGCAGCTCAAAACATCACAGGGCTTTATATTGCATAACCATCATATTCAATCTACTTTGAATATGAACACTTTTGGAGAATGTATTTTTTTACTTCAACAGAGAAAATGATTGCATAAATAGATAAGAGCTGCAATTTTCAATAACAATGATATATATTCAGGAGCTCAGTGGGGCCAGTGCTAATGAGAAAAAAAAAAACATAAACATAAAAATCTTTGCTTATAAGTGATGTTTCATATATTAATTTTAATTAACATTATAGCATTCAATATATTTTATGGTACACTGGCTTATAAGTCCTATTTTAGTTAGTCTTTTTTTTTTTTGGAAATAGTTATAAGCCCATATGAGATAGTCAGTATCATCAAGGTGTGTACTACAGGGAATCAGCCAGAATTAACCACATGGCTTCTATTAGCAATTCCCAGAATAGCTACTACATGAGTATTTGTCAGTACGTTGGGGTAATGGTCAAATTGTATAGCTGTCGAACCCTGGGTATAGCTGTGTGACCGTTGACAAGTTATGTAACTTGTCTTTAAATTGGATTTCTCTTTTCTAAACTGGGAAAAGAGTTACTTTTGGTACTTAAAGAATTAGTGTGAGGATTTAATGAGTTATTATATGCAAAAGTGTTAAAAAATGGTGCCCAGCAGTAATACAAGTCTGATAAAATACTATTGTTATGATTATATGTCATTGCTGATAACTAGAAGTTATTCCTGAGATTGGAAAAAACCTTTCTTTTAAGGCAGGATGGCTTTTGATGTCCATTTGGATATGACTTTTTTTCCTTTTAATTACTTCTCTTTTCTTCAACTAATTGAATTCAATTATTGGTGTTTATTGAAGGTGATTTCAGACTTTCAGTTTGCATTTTAGTTGTTAAATAATGGTTTTAGCTGAGTGCAAAGAACAAAGGATAATTGTTACTTTCTTCTGGCATACAACTCTCCAGAGTTTGGGGTTTTTGAGGTTTGCTACGGTACATCTATGGAATAACAAATGAGAGGATGAGACCTAGAAGACATATGTAAAATTTCAAAATGCATGCTGTGGATGAAAGCAGCAATACGAGATGAGTACTATTTGGGGTGAGTGTATTTAGGAAATTCTAATTTAGGAATTGTTATTATTATTTATGAAAAGTTTCTTTTTTCCCCTGAGTCAGATTTGGTCTGCAATGTATCCTGACCACAATGGCTTAGGATATAACCTGTCTCCAATAACCTTACCCTAAAATCTGCTGGACGGCAGCCTCTGTCCCCAGTGACTTATTCTGAGATCTCATAACTACTGAGTGAAGTACTTGAAAGCAGAGCAGAAAGCATCTTACAGTGTTTTCAATTCTGTTCTCTCCATCTGGAGCTAGCCTAAAGGTTGATTATATTAGAATATGTTAGCATAGTATTAAATTGGCACAAATCATTTTGATTGGACATTTTAATATTCTGGCAGCTATTATTTACTTCTTCTATTTTTCACTGTTAGTTCTAATCTCTTAAACTACAAAGATGAAGAGGCATTTATTCTTACAATGTGGAAAATATCAGCATAATCGTTGCTAACCTATTTCTTCGTGTCACCCATTGGTTTTCTTTTTTTTTTCTTTCAAAGAGTATATTTGTATATTCTTTTGCTTCTGTTCTCATGAGAATATATTGTGTGCTAAGCTTTTCTGACCATGTTACATTTTAACATGGTAGCAAATCATCTTAGATTTGCCCACTAGAGCAAATTTATTTATTTTATGGCATTTACAATAGCAAATTATTACATTTATCTGTTCTATTTTTGAAATTTCTTACTAGTAGAAAAATTTAAATATATAGTATATATAATATATATAATTCCATATATATTATATATTATATATAATTCCATATATAATATATATAATTCCATATATATTATATATAATATATAATTCCATATATATTATATATAATATATAATTCCATATATATTATATATAATATATATAATTCCATATATTATATATAATATATATAATTCCATATATATTATATATAATATATATAATTCCATCATATATATTGTATATATAATTCCATTATGTATATATATATATAAAAAGGGGAGTTTATTAAGTATCAACTCAAGGATCACAGGATCCCACAGTAGGCCATCTGCAGGCTGAGGAGCAAGGACAGCAGTCCGAGTTTCAAAACTGAAGAACTTGGAGTCCGATGTTTGACAGCAGGAAGCATCCAGCGTGGGAGAAAGATGTAAGCTAGGAGCCTAGACTTGTCTCTCTTTTCACATTTTTTGGCCTGCCTATATTCTAGCTGTACTTGCAGCTGATTAGATTATGCCCACCCATATTAAGGATGGGTCTGCCTTCCCAGCTCATTTGACTCAAATGTTGATCTCCTTTGGCAGCAAACGCAGACACATCTAGCATCAATATCTTGTATCCTTCAATCCAATCAAGTTGAAACTCAGTATTGACCATCACACCTCATTTTTTTCTTTTTGTTTTTCAAATCTGCTAAGTCATTGTGGGAATCATGTAGTCATAGTCAACAGGCTTCCATACTCTCAAGTGCAAGTCTTTTAAAAAAGAGATATTGTGGTCTTCTCAGCAGCTTGACAAGGTCTTGGGATTCACATTAGCCCAGCGGGAGTTTGCCTAGTAATAGGTAACATTTGAACTGCTGGACTTTGTTCAAATGCCTACTACAAAAGCTTCATCTTTCAGATTCTTATGACTTTCCTTGTTGAAGTTGTTGGATTTCTAATAGTTATCCAATAATGCTAGATTGACTTTAAGTCCAGAACTAGACAGAAACAGTCAACAAAGGCTAGACCAATAGTAAAATGTACTATAATATTTCGGAAATATCATGTGCCATTTGTTCATCCCACTATTCTGATTTTAAAAATTATGACCCTGTGTTTTTGCATTTTCTATATCATAAATGTGTTTATAATTTTAATGAGAATCAGAAGCTATTTCTTGACTGCTAAACATGGTCAATATGTTTGTTTCACCACAATGTAGTCTATGAGATTCTGAATAGGCTTTAGATTCAGACTTCTGAGAGTCAAATTTCAGCTGTTACTTAAGCTCCCTAAATATTTGTCCTGTCATCAGAAAAAATGGGCACAAATTTATTGGGATTAAATGATTAACTGAGACAGTGAATGAAAAGGAGAAATGTGGTGGATGTTATTTTCCTACTTAAATTTTATCCCATACTTCAAGATAATCATTTCTCCATTTTTAATATATGAATTCTTAATAATTTCTACTTTGTAACTGGCATAGATGTATAAAGTAACAATCTGTATCAGGTCAAAAAGTTTATAATTTTAGAAGAATATCAGTGATTGAGTGATGTGCTATTTTCTCTATTTTTTGCTTTATTCTGTTTTTAAACTTCCTTTGCAATGCATTTCACTTTTTGAAATTTTATTTTAAATTGAGGATTCTCCTGTTTTGGAGCTTTGCAGCTGGTAAAGTGATAGCAGAACATACCAGGTTCTATTTATTGGGACTTCCAAATTCTAAAAGCTGAGAAGATTAACCTTTTACCAAAGACAGTGTGCCCCAGAAATTGGTCAATAGGCCTCTTTGTTTTTCACTTAAATGTCAGGGCTCCGAAATATTTCTTTCTCTAAGCACCTGCCAAAAGTCAATGGAGAAAAAGAGGACATAAAAACAGGTGGTTGACTTGTATTTATATTCTTAAAGGCTGATAGTTTTTTGAAAAGTGTCTTCCTCTTCATAAATATTGACAGAGAAGAAAGCACTAAATGCTGGACATTGGAGACCCATACAAAAGTTAAGTAAGACAAATATTCCTTTGTGGGCTCTTTTGCCTTTTTATAATACTGTTTGTTTCTTGTAAGGAGATACATACTCCATGGGTCACTATTAAACATGTGGTATAGCTTTTACTTTCATATATATGTGAAAAATGAAGTGAGGTCTAATGGCTTACAAAAGCAACCTAAATTATTTGATGAGATGGTATGATAAATTTTGCTGGTGGAAGAGAAGGAGTAAAACTACATTCAGTCACCCCAGTGATCTGTCTTATATAACTCGTCTTTATTCTTTCTCCTTTTATTATGGAAAAAACAGTTTTCAGAGAAATCAGACATTGATTTGTTTATTATGTGATATTAATAAAAAGGATCAATAGTTATAACCAAAGATATGAATAATAACTAAAATTTAATATTTCATTGCTTTCAAAGCTTCCTTAAATATACACTGTAATTGGATATACTCTGCAAAACTGTAAGGATTATGTGGTATATATTCTTTTATTTTGTAGATAAGAATACAAACTCTAAGAAAGGTTAAGTGTTTTATCTAAAGTGACCCAGAGAGTCAGTGGCTGACTTGGGAACAGAATTTCATTGTTTCTGTTTCTTACCCAATGTTCTGTCTGTTTTATCACACTGTCACTCAGACACTTAAACTGACATCTTTGTGGATGAATTAAAAGTAAATTCTAAGAAATAGTTTTCAAATGTGTAACAATCATTAGCTGATGAGAATATTGACAAGCCACAATCCTTTTTTTTTGTTTGTTTAAACTTTTAGAAGGGGATTTTCACTACACTAAACTAATAGAAATCATATTTAAGTTCGTAGGACTGTGATTTCATTTATGTTTCCAAGAGCATGGTGAGCTACACACAAAACAATTTTCCGTCTTTTAAGTCTTTCTAATCCACTTTAAGCTAGGCGAAAGTCACACATCATCTCAGCTGCTGTGATCACATACAAACCACCTCTGCTAATCTCTTCAAAGGAGATTTTCCTTTGCACAGACAGATTGCACAGCATGGGACTTACAGTTAGTACCTTGCAAAGTTTCCCAAGTTCATTTATAATTCTACTTTTATCCTAAAACTATAGCATGTAAGTTCTCCTCCAAACAATTCCAGGCCCTTTTACAGCTGTTGCTGGTTTTCTCCATAGCTTTTTAAATAGTTGATGAAGTCAAGGATACAGTCATTACAGCAAGGAGTGATTGTGATTCCTGTTATTTATTTCCAGATGGAAATAGAAAACTACCTTGATATTTGACACACTGAATTTTCAGGATGAATCTGAAAGAACTGGTTGTTGGGTTTTCTTAGCTTGGTAAGATAAATCAGTAAATAAATCTCTCTTGTGTCTCTGAATGCAATATCCATTTTAGACAGGCATGTGAAAATGTAGCTTCTAACATATAATGAATGGCATTATACATAAGTTTGAGTGGTTGGGAAAAATATAAGCACATTTAAAACAATTGGGAAGAAATATGAATTTGAAAGAAGTCTGCAAATCCCAGCTTGATACATTTCATCTTAAAACAAACAGACCTACACAATTTACATAAATTGCAGAACAAAATAAATAGGTTCAATCAGTGAATTCAAGGATATTAATAAAATCTTTTTTGCTGTAAGGTTTGTAATGATTTTCTATAAATATGTGACTTAATTTCTGAATTATAGCTCAGGAAGTTTACTGTCATGTTCTTGTGTGTTATAACTTTGGAAAAGTTTATTTTTTAGAAGCACCGTTATGATTCAGTGAAACACATCCCACCTGACTCACTCCAATTCAGATGGTAACTCAGTGGAGCATGCTATCATTAACAGGGTGATCACATATCCCTTTGTTGTTATTTGACAAAATTTACAGGATTCTAATTTCAATTTAGTGCTTCTGCTGAGAATTGATACTTCAAATGCTGAAAAATGAAACAGAAGCTCAGTGAACATTCTTCCTATAGAACCTAATATTATACCACCACAATCTTTTATTTCTCTTAATAAATTTATTCAGAAAAAAATTTGCGAGGTAGGTATCTTGGGAAAAATTCATATAAATGTTAAGAATCTTGAACTGGAAAAATCACATATTCTCATTTAAAAAAATATTGTATATCTTAAAAATTACAACTTGGTGAAAGAAAGGACGGTAATTTTTCCCAATCACAATTATTGATTGCAATATTTAAGAACATATTCCCTCCCTTCCTTCCTTCTTTCCTTCCTTCCTTCCTTCTTTCCTTCTTCCCTCCCTCCCTTCCTTCCTCCCTTCATTCTCTAACAAGAAGTTAAGTGAAGTCCCTAACTTGGCAAAAAAAAAAAAAGAGGAAGAGGAAGAAGAAAAAAGAAACAATAAATAACAATGATCTCACAATGTTATATTCTTAATCCATCTTCACGATTACCAGATTTTAGATATAGAATGAGCGATGTCAGAAATGCAGACGTTCTGAATCATTCCATACTTAAGTGACAGAGAATACTACTTTTTCTTGAAACAAAGACTTTGGACATTGTAAGAGAAAAAATGGCAGAATTGCATTTCGAGTTTCAATCACTCCACTGCTTGTTTCCTTGTGATTTTGCATTGGAATAAAAGAATGGAGGTGATATCTTCTGAAGCTCCTTCTAGTTCTGTAATGTTTTTGATTTTCAAATACGAACTGAAACTGAAGATATATGTCTGGCTTTCAACAGGTGTTTTGTAACAAGTGTCACAATTATTTTCCTTCCCTATCCATTCTTGTTATCCACACTTACCCTCCTCTTTCTCCAGGAGCAAAAGTAACAAAATAAATAACTTTGCTACTCTTCACCGTCCTCTCACTGTAAATTGTTACCCATTTCAGCAAATAGCTCATTGGAAAGTGAGATTACTTCCTGCAAAAAATGTAGAAGGGAGTGATCTCAAAACTCAGTTATCACTTCCTTAAGTGGAAACAATGGAAAAAGTCTCTTTAATTAGTTATCATTTTTATGGACATAGCATATATCACTAGTTATTTGTGCTTGTGTGTCTGTGTGAGGGAAATTATCTATTGATGGAATAGGAGTGCCTCTTGAGTATTTCACATATTATGCCCTTAGAAAACCAGCTCAGGTTAGCTGAGTTACACCGCCAAGGAGAAAAGCCAAATAACAGTGGACTAGTGGCATATGTTTTGTTTCAGTTCTTAGTTCACTAGCTGATAATTCTCTGGAGACAGGCAACTAATCTCTTGACTTTGAGTGCATTTCTCTGGCTGCATCCCCACACATCTGTATTCTAAACTTCAAGCTCCATTAGTATGTAGAATACTAGGTAGAGCCCTGATGAAGGTTTATTTGGCACAGAAATCATCCTGTTATGCACAAGTGCATAGAATTAAAATAATAATTTCTAGTTGATTTCATGCTTCCATAGCTTAATGGTCTCTAATGCTACCAGTAGATCCATTATACATATTTTTATACAGAAAAGATGTGGGGAAAGAAAATGTCAGCTTTTGAATAAACCTGTGTCCAAATATACTCTAAAATGAAATTGAAAAGAAAATTGGAAATATGAATTTTAAAAGGATTTACTACTTTCTCTTTTCTGAGTAATTTGATACCATGGTATTCATAATGATCAGTGAAGTACTAAGGACAATTTTGTGCTCATCTCTACACCAACATGACATCGCCTGTTTTTCCTTTAAGTGCAGTGGAATGTAATTAGCCAACAGCTTGGGGCTTGATTAAAATGTCACATTTTATAAATTTATGATCATCTTCTGTACCTTCCTGAAAGTGAAAAACTTAAACTTTGACTAGAACTACATGCCAGGGAAAGGTATTTATTCATTAAGGAAAAGGAAAATGTACTCCTGGCAGGTGTTCAGGAGTTTCTATCCATTTCTTTATATTGTGCATGTAAAGAGCTTATACAAATTAAAAGTGTATTATCACCGTTAATTTATTCAAAAACAAAAGCTATAAAACTCACCCTCCCAATTCTTGAGAATTAATAATAATAAAACTAATGATAATATTAGGGTCTGATTTTTTTTATTGTTTTGAATCTCCTATTAAACAAACTAGAGATGGCATAGTAGATTTAGTTATTGGGCCTAATTTTGCAGCCTATACTGAATCCTTGTTTATTGCCATGAAACTCTGCAATTCTTCTAAAAACAAAGAGTATACTTTCTACTTCTTGACCTTTAGCTACATCATGGGACTCACTTTGGCTAGTGAAATGTGGTGAAGTGACAGTGGCCACATCTAGGACTTAAGGGGATTTGCACATGACCATTGGTTCCTCTGCAATTAAATGAAAAGATCTTTCCCAGAAAAATAATTGCCACTTTTCTTGGAACAGACTTGAGTAAGGAGTCAAGCTCAGCCAGACCTACGAGTTGCAGAGTCACTCAGAGGATCTTCCTTAGATCAGCCACCTACCAACCAGTTAACCCACAGATGTGAAGAATCATTGTCCATCATCACCACTTAGAGTCCCTGGTTATAGATTAGGCAACAATACTTAACTGTTATAGAAATATAGAGAAATAATATTTAGAATAAGTAAATAGCACTGTTCATAGATAAATCTTCTATGACCCAACACAGCAAGCAAATTACTCACTTTTGGGGTAATTTAGCAGACTTTATTTTTAAAGTAATATATTTAAAACATAGGGGTGCTTAGAGCAGAAATTCCCTGCATCAAATAATTTTTTTTTAAGAAGCAAGCACTCATGAGATATTAGTTGTTTTCTTGGTTGAGAAATACAGAAGCTTATTAATTTAATGCAGAATAACTTCATGATGTTATTCTACCTGTATTATATTATATCATTCAAGTGTCTCATTTGAAGACAATGGAATCTAGTCTTAATTAAGCACTAAGGGATTCATTAAGGGGCTTAAATAATGTATGGAATCATTGGGAAGGCTGCAAAAACAAACTATTTTGAGCTTCTAGGAACGATTCTCAAAACTCATTTCAGTACTGGGCCCAAGGTGGCTTAAGCGTGAGTCCTGATCAAGAAGTGTCCACCCCTGCTGCCAACTCCACAACCATCCAGCCTGGGCTGGAATCACACAAGTAACACTTTTGTCTTCTTTCTGGCGTAACTCAGTTTTGAATCAGAGTCTCCCTATGGTGCATCTGATCAATAGAATATAGAGCTAGAAGGAGGTCAGTAAGTATTTGTAGGATGACTGGAGTGTCTATAACAATGTAGGCCCTGTGGAAACAACTGCTAACAGAACAGAGAGCCCTGTCCTCAAGAACTTTACATTCTAGAAAGGGAAATAAATGCATAAAAAATATAAGGTGTTGGATGATGATACGTTGTCCAGGACAATAAAGGCAGGAATGAGTAGGCAATGCTGTGGGTAATGGTGTGTACCCTAAATATTTTGGTCAGAGAAAGCCTCACTTTAAAAGTGACAGCCGAGTAGAGTCTCAAAGGAAGGGAGTGAGTGAGTGAGTTATGCAAACATCTGGAGGAATAGCATTCCAGAAAGAGGAAACAGCACATTCACAGGCCTCTGGGAGTAGGAGAGAGGAGACCTGAGTTTCTAGGGAACAACAAAGAAACCAGTGTGAACTAAAAACAGGGGAGAGTAGAATACAAGGGCTCCAGAGAAGTAACAGAGTGACAGATTGTGTGGGACACGATAAGGACCTTATTCTTTACCCTGAGTGAAATGGGAGGACATTGGAGGATTGGACAAGATGAGCAAATTGAATTGCCATTTTTTTCTCACTTTTTGAAAAGAAGAAGGTGCAATTCACGTAATATAAATTAACTGTTTAAAAAAGTGAACAGTTCAGTGGCCTTTAGTACATTCACAAAGTTGTACAGTGATCACTTGTATCAAGTTCCAAAATATTTCATCACCTCTCGAAAATACTCTGTCCCAATTAAGCAGTCATTCCCATCTCCCCTCCCCCAGGTCCTGGAAAACATGGATCTGCTTTTTGTCCATCTGGATTTATTTATTCCTGTTAATTAATATAAATACAATCATATAACATGTGACCTTTTGAATCTGACTTCTTTCATTAGGCATAATGTATTCAAAGTTCATTCACACTGTTGCGTGTATTATATATTAGTACTTCATTCCCATTATGGCGAATAACATTCCATAGTATGTATCTACCACATTTTTTATCCAGCCATCATTGACCCATTGTCAGTTGTTTCCATCTTTAAGCTATTGTGAGTAACAGTGAGGTTCTTAATAGTACTACTATATTCATCTGTACCATTTGTGCATCAGTAGTGGTTTCAGTATCAGTTTTCAATTATTTTGTGTATACACCTAAGAGTGAAATTGCTGGGTCATGCGTTAATTCTACACTTAATTCTTTGAAGAACCACCAAATCACTTTCTACAGTGGCTGCATCATTTTACTTCCCTACCATCAGTTTCTTCACATCTTTGCCAACACCTATTATAGTCTGTCTATTTTTTATTATAGTCATCCTATTGGATATGGAGTGGTATATTATTTTCTTGCTATTTTTCAAAACAAAATTACTCTGGCTGCTATGTTGAGAATAGTCTGCATGAGGGTAAGGATGAAAGCTATAGTAATTGGAAGAGTATATATCTTTTTTGGTAATAACTACTTTGGTAGAATAGAAAATGAATTTGTGTTGTCTGTTGAAGAGATCTAGGAATTTATGGAATGGAAAACTGTAGACCTATAGTTTTCCACACAGGGAAAATCATGTAGGTTGTGTTGAAAGAAAGAAAAAAAAGTGCAAATAGTAACATCTTCACAAAATAGTCACAGAATTGTCTATACCTTTGCTTCATTTTTGAAAGAAGTCCTGCAGTTCTGGAAGCCAAGGTCTGTGACTGGAAGTGAATTTTGAGCTCTGTATTAGTCATTTTCCCTTCAGTTGTAAGAAACAGAAGAGCTGAATGAAAACTGGCTTGTCAAAATGGAATTAATTTTGTCACGCTACTGGTATACTAGTGGGATAAGAATAGCCTCACAATCAGTTTGGGAAAAAGGCTCAAATGATGCCACTGCAGGTCCCAGTTTCTCAATTTCACCTTTTTCTGGTATTTGCATATGACATTAGCACTTCCAAAATTTATTTTGTCTCAGCTTTAAATACTTCAGGAGAGTGTGAGTTCCTTTCTCAGATGTCCTAGCAAATGTTCTGTGGTACCTCACTGATTCTGATTGATCATGAGCCAATCACACAGTACCCATTAAGGTACCACATCTATTACACAGACAATGCATGGAGCACAGCTGGATGGCCAAATGCCTGTGAGCACACACCAGGATGGGTGCTAAGTGACCAAAATATTGCAGGATCAAATATACCTGGATATTTTTCCTGACTCTACCAGATATTGTTCTCTAACTTGGGTGTGCTAACGTCTCTAAATCTGTGTCCTCAATTAATAATTGGGGATGAAATTCTCTATCCTGTATGTTTACTGAGAAGAGAACATGAGATCAAACTTACAAAGTCCTTTATATATAATAGGCACTAAACTAGAGTTAGCTGCTCTTAATTTTAATAACAATGATCATAATACCAGTTAAATTGAATAGCACTTACTATTTTATATTTCATCACCTATCACTGTGATTTTTTCATAATCTACACTCAGTAGGTGCTGTTGAATTGCAAGTTGTCTATTTTTGCTTCCTTTATCTAACATTGACAATGAATTTGTCATATGTATTTACCGAACTAAACTCTCTCTACAAATGCCTTATAATAAATTTTTTAATTGTTTGCCCTTGTCACTATGTATTATTATTATTATTCAGACAACAGTTTTTGTTTATGAAATATCATAGATTTCATACCATTACTGAAGTTCATTCCGTGACTTCAGTGTTCATTTCCAGGCCACTGTTACAATTTTTATTTGTATCACTGTTTCAGAGACTTACTTTGCAGATGATGTGTCTTAGATTGGATTCCTCTAGGGTAGAATTTGAGACAAGAATTTAAGTGCAAGTAAAGTCCTGGGAGATGATCCTGAGAAACATGGAAAGAGGATTGTAGAAGTGTGAAAAAGAAGGAAAGCGAAGGCAGCCAAGAAAATGTGTGTTGCAAATGAGTTAACGCTATGAGTAAATGGAACTTAATGCCTCTGCGGAAACTCTCAGAGACAGAATAAAATACATGGCTTTGAGTTATCTTACCTGGTGGGCAAGGGATTTATACACTAACTTATCTATTTGTATACCACATCTCATGAGTTATTGGTTGAGGGATGATTCCAGTGGGCCTTATTTCTCCAACACTTTTGGCCTGTGAGTCATGTGGGAAAATAGGTTCCAGTGGCAAGAAAATGGGTTCTTTAGGGAAGAAATGTGAGGGCTCTTAGCTGAAAGGGTAGATTCTGACTTGATAAGGGCCAGGGAATATAGAGGGGCATAGAAAGCATGTGCTTGCAGAAATATTTTAGCAATATAATGTATCCTTCGTTTGTGGTCATGTGCTTTCCATACACTAAAGATATTATATAAATATAAGTATAAATATATAAATTCCTGCTTGCCAATCATCATCCACAGATATTAGGCACTATATGTATTCTTGTTAAATGCAAATCTAATTTATACACTATTAGGAAGATTAATGCAGAAAATACAGATCTCATTGTTAGAAGAAGAAGCAACGATCTCTGATGAACAGCCACCTGCCACACTTCATATATATTTTGAAAAACCATTTATTGTGATGAGAGAGAACACTCTCGAATGCATATTTATACAGATTTTCTCATCATCGGAAAGACAGAAGCAGGGATGTGCAAAGTAAAGAATGGAGTCAGAGTCAAGTTTGAGTGTATTGGAAGAATTAGGAAACAAGGAAATTCATGTGGGCTTACTTAATCCCAGGTGTGAAGATGGAAAGTAGGAACAGAAAAGATTGATTACACAAGGTTTCTGTGATTTCCGTAAGTTTGGAATTATTTGGGCTATAGGGCCTGGAAAGTTACAAGATTTTGAACTTCAAGGGTCATTTCAACTGCATCAGCCCTAAAACTTTACCTGCTATCTCAAGCTGTCATGAAGATTCACAATCAGTGCTCCATGAAGCGCTTGAAATTATGTGCAAAATGTGTCTGTCTCTGTGTGTGTGTGTGTGTACATGTGTGTGTATCTGTCTTTGATAGGGTCTATTCCTTTTATCATACTCACAGAAGGGTTGTGGACACCAAGAAAGAATGAATTACAACTCTTTTAAAACTTTAGAGAATTTATTCACACTTGGGATTTAGAAGGGAAATGTCTTTCAATAACTTACTAAGCAAAATATAACAAGTGATGAGGTACAGAGAGACAGAGAGACTGCTGAGTGTGTCAGACTGAGAATTTGGGCCAAGAGGAGGACAGAACAGGTGATTAATTTCCACCGGGCAGCTTACCTCAGAATGACACTCCTGGAATCTCATTTACTCATTTGTCAGCAAATTAAATGTCAGCAAATTGGGCCAACATATTCAGAAGTTACCATGTGTGAGGATTGTTCCACAGGTGGGGTATGCAATGCCAGAACTATTAGCCATATGTAGCTATTGGGCACTTCAAATGTGGCCAGTATCATATATAGAAGTGATAATATTTTCTAGATTTATTATACTTTATTACATATAATAAATGTATTTTTACATTAGTTTTACCTTTTGCCATTTTCTGTTTTAATGAAACTTCTAGAAAACTTTAAATCGCTTATGTGCTTCTCCTTGTATTTATATTGGACAATACGCTTCTAGATACCAGCAAAGACTCTTTGCTTATGGGCTTTAAAAATATAGTGGAAGAAAGCAGACAATCAAAAATAAGCAACCTAAGTGAACTCTGTGGTAGCTAGAAGGTGGTGAATAGTATGGGAAAATGGAGAAATAGAGCAGGAGAAGGAGATGAGGTATGATGGGATGGTAGAAGACATTTTTCAATGTGAGGGCAATGACAGGTGGCTTTAAGAAATTTGAACTTTTGAACAGTCTCATGCAGGTTTGGAGGTTTGCAGGCCGTGAGAACAACAAGTGAAAAACCCTTAATGTGAAAGCTTGACTGACTTGATTGAGGAGCAACAAAGAGAGTTCAGGGGCTGGAGAAGAGTGGACTGAAGTCAGGGAGGCAAAGGCTGTTGGAGATTGGACAGATCATGTGGTGCTTACAGAATTAGACATTGAATGGGTGAAATGGGAATCCAGTGGAGGGTTTTTAAAGAAGGAATGGCCCAAATTTGACTTGGATTTTAAGCAGATTGCCCTGGCTGGTATATTGCAGCCAGATTACAGAGAGGCAAAGATGGAAGCAGGAGATCAGGTTGCAGGCTACTGGAGTAATCAGGTAGGAGACAAAGTTGACTCAGCTCAAGGGAGTGTGGTATAGATACTGAAAAAGGGTTAGATCTCAAAACCATACAACTCACCAGGAAAATACCTCCAAAGCTTCAGGCTTAGGACAAACCAGAGACCTGAAGTTACTAGCAGGTTTTGCTGCCAAAATAATATAGAGTTTATTTCCTGGTCTGGTTACATACAGATTTGAGCTCTGTTCCTTTTATCCCCACACAAGCTTTGAGTTATTTATATGTCACTTAAACAAGCTCAAGCCTTTCTCTGGAAAACAATTATCTGTAGGAGTCAGGAGCTTTGCATATTTGATGATCGGATATGCATTTCCTGTTCGGCATCTTTCTGGATATTCTATTTTCTACTAAATCTCAGATGGATGGTAATAAATGTTTGTTCAGCAGCAGCTGGTCCCAGATTGTTATCCTGTTGCGAACATATTTTATTTATTCGTCTTCATTTTTTTAACCTCTCTTGGTAGCCTTTCTTTTTCTCAAGGCTTTATACGTAAAATAAAAATGTGTGCTGCTTAATCTGTTCACTTTCCAGTTTCTCTCACTGAATGAAGTGCAGTTGTATATATAAAAAAGGCCTCATGCAACCTACTCTGCGTTGTTGCTGATTTAAATATGAACATGAAAATTAAAAAAAAAATCTTCCAACATTATATAATGCTAGGGCAAAGACTCCTTAAAGTGTCTCTGTGGAGGAATCTTTAATGTTGACTTTGTACTGAATGAGTATGTTGCTTTCAAAAGAATTAATCTAGTGTTAGATTTGAAAGGAGTAGGGGAAAAATGAAAGGAAGAACTTATCTCCATAAAGTATACTACAGCATCCATGCTCTTCTTATCATAAGTGAAATGAATTCTTTTTTTCAAAAGTGGACTATAATGTTCTGTTTATACTCATTCCAACTGGGTGGCAAGCTTCATCTTATAATCATATCATCCAGATCACTTTTAGGTAGCATTTACTACCAAAAACCCTAACAGAAGTTATTATTATTATAGCTATATATATTTACTAATTATTTTTTCTAATTGAATTTATGTAAACTCAGTGTGAATGAGTCAATTATTCAAATCCATTATGAAACACCACCAAACAAACTAATAAAGAAGAAGAAGCTGCTCTTGACTTCTGACCTCTTGCCTTTGAAGGCAGAATTGAATAGTTGGTAAGGCTATGGTTTTTGGTGACAAACAGATCTAAATTCTGCTGACCCCAACCCTCTGACTTAATAACTTTGGAACCTTAATCAAGATATTCAATATTTCTGAGGCTCAGTTTTCTTAATTGCAGAAATAGAAAACCTTATCTTAGAGTATTGCCTTGAGACTAAAGGGAAATACTGTTTGTGCATTAGCTTTCAACGACTGCATAACAAATTACCGTCAACTTAGTGTCTTAACTCAACACCTATTTTATTATTCCACAGTTCTTTGGCTGTAAATTCAGATAGGCTCAACTGGGTCCTCTGTTGAGAGTATCCTGAGGTTGAAATGGAAGGTGTCAGGGGTCAGTCTACCTAGGCTCCTAACCGAAAGTTCTGGGGGCTCAGAACACTGCAGTGCATAACTCCCTCCATTGAAGGATGTTTCCAGGCTCATTCAGGTTGTCACTTGAGTTTGGTTCCCTGTGGGTTTGGACTGAGGTCCTCATTTCCCTGCTGGCTCTCATCCAGAGGACATTTTCAGCTCCTAAAGGCCACTTTCATTTCCTGGCTTGTGGCCCTGTTCATCTTCAAAGCTAGTAATAGCATATTGAATCCCTCTTGTGCTTAGAATTTTCCAACTTCCCTTCACAGATTCTCCCTGATGTCCTGTTCAATTTGTACTTGTTAGAGCGCATGTGATTATATTGGACTCGCCTGGATAATCCAGGATGCTGTCACTATTTTAAAATCAACTAATTAGTAACCATCATTACATTTAGCAAGTACATGAAGGTAGCACAGGGGCAAAGGTCATGAACCAAGATTCTGCTTACCTTAATTTGCAAAGTAATTAGCACACACTTCTTGCAACAGAGTCAATGCTGAATGTCAGTTGTTTACAGCAGCAAGGAGGACAATACTCCCATGATGTGTGAGTCTGTACATTCAAATGAATGTGATATTCTGATGGAAATTCCACGGTGTGTTACTGGGATGGTATTTGAGATGTTTTGTTATGAAGTGGAGTGATATCAGAGTATTTCAATGACAACTTTATTCAACAGAAACTGAGTAACAAAAATCAGAGAAGAGCTGTTAATCCTTACACCTCTTCTGAGGTTTACAGGGGCTGGGAACCGAGTGGTTTGATAATTAGCTTCCTCCTCACAGTTAAGGGAACCTGCGTTTCTAAAGGGTTCCACATGAATGAGTAAATGTGACGGGAGACATTGGTGACAGCAATTTAACTGGATACAGCAAAGAAAGGTAGGGGATTTCTGGAAGAGCACAGTTGTCTCACTCAATAGAAAAGAACACTCCAAAGACACTTGTCAAAGAGAGCTAAAAATGGATGCTTTATCCAGGATGAAAAGAAGCAAGGTTAAGTATAATGTGTACATGTAATCTAGAATGCTTAATTGGATGTTTAGTAATGTTTGTAATGCTAAAAACACAATAACTTGAAAGAAAATTAAACAAAAACACAAAAAGGAAAAGTCATGATATGGGAGATGCTATTGTTGCCCCGTCCACATCCCTTCATCACGCCCCGTTCCACTAGACCTGGGTTTTTCAACCTTGGCACTGTTGACATATTGGGCAGGATAGGTATTTGTTGTGGGAGCACTGTCCTGTATATTGCAGGACATTTAGCATCATCCCTGGTCTCTACCCATTAGATATTAGTAGCACAGTATCCCTGTCCCCACCACACTCCACTTAAAGAAACCAGCAAGGTCTCCAGACATTGCCAAACATTCCCTGAGAACAAAATTGCCCCTGTTGGAGAACAGCATGCTAGGCCAATGATCTACACACAAATATGTATCAGAATCGCCTGGAGGGCTTGTTAAAACACAGCATTGAAGTCCCCATTATAAGTCAAAGGTGCTGCTTAAGAATTGCATTTCCAATAAATTATCAAGTGATACTTACGCTGCTGGTCCAGGGACCATACTTCAAGAACCATTGCTGCAGACACCAAAAGTTTCCTTTAACAAACATCTGTCACTTTCCTTGAGGGTTTTCTCCGGTCACATCAACTAGGAATGAAATGCCAGGGAATAAATGCCCTCCAGAGTAATTGTCAGCAATGAGGGAAGGGATTTGGTGAATGAATACTTCATATCCCTCACCTCTCAGGTAATACAAAAGGGAGGCACATTCTTTACAGCACCCCAACCCCAAGGTTTCTGACAAGATCAAGCTCCCGTGGCATGTAGCAATCATCTATTCATTAATTAATCTCTGCTGGCTTCTTTACTTCTCTGTCTTATTTTCTATGTTCTCTACTGGTGTTTCTTGGGAGTACCTCCAAAATGACCTACCTGCACTCAAATCCTGACTGCATGGTCAGCTGCTGGGCGAAGTCAGAGTAAAGCATACATTATAAATAGAATTTCTAGCTGATACGGCTTGGCTCTGTTGCCCCACCCAAATCTCATCATGAATTGTAATCCCACATGTCCAGGGAGGGACCTAGTGATTGGATCATGGGGCAGTTTTTTCCATGCTGTTCTCAAGACAGTAAGAGAGTTCTCATGGGAGCAATGGTTTTAAGTGTGGCACTTCCTCACTCTTTTTCTCTCTCTCTCCTGACACCATGTAAGACATGCCTTTCTTCCTCTTTGCCTTCTGCCATGATTGTAAGTTTCCTGAGACCACTTCAGCCACACAGAACTGTGATCAATTAAACCTCTTTTCTTTATAAATTACCTAGTCTCATGTAGTCACTTTATAGCAGTGTGAGAATGAACATATACACTAGATTTTATTTTTTTATTTTCATTTATATTTTTGTAGACATAGAGTCTTGTTATGTTCCCCAGACTGGTCTTGAACACCTGGCCTCAAGTGATCCTACCACTTCAGCCTCTGTAGTAGCATCGGGACTATAGGTGTGAGCCACTGAACCTGGCCTAGGTTTCATTTTATTTTATTTTTTGAGACAGAGTCTCACACTGTCGTCTGGGCTGGAGGGCAGTGGCAAGATCTGGGTTCACTGCAACCTCCACCTCCCAGGTTCAAGTGATTTTCCTGCCTCAGCCTCCCTAGTAGCTGAGATTAGAGGCACCTGCCACTACGCCCAGGTAATTTTTTGTATTTTTAGTAGAGACAGGGTTTCACCATGTTGTCCAGGCTGGTCTTGAACTCCTGACCTCATGATTCACCTGCCTTAGCCTCCCAAAGTGCTGGGATTATAGACATGAGCCAATGTGCCTGGCCTTTTTTCAAT
This sequence comes from Aotus nancymaae, assembly GCF_030222135.1. Lineage (NCBI taxonomy): Eukaryota > Metazoa > Chordata > Mammalia > Primates > Aotidae > Aotus > Aotus nancymaae. The sequence goes on from NW_026988460.1 coordinate 8,778,462, forward strand.
TTTTTTTTTTTTTTAATTGCATTTTAGGTTTTGGGGTACATGTGAAAAACATGCAAAGTTGTTGCATAGGTGCATTCATGGCAGTGTGATTTGCTGCCTCCCTCCCCCTCACCCATATCTGGCATTTCTCCCCATGCTATCCCTCCCCAACTCCCCACCCCCCGCTGTCCCCCCCACTCCCCCGCAACAGACCCCCGTGTATAGTGCTCCCCTCCCTGTGTCCATGTGTTCTCCTTGTTCAACACCCTCCTATGAGTGAGAACATGTGGTGTTTGGTATTGTGTTCTTGTGTCAGTTTGCTGAGAATGATGGTTTCCAGGTTCATCCATGTCCCTACAAAGGACGCGAATTCCTCATTTTTAATGGCTGCATAATATTCCATGGTGTATATGTGCCACATTTTTCCTGTCCAGTCTATCATCGATGGGCATTTGGGTTGGTTCCAGGTCTTTGCTATTGTAAACTGTGCTGCAATGAACATTCGTGTGCATGTGTCCTTATAGTAGAACGATTTATAATCCTTTGGATATATGCCCAAGAGCTGTTAATTTTAAACCCCCTAGTTCTGTTTTTTTGTTTTGTTTTGTTTTGTTTTGTTTTTTCTTTTACCAGCAGCGAGTTTGCCTCTTTTGCCATGGAACATTGGTAGTCTGGAGATTCTGTTAGTTGTCAAAAGTGTGACTGGGAGGTGGTGCTGGCATCTAGAAACCTGTGGGGCTACTAAACATCCTACAATGCACAGGACAGCCCCTACGACAAAGGCTTACCTGGTCCTCAATTTCATTAGTGCTAAGATTGAGAAACTGAGGTCCAAAGAAAAAAAGAAGAAACTAATTTCCAATGAAGATGCATACTCAGAAGTATGCAAGTGTCCTCTCTGAAATTAAAAGCTTGAGGTTCAAGTTCAGAGACTGATAAATTGTGGCCATTCATCTACTTCAAAAATAGTAAGCATATTCATGTCATGTTATTTTTTTTCCTTTCCTGTGAATTAGTATTCCTAGATTTATTTCCTATGATAGTATTCCTAGATTTACTTCCATAAGATCTTTGAAATCTTTAAAAGAAAAAAAAAGAGCTTTCTCAAAGCAAATGTTCAGTTTGCAATGGATCATCAGACTTGTTCTAAAGAAATACCAAATTAATTTTTGACATAAGGTTGAATTATTGAATTGCCATTATACAGCTGGAAGTTGTTATATTTGGATAGCTGGTTTTAGATTTTCTCATCTGTTTATATTGTATGATTCAAACAGGTTTCTGGATACCTAACACATAAGGCATTTTTGTTAGTGTAATGTTTTGAAATGTTGAATGCTAACAAAAATGTTCAGTCGATGCAAGAAAATTAAACTTGATAAATGTGTAGTAAAAGATAATTGAAGAAAAAAGAATCACTGCATAGCACCAAGCCCTTCTTTTTAAAATACAGTATTTGTGATAAGTAGACTAGCTTATGGGTCGCTGGTTTGAAAAGGAAAGAAAATTTGGGGAGAGTAAGAGAAGAAGCTCAATTTAAATATTTCTCTATAATAGTAATTTCTCAAAAAAATCAAATATAAATGGGCCACCTTAATTTTTGAACTTCATAGTGTATTATTTTCAGAAGTTCAACTTTCACAGTGTCTTAATAATCGAGATTTTATGTTTGAATAATTTTTAATACCATTTATTTCTCAGAAATCTGCTATCAGTTATTGAAGGTGTAAAATTCAGTTTAATTTTTCTCCTTTTACATGGAAAAGCCTGAAATACAACTGGTAATTAGCTACAAATGAGTTTCTTCTGCAACTATTTTACAAAGAAAACTTCTTATTGACATTGGGTTGCAGACGGAAATAAGTCATTTTATGTCATAATACTTGACTTGGCCGAATTCTTGCCTATAAAATCCAGTTATAAAACAATCACTACTTTTGAAACCATAGATTATTTTTGAAAGATTTTGAAAGATTATTATAATATATTATTTTTCTAGAAAAAAATATATTTGTGTGTGTGTGTGTGTAAGAGAAAATAAGAGAATAAGAGACTGAAAGAGAGAGAGAAGAGAGAGAGATGATGGATAAGAGAGATGGTTAGGGGTATCTAATTAGAAATAGTTTTAAGGGAATGCATCTTTATGAGTTAATTTAAATTGTTAATTTTTTCCTATGGAAGACATTATCTCTTAGCTGTAAAGTGAAGAGATTCTACAGAATATCATCCAGGTGCTATTAAATAACATTAAATAAGGCCCTCATTTACTAACTGAAGAGATTAAATGAAAAGATACTCTGTGTAAAGTAAGCAAATAGCTATTACATGTACATATTTTGTTGTGATTTATTTTATTAGAACAAAAGTGTTCCATATTTTTAAAGTTTTGAGATTTCCATCTCTAGAAGGGGAATAAAAAACTAGCATTCTCAGAGACAAAAAAAAAGAAAACCCTCTACATGTTATAACTTGGGCATCATGTCTCATTTTTTCATGATTCTGAATAAGAGAGTTAAGCATCCCAAGCTATATTGGGTGGGCTTTTCTCCAAGTCTACCCAAAATAGGAAGATGATTGTCATATTTACAGCTTTAGATAAACTGTAATACAAAGTGATTTGCTTTAAGAGTGATCATATATCTAACTTAGAGATACATAGTTCATGAATGGAACACATCATGAGACTTAAATTCCTTTTGGAAGCACAAAATGAAAATTAAAACACAAGTCACACTAAAAAGAATTTTATATTTACATGTCACCAGATGAGGTTAGTTTATAGACTTTGCCCTTTTTTAAATTTTTTATTTTTTTTTGAGGCAGAGTTTCACTCTATCACTCAAGCTGGAGTACAGTGGCGCAATCTCAGCTCACTGCAACCTCTGCCTCCCAGGTTCAAGCAATTCTCTGCCTCAGCCTCCCAAGTAGCTGGGATTACAGGCACCCACCACCATACATGGCTATTTTTGTATTTTTAGTAGAGACGGGGTTTCACCCTCTTGGCCAGGCTGGTCTTGAACTCCTGAGCTCGTGATCCACTTGCCTCTACCTCCCAAAGTGCTGGGACCACAGGTGTGAGCCACAGCACCCAGCTGGCTTTGGCCATCTTAATGCAGTTTATTATCTCTTGAAGCCTACTTTAAAAATCAGCATAGCTGTTTCTATTTAGAATACACAGATCAAAACAAATAGAAACATTTGCCGCATTTGAAAAACCACTCCTCAAATGAATGCTGGAAATTCTAGTGACCTAAAGGAAAGATCAGTTAGAATACTTAGATTAAGGGTGAGCTTTGTCTTGTAATAGCTATGTTACCCAAGGCAAATCAGCCAACTACTCAGAGAAAGAGTAGTCCCATGTGGAAAATGATGTGCTAACTTAATTTAGCATAGGTTACCCTGTTGAACAAGAATGAGGGAAAACACATGCAGTGAGGTGTGCTACTTCAGCAAGAATGCACTAAACAGTATTACACTGCTTGCAAGAGTGAATGTACACTGGTAAGCATTCAAAATCTGTCAGGAAATGGAGAAACACTAACTGTTTAAGGAAATGTTTTGAATATTGCGAAGAAGGGTATAAATGCACGGTGCTGCTGTTGTTTTGAGTATTGTTATCTGTTATAAGCTGCCATTAGTGGATCAGAATTGCATGGTGAGGCAAAGGTCCAGCTGAACACTGCTTGACTTGATTTAGTGAGGACAAATTCAACGGAGTGAAATTCCAATATGAGTGGAAACAAGTACATACCCACTCAGAATTCAATTTCAAAATTAGACATAGTTATTGTTGACTTACTCATTTGTGGAATGATATTTAATGTAGCAGGAACCATTTTTGAAATATATCCAGGTTGGTTCAGAATTACTTTTATTTTTTTCCTTTGAAGATGCAGTAAGACAAAGGATGATGAATAATGAAGAGACGGGGGATTACAAGGGCAAGGTGGAAATTCAGGTGATTGTGAAGTCAATGGCGATGAATAAAAAAAACAAGGATATGCTTTAAACTGGGATTCATCATAGGTCAGTTTCTTCAATCTCTAATCACCCAGTCTAGCAGTGTTTTTATTTGAAGGGAATCCAGATACATTCAAGTAAATGTGATTATCCAACAAATTGGATACAATGAGATTCAATAAGAATTGTTTTTTTAATATTACCATCATCTATATGAAAAAATAATACAAATATCCATGGCTCTTTCAGAGCTGAGTGCTCAGAGGATTATAAAACATTCTGCTGCTTTACTTTTATGTCTTGTGCTTTACTTGTTTTAGGCTGCACTAAGAGTATAATTTTTGATTCCTCAAGCCAAATTTCTGATGCTATTGTTTAATGAGTGGGATGAGAATATTGAGATGAAAGTATAACACATTCTTTTTACTTCTAAAGCATGAGACCCATTTTCAATGTAAAGGGTAAAGCCAGGAACCCTTCTGGCTACTAGATATCATGTATTTATTTTTATTCCAGTCCTGCAGCTACAGGGCAAAAATGAGAGTGAGAAAAAAAGGGAGAAGCCAAATAATATAACTGTATTTCATTTTCAATTCTCTGTTTTGGGGGAAGAGGGGAAAAGGGTATTAGTCAGTGTTTAGACTGTAGTTTTTTTTTTTTTTAACATATATACAAAAAAAATCCAACATCTTTCTGATTGATAAAGTGAATAAGGTTTGAATGAAAAGTAGGAAATATTTTTCAATCACACCATTTTCTTTTAAAACAAAGCCAACCCTTAAGGGACACTGAGGCCTTGGCCTGTGTGTTCAGGGCATAACAACAGAATAGAGTAATATTAATTTGAAGATGAGAATGTTCTTACTCCTTAGAACTGGGCATATCTTTCCTGCTTCTCTTTCACAACTGTCACAATAAAGCTGAATTTTAAACAGTTGCAAACAAAGCATTTGAACCTATGAGAGAAAAATTATACAGACAAAACCAAAATCCACACAAGTCAAATCTGTTACGGTATAATGTGGATCAAGAAATTGTTAAGATAAACCCCAAAAGATATATAACATTTAATTTGACAGCTTTTCCAAGAAAACAACCTCATTGATTTAGGTTTTAGTATGCTAACCCAATTCTGGAAAATTCAGGCCATAAGTATTTAGTTGAACTGAAAGAAAGTTAACTGCTGTTTTAATTTTAAAGGATATTGCAAAGGTTAGTGGTATGTTTTTATGAGCATAACATGCACAATTACAGCAGGGATGATTGGTCAGAGTGGATTATATTTTACACATAATTAGTCTAGACATGTGTTGGAGCCACTTAGTAGAGGAGAATGTGGCTGGTTTTGCTAATACTTGATTCAGCTTTGGCATATTCATTTTTAAAAAGCATTTGCCTTTGACTTTTCATAGTAAAGCAGGTTTTGTAATAATATTGGGTAAATAAATATCTTCCAAAGCTATATGTTATCTTAAGTAATGCATATCATTATTGATTTTTTTCCAGTAGTAAGAAAGTTGATAGTTGGAATTGTATGTAGTCGCCATAGTAACACGCACAAGTCCATTTCTCTTGAAGTGGAAGCACACAATTAATCTGTTTTTAAACCTATTTTACTATGAGAACATCCACAGAATGCAATAACAGAGATCTGTAGTCCTGATAATTTTTGTCATTTTTTAACTGCAACTGTCTAAATAATCTTTTCAGATTAAAAAATGTTAATTAGTAGAATTATTTTAAACTTAAGAATAAATAAACACATTTTTCTGTAAAAAAAAAAGCTTCCAAAATATTCAGAGTCCTTTGTATTATTTTACATTTTATGGAGTTCATTAATGTTCTACACAAACAAATTTTAAATATATGAGTCTTTTATTACTTTTACATTATGCATTTATTTAAAATGAAAATAACATTCAACTTAAGGTGGCAAATGTAATATGGCTCCAGAATATATTAACATATTTTATTTTTATATCATGTATTATTCGGCTTAAATTTGTATGCGCATATGTCTCTATTTCTGTGTTAATGTATAGTTTTCTTTCACAAAAACCACTCCCAGTATTCATCAATTAATGTTAAATGAGGTTTTTAATGTTTTTGATAAGCTGATGTTAATCTATATTTCCAAAACAGGATCACAAAATTAAATGGCTATATGAGTTAGCCAGGCAATGAAAATCAGTGAAATGGTCCAGATGGAAGACGACAATGAGGAATGTGGCCAGGAAATCAGATGGCCAGAAGGGAGGTGGCAGCTCCACCTTGAACCCCTGTGAGTACCGATGTATGCAATGTGCATCCAAACTTTTCCTGATTTTTAAGAGAAGTCAGAATTTTGAATGCCGATATAAAATCTGTTTGCATATAAATCCAGGAAACTAAGGCAATCGAATTTTTGAAGAATACAGCAGGAAGGGTCATAATCATCTGCAGTTTTCATCTGGATCACCAGCTGTCATTCTGCATATCCTACTTACCTCAAGGGGCAACTTCAGTCTTGAAAACAGAACATCATAAGATGTTGTTGCCACTTGATCCAACTGGAAAATACCAGCATTTACATTTTTATTTTACAGATGCAGAAAGCAATATTTAACTGACTGGCTGTCACTCACATCATGAATCGGAAGCAGCCTTAAAAGAATGGATCCCTTCTTGCTATTTAAAAATATAATCTTGGATCCAACGATTGAAATTACATGTTGAGATGAATGAGAGCCTCAGGGGCGGGGGAATCCTTGAGGAATAATGAAATACTTTGGACTTGAGCTATGTGGGTAAATGATTGAATGATGCAAGGGAACTTTGGTTGTGGAGCCTGTGTAGAGACAGGACAGGGAATGTCCAGTAACACTATTGTTACTTTAGATTCTACGTTATGCATTGAAATAATCATGGTTCCATGGTTGTATTTAGTAAGTCACTTCAGAAAGCAACAGTTTTGAAATAAAAAGCTCTGGAAATGCCAGGCTAGAGCTTTGTTGTGGCCACTAGGTATAGGGGACAGGAAGGAAGGAAAAGTGAACAGATAGAGTGGCGGGAACACCACATGTGGCACAGTTCCGGAAGTCCCTATGCTGGCCCTTGGGTAGAGGTGGCATATACCACTACTAACTCTTTTTTGGCTCTTCTGTTTCCTCTGATTTTTATAAAACCAGCCTGATATATTACTTCACAATAGAGTTATGAAAAAAGATCTTTGGAATCCCAACCTTTGAAGCTCTACCCTCCCTTTACTCTAAAGGTCAGTCAAGGGAGTACATAGAGATTTCTGGCAAAATATTAATAGAATGTGAATTGTTGCTAGAGTGGGATTAATTAAGCCATATGATAGAGCTTCACTAAATTTCTTAAGGTCAGGAGTGAGGGCTTTGTTAAAGAAAATATTCTAAAGTAGCCTCAGTAGCATATTAGAAAATGTGATAAATTTGGAGGTTGTGGTCATAAATTTGACTTAGAGCTCTGCCATTTTTTACCAACTGGGTGACATACAGCAAGTCACATAGCTTCTTGTGCTCTTTTATAACTATATATCTTCAGATGCATATGTCATGAGTTTTTTGTGATTGTTTCTAAAATATCTTTTTTCTTTTATGAAAATAAATCTGCTTATTATTAAGAATAGATAACTTCATTACCTAATCTGAACTATTGTATTAGAATAACTACTACAAAGAACAATGCCATATTTCAGATACTTTAAAGGAATTTTTATATAAAAATATAAAAATCTAGCAGAGAAATGAACTCACAATAAAAGTCAGTCTACAATAAATAAATCGTATAATATTATGCCAGACAATGAATTATTGAAGTGATTGAATGAAACAAAATAGCTTCTAAAATAGTTAATATTCTTTAACAATTTTACACCATATATCCATAAAACGTAAGCTGTACTTCTTACAAAAAGCATAACTTAAAAAATTCTAAATTTGAAAAGTGTAAATTTACAAAAGGAAAACAAAGAAGTTGCAAACATAATATGTAGATTTCCCATATACACTTTACTTCTCCAAATGTTGTCTTACACAGACACAGTACAATTTATCAAAATCAAATCATTATAATTTATCCAATACTATTAACCGATTTTTCAGATTCTACTCACAATGTTCTAATTGTCCCTCTCATATTCTCTTTCTAGTCCAGTATCCAATTAAGGGTCTTATATTGCTATAAGTTTCATGTCTCCTTAGGCACATACAATAAAAAGAATTTCTTGATGTTTCTTTGTCTTTATGTCACTTTATCTTTCAAGAGTACTGGCCAGTTATTGTTTAGAACTTTTCTCTATTTGGCCTTGTTTGAGAATTGTTATGATTTGATTGAGGTATTGCTGGCCAGAATATCCCAGATATGAATGTTGTGTCTTTTCTGGCACATCATATTAGGAGGTACATGAAGTCAACATGCCTCATTTCTGGTTACTTTGATCTCTTGGTTAAGATAACTTTTATTTTTAACCATCTAAAATAAATGAAAATTATCAACATCTCAGTCTTCTTTAAAAAAATTTTAGCAGTACATATAACTTCTAATTAGGTGCTATCTGAAATTGAGCCTAATATAAAGTATAATAATTGACCCTCACTAGATAGGGGATTCTAATAGAGTATCATTATACATTTTGGTATGCTTATTAAAAGTTAATAATAGTATAAAATAAAAACATTAATTCTTTCTATACTTTGATGTTTTTGTTATTGTTTATATGGAAATAAAAAATAGCTACATTATGGAGAAATTTAAATTTAATTTATAAAGTTTAATATGGCTTTAGTAAAAGAATATTGTGACATATGAGAAGTATTTGCGCAGAAATTTTCTTTGTTAATTCTGCTTTTTAAGATTGTTTCAGAGCTGTGATATCCATTTCACTATTAAAATGTGGCTTATGACTAGTAATTTCTTAGGTGTTCTGTAACACATCTATAAAGGTTAAGTGACATTTTCTTCCATCTTCTTTGATTCTACTAGCATCTCTGATGATGTTCCCCAAATCATAAAGCAGGCTTTCAGACATTTTCAGGACATTGATACAATGCCCCCTAAATGTGTTTCCTATGGTTTTGATTTGCAGTTGCTTCATAGACTCCTGAGGGCTATGTCCCATTTCCCCAGGGAGAGTATCTCCTCATCTTGCAGTTGGAGAGATGTTACTTATTATATTTAGAGATAAAAACAGTAAAACAGAAGTTTGTCTTTAAAAGAAAGCATTCACAGATCATTTTAATGCTTGGCCTTTCAAGACAGGATAAGAAACTAAATAAAACATTTTTCTATAATCACTGAATTTCCACATTGGTAAAGTCTTTTCTGTATCTTTTATAATAATTAATTAGCAAGAATGAAGTTATGATTCAGAAGCCCATCTGATGAAAGTGAATTGAGGTTGGATTTTTTTTTTTAATGCAGCTCTCAAACAGCTAACCAGTAATAATCTTGCATGTCTTCTCAGTCTGAGAGTCCTCAAAAGCCTATGCTTACTTAATGACATTTGTTAATCTCTGAGTAGACTGAACATACATGCATAATTATAGGGGTTTGGGAATAAAATAAGACAGGTGTTTGCAGCAGTTTACAAAGTGCTTTTATATACCCTTATCATTGATATCATCACATTATTCTTTGCAACAGCAATCGGGGGAGATTTTATTACTGCTATATTATAGAGAAGGAAACAATGTCTGAGTGAGGAAATGATTTGCTGAAAATTACACAATTATTCAAGAGATATCCTTGAGACTTAAACCCAAATCTTCTGACAGGAAAAGCTGCCATCTTACCATTATGCTACCCTGCCTCTTCTATAGGAGTCATGGTCAGATTACAAAGTAGGGCTCTGAAGACTCTTTACTTTTAGACCTCTTCAAATGGGATTGACATATGAAAATGGATAAGATTATGTGGAATTTACTTCTCTGTCTTCAGATGACTTTCATATTATCTCCCATTGAGATCTCTCTTCTGAGCTACAGAAACACATGCCCAATTGCCCACTTAATATCTTCCTGTGTATGTCTGAAAGACATCTCAAAATTAATATATCCCAAATTATCAACCCCCTTCCGATCCCACCAAATCTGAATGTGTCCTCTCTCAGTGAATATCACATCATGTACTCTGCTATGAACTCTAGTAACAAGGGGAAACACTGACATCTCCTTCTCCCTCCTTCTCTTCTTCCCTCACCATAGCCAACATATCATGAAAATCCTGACAATTTTAACTCCTAACTTTTTTTCAAGTCTGTACTCTTTCCACATCGCCATTTCGATCATCCTAAACCAGATGATCATCATCACAGCCTGGACTCCTGCCATAGCTTTATGTTTGGAACTTCTACACCCGTTCTGGCCTTTCTCCAAAACATTTTCCACTCTGTGGATGGAAGGTGGTTGTTGTTTTTTTTAATGCAGATTTGATCCTGCTTAAAACACTCCATTGGCTTTTCATTACTCTTTGGATATATCCAAGATCAAATCCTTAACATGGCTTATAAAACCTTGAATTGTTTGGCACCTGCCTAATTTTTCAACATCATTTCACATCCATCCAAAACAAATTCACAATTCCCAGGCTACCTCCCACAATGGTAACTGCCCATCACCCTCCTGGCTTTCTTTTTTACCTTGAGCAGGTTAGTTTCCATTGCACCTCAAGATTTTAGCAAACCCTGCACTTCTGCTTGGCATGTTCTCGTTTTCCACTAACTATTACCTGTTTAATTTCTATTATTTTTCCTTGGATTCCAGTATAATTGTCCCTTCTTCAAGGGACTCTCCCCTGGCCTTACAAGTGTGGTCATATCCTCACTCTAATAGGTCTGTAGACCTATACCTTGTACCCACCACTCACAGTTGTAGTTATCATTCACTCCAGGAGTCATTTAATGTCTCTCTGCACCTCTCAAGTGTGATTTCCATGAAGGTTGAAATGTTTCTCTTGCTTGGCTCACCTTTGTGCCTCCTCTCCATCTATTATCACCCCTAACCAAACACCTATCACATTTGATGGAAGGATGAGTATAAAAATACCATTTTCCCTGGGCCTTTTTCATTTAGCTGGGGAAATCTATGTTCCAGTGCAGAAAGAGAGGACTTCTGTTGTTGGGCCAGGTTCAGTAAAATATTTATCCTAAATAGCAAATATAAAACAGCAGAGAGAGAGAGTGAAGTGTAATCCTGTAGGAAGCAAGGTCAAAAGTCAGAAGACTGGTGAGCAGATATTAACAAATGAGGACAAGATGAGGTTATAAACTGGGCTGAGATTCAAAACCAGGAAGTCTGGTGATGAGATAAAAAAATCTCATTATCATTAGGCTTGATCAACCCCCTTTGTTCCTTTTTGAGTTTGGTTTTTTTTTTTTTTTTTTTTTTTTTTGGTAATAGCTCTATAGTTTTTGCTTTGGAGAACTACCCCTTCTACATTTCAGGCTGTCTTGGAAATGTAATAGACCAAAAATAGCCAGGCTCTTCCTAGTTTAAGGCCAAACTGTCTCTCTTAAATTTTAACCCTGAGTGAGATGACTCAACTACAAAACATGTTTGGAATTAATTCATTGCTTTCATTATGCCTTGAAGTCATGGAGCATTAATTCTGCTTACCTAGATACTAGAGTGCCTTGGTTCTTGTTCTGTCTGAGACAAGCTATTTAGGTTTCCCTTGATTCCCATATTCTTCCAATAAATGCTTTTACCTATTTATCTATCTATCTATCTATCTATCTACCTACCTACCTACCTACCTACATATCTGTCAATAAACTGTCTAGGCTTACAATAGTTAATGCTAGTTTCTGTTCCTTATAGTAATGTTCACATTAAAATCACTGTAGGATTTAGTCTGTGAATGAATTGCAGGAAATTGATGCACATTTTTGATTAACAACCCAGTTCAAAACAACTGAAAAAGATAAGCTGGGATGAAAACTATAAATGACATATGAAAAATTAGCACAATTTGAGGGATAAAATACGTGCAAAATATGCCTTCTGTGGGAGACAATTTTCTTTCATTAAAAAGCTGTAACAAATTAAATTCTTCTGGCAAGTAGACACGTTTTATTTTTATATGTATTTTAAATGGAATTATAATGGATGATATATTCAAGAAGATTGACAAAACTGCTTTGACAGCTCAAAGGAATAAAAGTTTAAAGGGAAAAATCAGTCCCCATTATGATATTCAGTGGCACAGAAAGAGAAGAAGGTCTGGCAGGGGGTCCTCTCAAGCTGAGACAATGCCCCCTGACCATGTGGAAAATTGAATCCCTTTTTGTTTTAAATTCTCTTTTCAACTTAAGGATGAAACTTCCAAATACTTCCATTTAGTTATCAATCATTTTTGGGTTTTGAAAAAAAAAAATGCCATCTGTGTACTCACTTGTTTTATCTTAGTTTCTGCTCTCGATGTCATTCTGATTTCAGGAGCTCCCCTACAGAAATGAGAGTCTGGAGAACAAAGTGATGCCCTTATGCTAGCTGATGATCCATATTCATAGGCATTTAAAAGAATAGCACAACAGAAATTACTATTTAAATGAATAGTACCCTGTCTTAAAGACAAAGGCCTCCAGTGACTTCTAGATGAATTCAATATACCTTAATTACTGTGCACTAGAAAAAGGTTATTGTTGATGTTATGGAGCAAATACTCTCAGAATTTCTGCCCCTTGAAAATCTTCTACAATTAAAGTTCTGGTTGTTAGTTATTTGCCTAAAATTGATTAAAGAGTGACAGTATTTACATGATTATTTAATTTTGAAAGTTATTCATTCATTAATTCTGCAAGCAGTATTGGGAAACCCACTCTATATCTGGCATTGTACTAGACACTGTAGTTACGAAGATTAGTCAGATGAAGTCTATGTCATCAAGTAAGTCAAAGTTTAATTTGGTAGAAAGAAATATACATGATGAATTCAATATGATACATTTGGCTACAAGAAACAGAAAATTGGATTCTACTTCATGCATAGCAAAAGAAAATTCAACAGATCAAAAGTGAGAGCAATGCATCAGATTGCTTTTTATCGTTTCTTTCTGTCATACTTCATGTGCTGTCCTTTTTCATAGACTTGTGCATTCCATAGCATCAAGATGACTGAAGCAGCTCCATGCATACCATCCTCACACAATAGTCTTCAAAAGCCAGAAGACAGAAAGAGAATCATGGGTTATCACTTCCTTAAGTTTTTTAATTTAATTATTTTAAAGTAAGAAAAATTGTCCAGACATCTTCTGACAGGCCTACTTTATTTTTCTTTAGTCAGAATTGCGCCCGATAATCATTTCTAAACCAATTATTAACAAGGGCAATGAAAATACTGACTTGTGTTTCAGTAGTCAAAATTTTACCCTCTGGTGTTGGGAAGAGACCCAATATCAATTGAAGTGCATGACTACATGATTCTTGAACAAATACAAATAAAGAAAAAAGTATGAATTGGATTTGTGTAGCTAACTGGAAGTCTACTACATGTAGAAAATTGTAATTCGAGATGAGTAGTGCTATAAAAGATAAGTGTACAAGATCTATAAAATTTTGTAAAATAATTTGAGAATGAAAAATCTTTTTTATTTCTAAGTTGATTAGTTATGACTATAAGTGCAAGAAGAATTCACAGAAGGCTGAAAAAAATCTAAAATCCTGGCCAATTCTTGTCAAAGCATAATTTCTTCATTAATAAACACCTCTTTTCCAGTGGAATGAAAAAAAATTAGGGAAAGAGAAAAGAGGAAACAGAATTTCTTGCTCTGTTCTGTCTCTGAATCCATATCAATTGTTAATGTCATGTAACAATGTCTAAAATCTGGTTGAATTTTCTCTCATCAACACATTCAGTCAATGCCACATCTATTTTTACAATGTCCTCTTGTTAACTAATGCTGTGTACTAAATTCATAGTGCTACCTACAGCCAATTTCATCATAATTTACAGAAAATCAAAACTATCAAGAGAATACAAAATCAAAGTGACTTTTTTGGCCAGATATGACTATGACATCTAAATTGTATATTAACACCTCCGTGTTCCACAGACAAAAATGTGAATCTCTGCTGTATTATGGTGCTTTAAAAAGGAAATAAGAAGGCACTTTTCAGGTAATTATGCACTTGTCTTTGCCTTCCTGGTGCAATCTTAAAGTCTGGGGATTTTTTTTTTCTAGCAGGTACTAACTTTCCTGTTCGTACAATAAATGCTAGTCAAGGAAATTCTTGTGGAGAGACATGAGGCCATATGTTATGCTTTCAATCATCCAAGTCCTCAAAATACCTTTTATTTACATTTCTTCTTTTTTGAAGGAGCCAAAATTTCCTGTTGAGATGGTCTTATCCCTCCAATATAATCTGATAAGCATTATTAAAGAGACCAAGAATTTACACATAGGAACTGGCTGACTACAATAACTGCATAAAAACAATATCACAAAATTATCCACAGCTTGTTAACTATCAAATCACATTCTTATTAGAAAAGTTTTCTTTCTTAAAATCTTAGACACAGTAGGCTTTTCTTGGGGATGGCTAAGAAATGGTACAGGAAAAAAAAAAAAGAAGAAGCTGAATTTGAAGGATATACAATTTTCATGCCCATGTATTAGCCTAGATATTAGATTAATCTTTCAAAAGTACCTAATCTTATTGAATAAAATCCAGATATTTTCAGTTGTGTTGTAGCCCTTGAAGATTACAGGGAAATGAGTCCCTCTTCTTAGTCATCCTAGGTAGCTATGAACTTGGAGGTGAGAAATAATTTTTTTGAGGAAAGAAAGCAGTCTTATGTATCAGAGAATAGACATATAAATCCCTGCTAAAGCCATAGGATGGAATGCATGAACACATTCAAAGACTGTATGAATTAAAAGATTTTGTGGTGATGGGATACTCATTCTTAGAAGTTCATAAAATTGAGCCCACAGAGACAAACAGTGGCAATCTTCATCACAAAACTTGGACAAGTAGAACCCTGGCAGGAAAATTAACCATCAGATGGATGTGGTAGATTATCAGATTTTGTTGCCATCTTACATTCGAATCATTCAATTATATTGTTGTGATATTTCTAGTTATGTACCATTATTGGACTTCTGACTTAATCAATCAGCAACTCAATCCCAAGGCAATGACCCAAGATACAATCTTACTTTTTACAGTGGCAGCTTTATCAAAGCAAATACTAACTTGGGAGGACTTGACTATGTGGCCACGTCTTTTCTAGGCCTCAACCCACTGGACATTTCCTTTCATGCAGGCTTTGAATTTCTATAGGATATTATGCCTTGTCTTCTGAAACTGAAACCTTACTTAAACCCACTTTCATTTTATATACCTGCAGCTCTGCTGTGTAATTTTTTTACTTTTTTAGACATAGAATGCCAATTTTTCTACTTCTGCGTTTTCTCCCTACAGATAATCTTACCTTCTGTCAATCCTGGTTGCACACCAGAATGAAATCTGGACAATTACAATATCCACTGAAATCAAGACAGCTTTCATTCCCTTATTCATTTTGTACTCCATTATATGTCATTTTCTAGTGAAAATGTATTTATAACTGATTTTTTCTTCCTGATTGTCTCAATGACTCTAAAGGAGCCCCTCTTAAGTTATCAGGGCACGTATCTTTCTTATTAGATTACAGTCTACTGAATGTTCTTACATAGCATTATATGAGTAGAGGTATAGATATTATCAATAGCTTTTAACAAGTGCTTAAAAAGTTAGGTGTCTTTCAGTTTTCAGCAACATACTCAAATAGGCTTATGTCAAGAAGGAATATAGGGGTTCATGTTTTTTTTTAAAAAAAGGTATATTGTCTTCAGACTCAGCTGTATGCAGATACTTAAGTAATATTGTTAAAAATCTTTCCGATTCCTTCTCTGCACCTGGATTTCAATTTTTTCCACCTCCACTCATAGGCAGTCTAGTTCCATTGGTAATCCCCAGTATCTCCAGGCATATATATTCTTAGCTTTAATAGCAGAAAATTTCATCTTTCTAGAGAGCTTCAACAAAAGTACCATGGTAAAGACTCATTGACTATGAATGGCCAAGTCAGATTCACAAACTCACACCTGGAACTTGGTGTAGATTCAGCCCCAGAATAATCATGGAGTCAGAAAGTGGAGGATGGATGGAGTCTCATGAGGATGGAGATTCTGTTATAAAACAGGATGAATAGAGGCTAGGAAGTTCATAAGCAGATTTTTTTTTTCCTGTTCAGGCTGCCTTTCTTTTCTTTTTCTTTTTGTGTTATACTTTAAGTACTGGGGTACATGTGCAGATCATGCAGGTTTGTTACATAGTTACACACGTGCCACAGTGGTGGTTTGCTGCATCCGTCACTCCGTCATCTATATTAGGTATTTTTCCTAAGGCTCTCCCTCCCCAAACCCCTCACCCCCTGCTATTCCTCCCCTAGTCCACCACCCTCCAGGTCCCGGTGTGTGATGATTCCCATAATTGGCAGTGATAAAGAAATGGCGTCTAGTATGCTGGTGTAAATCATAAGCAGATTTACATTGCCAATTATCCCAGATTATCACTGCCAATTATCCCAGCCACTCTCGTCGTGAGCAGTTGCTTGCAAATTTCAATCAGCTTTGTGAAAGTGCTACTAAGAAAGCCTCAACTTAGATCCATATCCCACACTCTTAGTTCCTGCCTTGGGGCTTCTCTGACTCCCTGGTACCAGGTACCCAGAGGAAGCTATCCAGCACTCAAGCATGTGCAAGCTGAAGAAGAAAAGTAGTTAACCCCTTTGGGTTACACTTGATTAACAGGGACATGAGCTAGTGGATTAAATACCTCTGCCTTTTGTCCACAAGGAACCTGCTAGATTGAGTATTAGTCACCTTAGCATTGAATTATTGTGCTGGTTTTCCTTCCTGTCTCTCTTTCCTGATACCTGAATCATTCTCTCCATATCATGTTGATATGCAAGCATCTACCTTAGTATCCCCCTAGAAAACCCAAGCTATGACAATAGGTACCAGAATTGGTCCAAGAAAGGAGAGCTTCCATATGAATTTTGCAGCTGGATCACCCATGGGTATATGGCGAGTGTGGTAGGAATTAGTGAAGGAATTACTTTGTCTTGTGCTAGGGCACTGGTTACTAAGATTTTCCTGGGTGGATTAGGAAGAGGCACATGTGAAAGGATCAGCAATGAGTTCTGAAGTAGGCAAGATGCTTAAATAGTGTGGAAGCAATCACAGTTGTAAAAATTGAGTATTGGTTTTGGAAATCTTGAAAAAAATATATCAAATGATAGCCTAAGACAATAACAAGTTCAATAAATGTCTCTGTTAGAAGAAAATATCCACCCATGTATATATAACATTGGTTTTCCCTGTTGCTTTATTAGTTTGTTTTTATTGTAAAATATTTTATATACATAGAAAATGGCCAAAAACATACACATACAGTTGTGATAATAGCTAAATAATGAATGACTATAGCAACACTTCCTAAGTAAAGAAACGAAAGACTATGAGCTCCTTAAGAGCCCTTCTACCATGCACATCATGTGGTACTTACGTCTTATCTCCTTTAATAACCCACTCCCCCAACTCTAAGTAAACTTGCCCTGCCTTTTATGGAAATTATTTCCTTGCTTTTATTTTTAATTTTATTGGTCATTATAGTTCCCTAAGCAAATAAACTTTAATTATGTTTGTTCTTCAACTCCATTCTATTTAGCAACATAATGTTTCAAAAATTTATCCAGGGTTTGTTGATATTCTTCCAGCAGACCTATAGGAGTTGTCAATTATTGGCATGTTTTTTTCTATTTGTTCCAAGCCAATATCATACCAGTGATTAAATATTCGTAATGTAGACTCCTGGACTCATCCATATAGTTTTGTGTAGCTGTAGCTCACCTCTTTTTGTTGCTATTTAGTGTTCCATTCTACAAGCACAGCACAATTTATATGTTCCCTGTATTGTGATGGACGTTTTGGCTATTCTTGTTTGGAGGCATCATGCATAAGACTGCTACCGACCTTCTTGTCCTTGTATTCTGGCACAAACGGATAGGAATTTCTCTAGGGTATATATCTAGTACTGCCTTAGGGTTTACATAACTTCAACTCTAACGGGTCATGTTAAATCATTTTCAAAATGTGGTTTACATCCCCACCAACGATATATGAGAGTTCTTAGTTCCATGTGATCACAAACCTATGGCATTTTAAGGCAGTCTAATTTTTGTTGATCCAATGGAGTGTATATTGATAATCACATCACAATTTCAGTATTTATCTTCCAAGTTGCCAGTAGGTGAGCAGCTTTTAATTTGTCTATTGGCCATTGGCTTTCTTTTTTTGTAATTGCCCATTTAATTCTTTTGCACATTTTTAAAATTAAGCAGTCTGTAGTTTTCCTAATTACTTGGAGGACTTCCTCATTTATGAGTTCCAAATACATTCTCCCACAATGTGGCATGTCTTTTTATTCTTGACTTTGGTTAACTTTTTGCTGAAATACTTCATGCCAGAGCTAGCATCAATGACTGTATGCATTAATTTTTTTCCTCACTTACAATGCAAATACATTATTCTTATTTTGAAAGAGTCGCACACCTAAGGGTCAGCTTACCTGCAGGATGAATAATGAGTCCTCAGCTTAATAGTCTTCATAAACACTGAATGATGGGCTTAGTGAGGAAAATAGATTTAAACAATCTCTCGTCCATATTCTATGATTTAATTTCACATTGCTTCTCTGAAAAGGGCTAAATATACAATTGCTTATGAAATGCTGTGCGTGTGTGTGTGTGGGTTTATGTTACTGATTTACCCTTGGAGGACAGAAATAATCCCTTGTGCCTAAAGACATGTATGCTTCATTATTTGGTCTTATTTTTTCTGTTTCCTAAAAGGAAATAACTGTGTCCTCTGGAGCTGAAAATGAAAAACTGAGTAGTTGGTGGAAGAAGGGGGATGGGCTTGGAACTTACAAGCTATGTTTCTGGATGCATCACAACATTTGCAAGAGAGACGTTTTGGTGTCTCTGTGGGTATATTAGCACTCTTTAACTCCATTCCTCTATAGCTACTCAAGTGAATGATAAGTAGGTATGTCGAGACCACATGTGACATATAAATTACAAATTCCCCCGCCCCTCTAAAACTTTATTCAGTATCAACCTTTGCACCAATACACTGTGGCATAATAGCTGATAATTTATTAGTGTAATTTGAAGGAAGCAATTCTGCTTTGTGATTATGGTAGTAAATAAAAGATTCAAATCCTTACTGACCCACCATGAAATTCAGCTTTACTTTTTTCTTTTTCGCTTGATGTTGTTTATGGAAGGAAGGAAGCAGAGTCCAAGAAAGGTGACAGATATAAAGAAATGCAAGTGATTGCAAAGGACAAAGACAATGGCAACACAAATAAAAGAAATTATCAAAAGGAAATAAATATAAGTTCAAATTTTAGAATGCTTTTATTTATTTCACTTGTGAGGAAAAGGGCTTTGGAAAAATGAAGTTATGTCATATAGTTTGGCAATATAACGGATAGGAGAAATGATAGACTGATGAAAGCCTAGAAGGAAGACTTGGATGGAAATTACTTTATGCTTTCATGATTAAGATATTTTGAAGAAGTATTCACTTTTGTTGATAGGTGAGATATACTGGCGTGAGCCAGGGGATTCACTGGAGGTTCTCTCTCTCAGTAAAATATCTGCCCTGCAGGCTGCAACAGCAGCCACAATTGGGCAGCAGTTAATTATACTTTTCCTTGGGAATTTAAAAATCAATATCCTTCCAAATATTCTTTTAGGCTAGAACTAAGCAGGAATGGTAAAACCCTTGTGGATATGGAAGGGTGTGCAAATACCGAGACTGCCAACTGGATCCCATCAAAGTTTCCATTAGCCAAAGGTCTGGATTCAAGTTCAGATCAATTTAGAGATCAAGTGAGATGAAGATGCTATCATCTTTATCCACAGATGATAGCATCATCTGAAGTGGAAACTAGGGGTACATACAACTTAAGTGTGTTAGGCTCGGGAGCTGAATAATTTGTGACTTTGGTGAAAATAGTCAGAATTACATCTTACTAACACTACATTTTGCTTCTATATAGGAATTCAGAATAAGTGATAATAATAATAGTGATTTTGTTATAATGATATTCCTGCCAAGATTAATATTCAGTTTAACTTAGTTAACTCTATAGTAAAACAATATCCTGCATGAAGGTTTGTTCACTAAATATTTGTTTCAGCAAGTATTAACATAATATAATTTGCATCTATCCAGAATTGTTTTTATTTTATCATGAGATTTAACATACTTGCTTACTTTATTCATAACAACCATGTAAGGAAGAAAGACAATTATTACAAATGAGGAAACTGAGGCAGAGCCATGACGTAATTTTCCCTGTGCTACACAGTTACTAAATGGCAGAACTGTGACTAGAAGGCAGAATTCTTACTCTCTAAGCCAGTGTAATATCTTTACTAATTTTTCCACAGAACATGAGGTTAGTAATTATAAGCAGTAGCTAATAGGCTAATATGCCATGTTAAAGATGGATTATCAAATACATTATATTTATCTGTGCCTAATAAGTACTCAGTACAGCCATCCATTGGTAGTTATGGGGTTTGGTTCCAAAATCCCTATTAATATCAAAATCCTCAGATGCTCAAGTTCCTGATATAAAAATGGCACAGCACAGTATTTACAAATAACCTATACATAGTCTCCCTTTTACTTTAAATCATCTCTAGACTATTTATAGTGTCTAATACAATGTGAATGCTATGTAATCAGATGACATACTGTATTGTTTTAAAATTATATTTTTATTGTCATACTGTCATTTTTTAAATATTTTATTTCAAATATTTTTGATCCGTGGTTGGTTGACTTCTCAGATGCAAAACCTACAGAAACAGAGGGAATTGTCTTCTCCTGTGATACTCTGCTATTTCCATCTGGGACCTCTCTTCAGTTTCCAGTTTGGTCCCTAACTCCTGACTTCCCAATTCTGCCTTCCATTCTGCCAGCCACTCGCACTCAAATAGCAGTCAAACTTAACTCTCCCTGAAGGTTATGTAATAAAATTTCTTCAAGGAGTATTTGCATTTAACAGAAACCTAAGAGATCCTTCAAGACACTAATGTCCTGTGAGTTTGTCAGAGGAACTTGTCAAGCACCACTCACATCACAAAATGTATGAAGAGAAACCATGGAACAGTATTTTACTATTTCACATCTATGAATCAGGTGAAAAGAAGGGACTGATAGCTCTTTCTTCCTCCTCTTCAATTTAATGTATATGTTTGTAGACTGATGGAAACGAAAGCCCATGAGATTTGGAGATGGAGACCAACCTCTGCCTTTTCCTAAGCTGGGTGACCATTTTCACTTTTATTTTCTTGTGTAAAAAAAGGTTGCCTTAGTTCCTACTTTGCACAGTTGTTGTGAATGCCAAGAAGAATCTCACACGAACATGATGGAAGAGTACCATGTTTCCTTTTCCTTTGCAATTAATGTCCTTGTTTGACCTATCCAGAAGTATACCTTTTAGGTGACATTTAATGGAAGCTTTGTGTATCTGACAGAAAGAAGTGTCAATACTTCAGCAACACCTGAATGATATTTAATGTTAGGTACTGTGAGCTAGGAATGAATGGTACCAAGTGTTTTGCATGTAACATTTAGTCCTCTGAACACCCTGTAATGCCTGCTTTCTAGAGAAGGAGGCAAGTCTGGAGTGTTAAATAATTTTCTCTTTGTCACTCAGCCAAGAACTGGGTCTTGAACTCAGATTGTCTTACTCCAAAGCCCAGAACTTGTTAACCCTAGAACCGTACTAGTGGACAGTTAGAAAAGAAGCATTTCTGTATATTTTCTGTATTTTATGATAGTGAAATGAAATATCATCTCTATTTCTCTCATGATCTTAGACAAGACTTAACAGTAGCTATTCATTGCAAGATCTGTATCATATTACCTATCCACAAACATGAAAAACATTGTCCACAACTGATGTTTGCAATTTCATTTGAGATGAATTGGAAGACATTTCCTAATGTAAATTAATATTAGAGGAAGTTGTTAGGGCTTTGAATTTAAAAACACAAATCCAGTTATTTTGATTTCAAGAATTATTTTTTCCTTTTCATGTTCACTAAAAGTAATATGAGTTGTGGGAAAGGAACTTAGAAAAAAATGAGTGATTAAATCCCTTTCTTAATACTCTGCAGAATTTACAGCATGAGATAAAACTATTTTTCTTTTCTAAACAAGAAAAAGTGTGGCTAATGTGGAAGCCTCTTACCATTTGATTTGCTCAAATGCCTTCTGTATTTGTATTTTTTTCTTTATAAAAATAAAGAAGAAAATCTCAGGGAAAAGCTATTTCCTAGGACATTATTTTGGAGATTGGTTTCTTTCTCTAGAGGAGTAAAATCTCATTGCCATCTTTCACAGGATAATTTTTTGGAATATAAGCAGGAGACTCTAAATTTATTGTCTTGTGCTTTGTTTGGCTTTAGATTAAAAAAAAACCATAACCTTTGCTGATATAAACTGAAAATAAATTTGAAATGAGCTGTGTGCACTTGGAAATGAGAAGGTGAGTTTGCCAGTTATGAATTGCATACATATATGTGGGTGTAGTATATGGATATGCATAATATGTATGTATTTATGTTTGGTAGTATGTATATGTTGGAAGTACATATTGTTAAATTATTTAAATAGAAGGGTTCTGGACAGATGAGGGTGTTATTAAGGACAAATTAGAATTTGAAAATTTACTTTGGGATTTTGAGAGAAAAATATTTTCTCAGCATAGTTTGGCATACTGAAAAGAGTGTGTATTAAAAAAAAAAAAAAACCTTTGTTGATGTAAACTGAAAATAAATTTCGAATGAATTGCCCTTGTAAATGAGAAGGTGAGTTTGCCAGTTATAAATTGCATATGTACATGCATATGTGTAGTATATGAATATGCATAAGTATGTATATATTTATGTTTGGTTATATGTATATTAATGTTGAGGACAGGTGTTGTTAAATTATTTAAAGAGAAGGAGTTTTGGACAGACAAATGAGGAAGTTATGAAGGGCAAATGAGAATTTTAAAAATGTACTTTGGGATTTTGAGAGAAAAAGATTTTCTCAGAATAGTTTGGCACTGTCAAAAGGATTTATATATATGATTTTTAAGCTTGTGAGTTTCTTTTACATACTTTCTGTCTAAAAGCAATACTATATAAAATGGACAAAAAATATAAAGGCAAATAAACCTTGTTTGGGCTGAAACTCACTTGTGCATTCGATCCAAGAGAACAAATAATGACCAGCTTGAAGCCAGGGTGTTTCTTTTCTTTTTTCTTTTCTTCCTTCTTTTTTTCTTTCCTTCCTTCCTTTCTTCCTTCCTTCCTTCCTTGCTTCCTTGCTTCCTTCCTTCCTTCTTTCTTTCTTTGGTTAATGGATTTGTTAAGGGCAAAGATGGTTTAGTTATGAAGTGTGACTGTCTCGCTGTATACAATGTGAGAATAATATAAAACTCCATGGATGAAAGATGGAAGAAATAAGTAGGTGAAAGATAATGCTATCTGGAAAAGAAATTTATTATATTAAGCAGTTTGTGATTTCACAGTGTATTAGAGGTTTACCTTCTGTGGTGAGGATGCCAGCTCAGAAGGAAACTTATCATTCACGCTTGTATTTTCATCCTGGAAGAAAATTTTATGTAAGTAATAATACTAGATGATATGGCACAATATTATTCTATCTGAAAAGCAAAGATGTGAAAGAAAAGTTTTGGCTTTTCTTTATAGGACTATGTCATTTGTTCAATGGTAAATTAATATAAGCATTTTTCTTGGAAGATTGGGGGGCATGTACTTCTAAAATGGAAATGCTAGGACATTTAAATACTGCTAATATTGTAGGGCTAAAAATACATTTTTTTGGCTAAATTGACAAAATGTTGCACTAAACAATACAGCCAACTCCTTTTAAAGCTGAAATTGTTACATGAAGTGTTAACTAGAATATGATCATTTCTGAATGATGTTTCATACCTTTATAAATGTCTTTCACCCTTCATTTACTCATCAGTGCTTTTTGATTCTCACTAAATAAGAATTATTTAAAGATCAAGCAACTTAAGCAGTCGCTTTTAAATTATCTTAACATTATACAATCCTTGCCACTCTTACCACTGGAAGGCCATAAAATAATTTGAATAGAATATGTGACCAGCTAAAATGGAGATGATTTTATTATTCATGAAACTTTAATATGAATAGTTTACAGCCTGAATATCTCCATTATATTAAATTATGGTGCAACATAAAACTGTCAGACTAGGTTGTACACTCATATTCCCCGTGGAGTTTCCTTATGTTTTCCTTTAAGATTTCTTTCCTCTAATATCTATAAATTCAACTTTTGGTTCATATCTTTCTTCCGATATCCCTAAAGCCTTGATTCACTGACTTTTTTCTTTCTTTTGGGCTTGATGTCAGGAACTGATAATGTGTTAGAAATAATATTTTTTATAATAACATAAAATTCACTAGTGACTAATATGCTAAGTTGATAAACTCTTAAGAGTTAGAATAGGTTTTTTGGGATCAATCCCGGTGCAGATGTTTCTCCAGACTGCTGTGATCTTTTCAAAGGAGACTTTCCCCCTATTCCAGAACCCAGGGAAATGTGACACCTAAATACCTCCAAAGTAGATCTACTGCCGTAAAGAATGGTGATCATGTGCACTGGCTTTGGGATGATACAGAATTGTTATCTGTCTCTTTCTCACTAAAGGATCTGGAACATACCTCTGAGTCTTGGCTTTCTCATTTGCATAATAAGGCTAATTGCACCTCACTAACACAGTTGTTGCGAGGACTACATAATGTCATTCATGAAAAGCACCTAATAGGGTCCCCAATACGTGGTAATCATTAGGATTTTTATTGTAACTGAATCTGTAGGCTATTGAACTCAGAAGACCATATTCTTATTTCCTCTCTTGGATCTAGAGTTATAGACTAGAACCCTAGAAGAGTTTTCTGAAGGATTATCATAGTTATAATATTTCCAGTTGGTTTGGTCCCTGTAGTGACTAATGTGCTAAGTTGATAAACTCTTAAGGGTTAGAATAGATTTTGGGGATCAGCCCTGGCGAAAATGTCTCTCCGGACTGTGTGATCTTTTCAAAGGAGACTTCCCGTCCGCTACCCCAATATGAAGGGAAAACAGCAGTTGCCTGCTTCCTAATTCTGCCACTTGAGGGGCTAAGAGCAAGAGCCCCTTATTCTATATACTAAGAAGGCCACATACCATAGTTCTAAATATTTAAAAGTTATAAAGTAAAGCTAATAAAATCTCCAGTGTAATGTTCTATGCTCTTAGCTTAATAAATATTCCTTCATAATGATTTAGAATGCCAGGTTCAAGTTTTAAATGCTCCTTGAATTCCTTGAAAACTCCTTGAAGTCCCATGCTGAAACATGGTGGCTGCAGGCCATGTTTAGATTCATATTATAAAGTATTTATATTAAAGTTTCATGAGTAATAAAATCTTCTTCATTTTAGCTGGTCACACACTCTATTCAAATTAGTTCATGGCTTTCCAATGGTAAGAGTGGCAAGGATTGTATGATGTTACGATACTTTAAAATGTCTCTTTTTATCTCAAGCTCTGTCCTGCACCATGAAGGGCTTTGTGTGCATACATGGGTTTTTTCTGCATGCAGAATGAGGCTGGAACAGAAAAGAACCATCTAAAACACAGGATCCAGGGTAAGGGCTATTCCTGTCAGACTGTAAAGGGTGTTATTATTCTTGAGTGCCACCCAAGGTTGACAGCAACTTGCCTCTCTTTAAGTCAGCAATTTTGGATTTTAAAGTGAAGATTCATCATACAAACTGGAAGAGATCCATGGCACTTTATTTGAAATTGGGACCTCGGAATTTAGTTGGGTCTATCTATTACTGTACCATGAAAAAATTCTTTGACATTTCTGAACTGCATAAGAATAAAATTAGATCATAAATTAGCAATCTGTTGCTGCATAATCAATTACTTCCAATCTTAGCAGCTTCAAACAACAAATACATGTATATTCTAGATATTAATCCTTTGTCAGCTATGTGGATCACAAATATTTATTCCTATCTTGTAGCTTGTGTTTTCATTTTTCTCACATGGACTTTCACAAAGCAAATGTTTTAAATTTTGATAAATCAGATATGTCAAGTTTTCCTTCTGTGGATCATGATTTTAGTGTCAAGTCCAATAACTCTCTACCTAACTCCAGATCCCAAAGTTTGCTCCTGTGTTTTTATTTCTAAAAGTATATAGATTTTGTTTCATATTTAAGTCTATAACCCATTTTGAGTTTATTTTTTATAAATTGTGACATTGAAGTCAAAAGTTTTTATTTTTTATTTTATTTTTGTTTTTTATTTTTTGCTTATGTTTGTCTTACTACTCCACCACCATTTGTTAAAGTGGCTAACCTTTTTCCATTGTATTGATTTTTGCACTTTGTAAAAAATCAGCCAAGCATTTTTTGGGGGATGTCTGTTTCTCATCCTCTTTTCTGCACCATTGACCTATGTGCCTATCCTTTGGCTAATACTACACTGTTTTGATTACTGTGGCTATATAGTAAACCTTAAACTGTATTCTCTGTCTAGATGGTTTTAGCTATTCTAGGGCCCATGACTTTTCATAGGAATTTTAGAATAAGCTTGTTTATGTGTACAAATCCTTGGTGGGATTTTGATCAAAACTGGATTAAATTGATAGATCAATCTGGGGCAAATTAACATCATTATTATGTTGAGCCTACCAATCCATAAATATAGTATGTCTCTTAATTTATTAAGGTCTTCTTCAATTTCTTTCATTAGCATTTTGTAATTTTTAGCATACAGATCCAATATATGTTTTCTGAGCTTATACCTAAGAATTTTATTTTTTGGAAGTGATGCAACTGATACTATATTTCAATTTTATTTTCTGTATGTCATTGTTGGTATATAGAAATGAGATTAAGTTTTGTGCATTAATCTTGTGTCTTGTGACCTTGTTGAACTTAGTTTTATAAGAGTTTTTGTTGTTGTTATTTTACCTTGTTTTGTAAATTACTTGGGATTTTCATGTCTTTTGTAAATATAGATTTATTTTTTGTTTAAAATATATATGCTTTATTTTTCTTGCCAATTTCTCTTGCTGTAACTTCCAGTATTACTTTGAATAATAATGATGACAGCAGATCTCTTTCCCTCAATCTTAGGGTAGAAACATGCAGTCTTTCACAATTAAGCATAATATTAGGTATAGGATTTTTGTGGATGCCACTTAGCAAGTTGAATAGCGTTCCATTTAGTCCTATTTTTCTGAGAGTTGTTATCATGAACAGGTATTGAATTTTGCCAAATACTTTTTTGAGTCAATTGATATGAAAATATGTTTTCTTCTTCAGCTTGTTGATATAGTAGATTGAACTGAGTAATTTTTGAATATTGAAGAGTCTACCTTCCTGGAATAAATCCTATTTGGTCAACCTGTGTAATTCATTTTACATATTGTTGGATTTAGTTTTCTTATGTATTGTTGAACATTTTAGAGCCTAAGTTCACTGGAGGCCTTGGATATTGGTCTGCATGGTTTTTGTTGTTGTTGCTGTTGTTTTGTTTTTTGGTTTTGATTTGTGGTTTTTGGCATGCTGTTGTCTGATTTGGCATAAGGGTAACATTGGGGCAATATTGGTCTTATACAGTAAGCTGGGAAATGCTCTCTTCTTTTATTTTCTGGAAGACATTATGTAAAATTCATGTTGATTCTTTAAATATTTGGTAGAATTCTCCAGTGACACAAGCTGGTCTTGAATATTTCTTTTGGGAGAAGCTTTGAAATTAAAAATTCAATTTGACAAAAAGTTATGGGGATATTCAAATTGTTTATTTTATCTTGGTTGAGTTTTGGTAGTTTGTGGTTTTGAGAAATTGCCTCCCATTTCTCCTAGGTTGTCAAATACATGAGTACAAAGCTATTTGTAGCATTCGATTATTATCTGTTTAATGTCTGCATGCTCCATGGTGATATTCCCTATTTTATTTCTGATGTTGGTGATTTGTGCCTTGTCTCTTTTAATAAGTCATACTAGAAGTTTCTCAATTTTATTATATTTTTTAAAAACCTGCTTTTTGCTTCATGGATGTTCTTTATTGATTTCTTATTTTCTATTCTGTTGATTTCTGCCGCTCTTGTCTTCATTATACCATTTCTTCTCCTTTCTTTAGGTTTATTTAATCCACTTTTCCTAATTTCCTGAGGTTGGAACTTAGGTTGTTGATTCGAAACTTTGATTCCAACTCATTTCCAATGTAAGGACTTAATGCTATAAAATTTCCCCTCACACTGCTTTAACTGTGTCCCATAAAGTTTGACTCTATTGCAGTTCTGTTCATCTCCTTTGCTTTCCTCATTTTTAAATATCATTGTCTTAGATATCAGATGGCATTATAATTTTTTGAATCTAAAATATGATTTACAAAACTCGTAAGAAAATAAATGGTGTATTATATGTACTCATAATTCTCTTTCTGTTTTGTTCCTTCATCCTTTCTGACATTCCAAGATTCCTTTAAAAAAATTCTTCCTGCTTGAATACCTTTTCCTAACAACCAGTCTTTAAAGATAGATCTGTCAGCCAAAAATTATTTTAATATTTTGATTTGGTAAGGTTCCACAGATATAGATTTCACTGTTGACAATTCTTTTCTTTCTACACTTCAAGAATATTGTGCCACTTCTTTTAGCCTTCATGGTTTCAGATGAGAAACCTACTGTCTATTTAATTTAGTGCCTCCTTAAAGGTAATGTGTAATTTCTCACAGGCTGCTTTTGAGACACTTCCTTTGTCTTTAATTTTTTAAAGTGTGATTACAATGCGTTTTGGCTTAGATTTTTTAGATTTATTCAGATTGGGTTCATATTATTTCTTGGGTCTGTAGGTTTGTTGGTCACCAAATTTGGAAAGTTTTCAGTCATTATTTCTTCCAACACTCTTTCAACCCCA